>NC_136643.1:14538174-14943174 GCF_949748355.1 Melanostigma gelatinosum | reverse complement strand
GGTATGACCCACTAACTTACAATACATATTCTCAACCCACATAATTAGATGGTGATTAAGATTTTGCTGGATCGATGAGGGGTTGGTATATATATATATATATATATATGTATATATATATATATATGTATATATATATATATATATGTATATATATATATATATGGCTGCATTGAGATAAACATCTGGTCCTGGTGTAATAAACTGCGAAGGTGCTGAACAATGTGAGCACTTAGCAGAAACACTGGACAAACTCCAGTCATGAAGACGCCTTTATTCAATTTAACACTCTTACACAAACTAGTCATTAGCTACAAGCAGTCATGTGTCAGTTAGAATGTCTTTTTTTTGGCATTGGTAGACAGTTAAAAGTAGAAAAGGTACATCTGGAGTGAGAGTGTACATGAGATAAAGACTCCTGCAGTCGAAGTATTATCTGCGTATTTTATTGATGCCTGTTCAATTCAGAGCAAACAGCAAGTTCAGTTTTGAAACGATAACTCTTAAGTCATTTTAATTAAACTTTTATTCATATTGTTTTAAGATAACAATATTTGGAGAAGGCCTAGAATTCATTTTTTTATCAAGTATATTTAATTTAAAGTAAGGATTCAAGCACCAATACTATCTGTGTTTTAAGATATATTGTAGATAATCAATAACTACAAAATAGGAATTGAGTTTATATTTTAATAAGAAATAAAACATGTAAATCATAACCATACTTGCCCTGGTATTTGACTCTGGCTACTAGCTGTAAGGTTTCTGCAGAAGATTTAAAGCTATGGCTACCTCATGTTTTCATAAGCCCCCCATCTGATGCCCTGATATCATTATGTCTTAGTGTTAAACCCTTTATGTGCCTGTAAGACATTTGTAGAAGTGAGATTAGGCAAATTAACATACATATGTATCACTGGTTCAACCATGTTGACCTTAGAGGGACGCACAATGGTTTCCTCATCCCTAATTCGCCTAGGGCTGCCCCGCAAGCATATGGATTATCACCTGACTTCAATGGCTTGAGATGGATCATTTTAGTATTTTTCTGACATGAATAATACATCAATATCATCTCTTTGAGGACATTTTCTCATATTTGTTTGCAGGAACCTGCTCTTTGCTCACCTGGTTGTCATAGCATGTATGTGTGCTGTGTGCAACGCTGGGAGATATACAGCCAAGTGCTGGCTTCTCTGTGAGGAACCTCAAAGAGTCTTGATCACTGACTTCTCCATCTCATTTCAAAGTGTGAAAGGTCTCTCCTGAAGCAATATCTCCATCATCAGGTTGGGTCAAGAATGTTTATGACGGCTGTGTGCCATATTACCTGTAATCTCCAGAGTGTGAAGTGCTGTCGTTCTTACTTCTCTATGCTCCCAGGAGGGGGAAAAAAAAGCCAAAATTATCTTGCATTGCACCTTTTCCGCAACCGCTCAACGTGGCAAATCAAAGCCTCCAAACCGTACATGTCACTGTGCCCAAGGTCACCGAAAGAAATGAGAAATCTCTGTGTACTGTACAGTCCATCCCTATAAACATGCCACACAGCCTCTGAAGTCTGACTCTGCTCTTAAGAAGTCCAAGTTTGTTTAATAGTACATAATGCAATAAGTCGGTGGACCCCTGCTGGAGTTCAGAGAGGGAACGCTTGAATTAGGTTGCGGGCAGGTGGGTGGAGGTGGGGGGTGGGTGATAGGTTGGGGGGGTAGTTGAGGTAATCGTGAGTTTTGCAGGTGAGACGAGTGAACTGCCCCTTCTACCAGATTGTCTGTCTGGCACCGACGCATCCTAGGACCTTGGCAACAATATCATAATCCTGCTGTTCTTTATCACTGCATTTTAAATGCATTTTAGGACACTTCTTATATCAGTAGAATATTTCTTAAACCTTTTACAAACTGATCATAGCTGATGAAATCATCCTCCTCCAGTGGAAACACGCCGGCCGCCACATTGCTGACTACTTTGCGAGTGTTGCAGATGATTTAACCCTGTTGTTCTGTTTGGGATGTTGGAGACCCCAGGCCCTTCATAACGGCTCAACAAGACAAACATAACATTGTTCTATCAGCTCAATTATCATATTTATTTCCTATTTTCATGAGAATTGCTTTTTGAAGTGACATGCTCCAGAAGTCCGCTTCAGAGAATTACATGTTAGTTCTCTCTGCAGTCTCAGCTGTAAAACATGCTTCAGTAAAATCCTTTCACATGTTTGATATCTCTTCTTTTTGTGCAGCGCTCATCCCTTCCAAATCCAATATAAGTGTGTTCACAGGCACACTTGTCAGCAGTCTATTTGTATTTCTGTTACTGGAGTTGGATAACTGTTTGAGGGAGTTAAACCTCTCTGGCATCTATAAGCTCCAATATAAGTAACGTCGTAGGATAACGTACTGTACACTTCTTTGTCTGTTAATGACTTTTTGGCAAACTAAATAAATCTGTATTTCCTCATACATTAACTACATAACATATCAAACATGACATATTGTTTTGTTTTGTGTTATAACAAAGCTTATAAGGTATTTTTCTTTACTTCAAATTTGAATAAGGTCAGAAGAAAAAACAAACAAATTGAATTGAACTCAAAAAGGTTCATTGCTATCTTCAACATGATTGTTGCACATGAGATTTGTGCAACCCCAAACAACAAGGACGTGAAGTCAATGTCACAACTCCAGAGTTAGAATTAAAAAATGGATCTGGATCCTCCAAAAATCTGAGAAATAGAGATAGAGATTTGAACCATTATTTCTGGATAGTCTGCAGTCTTTCCGCACACATAGGAAACGATTACGAGATGTGCTATGAAGACAAACCTGAGGTTGTATTTATCTCACTCAGTTAAAACGGAAGGAAATGAGATAAGTGAGAAACAGACTCTAAAGCTCCCACTGCTGTCTAAAGGAACTCACTGCACTAATAACTTTATATTCATATTTAGTATTGTAAGAAGGAGCACTATTTTAGAAGCCATGTTGAGGTATTACAAAGGCTGGTTTGTAAATACACTATTTAGGATGAGAATGATACATATATATATATATATATATATATATATATATATATATATATATATATATATATATATACAAGCACATGTAAAAAAGAAGTACAGATGTTGTCGGTGACACAATTTAATTTTTGACACAATTAGACTTTTTCAAAAGATCTTATAGCTGCTAGGTAGCCACTGGAATCCTACATTTAACAACTCAAAACATGAGGCATGGGATTATTATATGAATCCATCAATAAATTAGAATAATGTCATTGAGCAGCCTTAAAAAAATGTTCTTTAAACTGACATGACATTTTTTGTTCCATTTCCAAATGACTGCTGGCAGAGATTGCTGGCTCTCGTATTAATTCTCAGGTTTTCAAAAAAATATATATATATATATCTATCATAAGTAGAAATAATGAAGTTGAAGAGCTGATGCCCCGAGGAGCAGTCACAAAGAATTATATCTTTCTATAACACAGGACACAGGCGAAAGATAAGTACCTGTCAGTTGGCATATGTTCTGCTACATGTGCCTATCAATAAAAGAGATTATTTTCTCCAGTTATTACAACAAAGATCTTGGGGGCTCGAAGATCGCACCTTTAATGAGAAGAATTTATTTCCTCCTGCACACTCACGACCACACTCGAAGTGAGCGAGCTGAAATGCCATCATTTTCCCCCTCTCTCTCTGTCAAATTCTTTCAAGAACTTATTAAAATGAAATATTGCCAACATTAATTCACAGGGATTATTTACCACATTTTAACAGGATTATGGTGTGCAACGCTTGATTTGGGATTCACACCCTGTATTGTGATATCGTGGTTTAGCAGTCAAATTGTGCAGACTTCTTGTAATTAACGGTGGCAAAATAGATCATTGCCAAATGATATGTGGCTTCCATAGCTAATCTTTGTGTAATGAAATGTTGGAATGCTGAATACTGAGTCCAGTGGCTGTAGACTCGGATTTCGTCTCCATCAGTAGAGGGTGGCTTGCCATTCTGTGCGCACTACCTTTCTGTTGAGGAGACTCCAGCTCAAATCACAGGTGACTTCGTCGTCGCTGTGCTTGTGATTGAATTGTAAAAATGTCAGGTGTAGTGATGTCTAATAGAGCTGACATTGATCTCGTGTCTGTCGCTGCTGTCTTCCTCACACGCACAGTTTTGCAGTGTGTAATGCACTGGAACAACCATATAGATGCCTCAGTAACGACGACGTAAAGAATGCACGCGGATGTGCCTCAATGACAGCAGAGCAATAACTCGTACAGGCACCATATCATATTCAGCAGAAAATCCAACACTTGCAGAACACATCTATTTAATCTCAAAACATGGCTGGTTCATGAAATGTGCCATTAGTTATACTGATGAAGGAGCATGACTTCATACCTTAATTGGAAAGTAATACGAAGGTCCTCAGAACCAATCTATTATGAATGGTCCTAGCAGACATCACATGCAGGGGTCCTTCAGACATCCCACACTCTTTAGCCACATCATCACGCTGTGCCTGGTCAAATTATGTTGTGGACATTTCCCATGTTCTTTGGTCCAACAGAAAGGGTTACTTTGAAGGTATGCTTTTAAACATTGTATTTATACTTGCTTTGTTTGCTCGTGTGTGGGAAGAAAATGGATCTATAAAAGGACGTGAAACAGGGAAAGCAATCAAAAGTCTGGCCTTCACTCTCACTGTGCTGCTAAGAAACAATGTTACAAGGCTAGGAGCTGCTGAAGCTGCATCTCTATCGCTCTCTTTCTCGCCACTGAGAGGTCTACCTCTCGAGATGTTTTTCTATATTATTCCACACGTAACCCAAGTTACCAACAACGATTAAAAGTCTGGTATAAGTTATAAGAGCAGCAGCACATAACATGGAAATGTTGCTCCAGATCCACGGATAAGTCTAGAACTTTCAGCGTTTTAATTCACGCACGCTGAAGTTGTTTGTCTGAAAAATAAAAATGGGTCAAGTGGAACAGTGCCCCTTGACAGTCCTTTTCAAAATGGAAAAGAGATGGCTTACATACAAACTCTTACAGGAGACACAGACGAACACGAATAGCTAAAAGCAGACCTCTACACTTTGATAACAGTGCAGACAGGTGTAAAAATATACATAGCTAACACAGAGCAATAATAAGAGATTTATGTATGTAGGGCGCAAAGGAAATGCCGAACCGTTGCCTGGTGCTGTCAGGTTCATTTTCCTGTTGCGTCATTCACCATGCCAGCGCGCAGTAAAGCCAAATATGGCAGAATCCTCTATTTCTTCTACCACGTGCATCGTGATCTCTTGTCAGGCAAACAGATGTCTGAGCAGCATGGATTGTTGGATGTTTGTATCAACAAAAAAAAACGAGTAAACAAGTTGAAATATTCCCCCCTTAATTTGATGCACAATGCGTCCTGACAGCTAATTCAATTCATGCAGATTTAAGATCCAGTGGCACATGCCAGGCCCCTTTCTGCTCAGATAAATAAGTTAGTTTAGTGGCTGGCGGCTAATAACTCCATACTCAAGGTGTTTCTATTTGTCCTGTAATATTATCACCTCATTCTGACCCTATCTAACCTTCTACCTGTACAGTCAATACATTCAGAGGTGATAAAAGACCAGGAGTGAATGGAGTGTGTGTAATGTTGCAGCCAGCAGCGATTACAGAGGTAACATGAACACTTGGAAGCGACACTGAGACAGGGCTTTTTGTGCCTCCTAAATTGCTGGACAGCTCCAGGGCTGACATTTAAAACATAACATCACCAAACAAAAACACATTAGAAGAGAAAAGCTGAGCAGGGGGCTTTAAGCAAAACCTGAAATTCAAGTTTTGGCGAAGGCAACTGACCCAAATTTCCTGCCCCTTCTTCTCCTTAACATGCTTCTGCAAGCCTGGGCCCTGGGGTGACGTATCCCTTACACAGGGATTGCCAGTGCATTTACATAGCATGGTTAATGAGACATCAACACCAGGAAAGCGCCTTGAATATAAAGCTTTCTTGTAAAAAATAATGAGCGAGCGATTGATCCATAGTCAAACAAGTCGGTTTGCTGAGTTAATACCAAAGGCAGATTATAGCCAGTGCCAAAAGTGCCCTGGCGTGCGACGCCTTTTGCTTAGAGGGTCCCCAAACTTGTCATCACATTAGCACATGGTCAAGGAGTACATCCTACCACTCTGATAATCTGCTTTCCTGCACAATTAGCCTTCTATAATAAAGCAGCTGCCTGACAGCCTGCAGGGAGAAAGGAAGAAAATTCACTGAGTTTCACATGGGATGGATAGATCGTTTACCGCCACTCTGAGGAGACTCTCTCTCCAGCTCCTACTGGTCATATTAGGTCTGAACGTTACGACAACATGGAGGCTCGCTCTGCTTTATTGTACCAAGCATCTATTGCACTTTGATGAAGCCAGACAAAGGAGGGTAAGGGGGGTGTGAGGGTGGAGAAGAGAGAGAGAGAGAGAGAGAGAGAGAGAGAGAGAGAGAGAGAGAGAGAGAGAGAGAGAGAGCACCCCCGGCCAGGTTAGATGTGTTTTTTAGCTCAGGAAATCAGATGTTGGTGACGGTAGAATGGCAGGGGATGGCAAGTTTTCTGAATAAAATAATAGATAATTTCATTCCGACAAAGGCGCGGAAACTACGGGCAAGAGAACAAAATAGCAGGAAGGGATGGAGAAGGGAAGGGGTTTGAAAAGAATAAGAAGAATTCAGTGCTGCTTCTTGCAGGGAAAAGAAAAAAAAAAAACATTGATGACACCCGGTTCCATTCTTCCGCTCTCCCCTTTCTCTGCTCCTCGCCTCGCAGCACGGCGGGCTAAGCTGGGAGCTGTAATGTCATTAAATTGCAAATGCTTTTTTTTCATTTCCGACACACACTGTTTACTTATCTGGCAAAAACATATGTTGGAAGGAATCCGTTAAATTCTGCCCATTGCCTTGGGTGAAAGTGCAATAGAAACGGGCCCACTGAGCTCCTTCTGTCGTCTCCTTTTAGCACTTTGCCTTATCTACAAGGCTGCTTAGCAGCAAACTGGCGAGTTCAATGAAAAATGAAGATACAGTGCAAGATTAGGGAAGAACAGTGAGGGGAGAAATGCTTGGAGAGAGGGTCATCCCATTGCAAATGATTTCACTCCTCTCCATCTGCATAAATGACTATTTTTAAGGCATCTCCAGCGTCTGTATATTTTTCTCACTCTGCCACACATTTAATTTCACGCCCCGTGTTCTGAATATGCTTAAATGCATATCTCTGATGCACCTTTAAGCCAGAGGAGAGGATGGGGGGGGGGGGAGTGGGGAGGGTACGAAAGCAAAATTAAAGATAAAATGGTGTGATTTGCACTACAAGTCTATTACTTTATGGCATTTACATATAGTTTACCTCTGCAATTCCAAGATTTTTTTTTCTACCACCTTCCTATCAGTATTTGGGCTTGTATAAATATGTATAAATCTTTGTTGAGGAAAAATAGAATTCCTAGCAGTGCACTGGAAAGTTTGAAGGGTGCACTTTTTCTTGCTTCAACTTCGTCTCTTGCTCCCATGAGATTGTCAGCATATCTGCTGGGGGTGTTCTCTCCCTGCTTGCCCCAACAAAGACACAGGCTTCAAGCACTTTGTACACCCATGATCCCCAGATCCTCCTCCCCTCAGTGGAACGGGCGGGGACAGGGATCCCGGGTCAAGACTTGGCCATGGCTTTAGAAGAAGGGCCTGGCAAAGCCTGATGCTGGCAAGGATCCTTGTCAAACAAGTGGGCGAACAGCTGTGTGAAAGCACAACATGGACTCAGAACATGCCATGAAGATTGTCATAGAGGACCCCAGACTCCCGCACGGGTCTTTGCAGTGACAAGATGAATATAGTGACTACGTGTGTGCTGCTACTGCAATCAGGTGGATGGTGTTGTTCTTCGGAGGAAGTTTGAGCTGTGAGGGGAAAGCCCGCCCTGAACAGCAGAGAAGAGGAAGGCTGTGAATTGGCCTGGGAATGAAAAGGAGAGAGAGAGAGAGAGAGAGGCTATTCAGAGCACGATTCCTTTCCTTCATTGTCTGCCCGCTTAGATTTGAATACGCTCACTCAAAGCAGACGAGAAAAATGCTTCAGACCCTCGCATTGTTGGCTTTCTCCCTCTTCTTTTCTATTTGCAATTAAATGCATTTCAAATGGAACAACTGTACAGAAAGCATTTGTGATAAGAAGGAATTCCATTGCCTTTAACCTCCTTTGTAATGGCTTTGCAATTTTTGAACACTCTTATTATGAGAAGTGCACAATCAAAACATGTCTTTGAATAGAAAATGCCATACAACTTAAGTATTGCTTCATTGAAAACGAAATTGCATTTAAAATCATTTTTAGTTCTCTGTGTTCCTCATTTCTTAAGCCAATCTCTGTGTTTCTGTTTCTTTCTTTTTTTTGTTGCTTTGTGTGCAACATTGTGCCTTGACGGGACCCTTGTGTCCTGAGCAGTATCATACACACTGGTCCTAAGCATGGGATGAGATCAGTCAATTAGAATTAATGTCATCTGGTCATTTACAGCTAAACACCCTCCATATGTATTGTGTTTGCTTTGTGTGCAAAGCATCAACTGCAAAACCAATCTCATCTTCCAGACATGAATTTTTGAAGGATTTGAACGCTGTAAATAACTCCAAACCCTCTCTTACGAGGTTTACCCCTGGAGCACTTTGTAACTTATCAGGGCTGCCTTGTGCCTCCTCTAATGCTTGCATTATGCTCAAATGTAAATCGGTAAGCTGCCAGAGAGGTGGGCGGGAATCACTGAAGAAAGAATCACTGAAGGGTCTAGCCAATATTCTGATTGGGGCATAGCAAAATAAACAGTATAGTTTTGTTTTTTTAGAAGCAAAATGTTTCGTTTTTTGTTGTTGTTTCTGTACAAAAATGTATCACACTACTATGTTTTATTCACAAACAATAGCTCTTTAGTGTAGACACACTTCCAGAGATTTTAACTTAAGTAGTAATAGGTGAGACTCCCGCCTTTGAAATATTATATTTGCAAAAGTTTTTGAGGGTTGTGGGCTTTCGTTTTTCAAAATGCCAACACTAATAGTACAGGAAACTCGAATATACGGTACTCTGAGTGAATGATGCCCAGGGGTCTGTTCTGTATTTCTAATATCCATCTCTAATGGTACAAGAGACTGATTAGTAATCGGGACCGACTCATTTAAATGCATGTAATGAGCATATGGTTTCCCATATACTCTGCACTTCATACTGAGGGAAATGGATAGCATCTTCATCAATTTGAACGCATGTTGACCTTTATGGGCAATTAATCCACAACACTGTTCTTCATGCTGTTCGTCCTTGAATTGGCTTCATAGCGTAATGAGTATATCTTTGGAATCTCCCAAATAATTGACCTCAAGCATGTTTCGCAGCATAACTATTAATCTCATTTTCCAGTGAATAATTTCATCAGTTTGCGAGAGAAGTGGTACAAACTAGTGCAGAGGAATATGTGGCCCCTAGATATTAATTTGCCGATGGATAGGAGTCTTAAAGAGGATTAAAACTCTATGCAGGCTAGTCATTTCATTTGACTGCATACCACCCAGCCCACTGTATATACTGGCAGTCACGGCATGCTTTATATTTGAAATGGTGACAGTTAAAGTACAAAGATGTCCAATACTAGACTATTTCATGGTATATTTCTTGGAGCATCCTGAAGGAAATGCAGTTAGGGCCAGTCATCCCAGTGAGCCAGGGCCACCAGAAACAGCAACACTGCCCCCCTGCTAGTGTCTATGGTATCTTCCTCTGTGTCAGCACAGTATCACCAGAAGATATCGTCATAGTAAATATAAAGGCAATACTATACAACAGCTAGTACTGTTAATATTTGCGTAGCACATTTTTTGTTTCTTCATGCGCAAAAAAGACAAAAGCTAGAAATGTCCACATAATATCAGACACAAAACACCACAGAGAGGAGACGTTTGCAGGAGATTTACTCAATGTCGCTTTGGAATGTAAGCAGAGGAAATGTAAGAAAGGGATAAATCATGCAAAGAGGTTTTAATGTGTTTTAATAGGAAAGAATAGTTGTCAGTATAAGAGAAATATTGAGTTCTTCGAAATTAGGCAGGCCAGGATATGTTAAAGTTTGATCAGAATGCTGGAATAATCACAACTATTGGTAAGTTAGAGGTTATCGTGAAATTGTCATGACCTATAGGCAGCTTTTGTGTTTAAATGTACTATGTCGTTTCATCATTTCTGTTTGTTTTAAAATCATTTTATTCTGTAAACGTGAGGTTCTGTGCTATAAATGGCGGAACCACAACAACATTTTCGTGACCCGCTGCCCATTCTCCTTTGTTTTTTAAATTAACAAATTTTGTTTCAAAAAACGAATTCAATTAAATGGTCATTTACCGAAACAAAAACAAAAAACTAAACTCATGTGAATATGGAAAAGAAACCTAAAAGCCCAGCAGGGGTTGCCGAGTGGCTCTTCAAACTACACATCATTAATGAAATAAGACCAAATAACACAAGCATAAACGCGTGCATCTGTTTTTTACCGGTTTCTAGGACACTGAGCTCTGTTCTTCATAAATGTCACTCAGTGTAAGTGGTCTCAATTAAAAATTCAAAAGGCCTTCTCCTGTTTACCGAGCACATATTCCTGTAAAACGTATGCGGAGTGTGTGTGTGGGGGGGCATTTCTTCATCCACTTGGTAACAAGTCGATCATTTCACAAATGAATAATCACTTCCCTCTCTTTGAAAGACTATTAACAGATGGTTTGGTGTGTCCTGCTTCAAAGATGCATTATGGACTGTTATGCACATCTGTGAAAATGAACTCTATATGAACAGATGCAAAGAGCTTCACAACTACTAAGTGATATGCAAATTATAATCTGCTCTTGCTACTATTCTTTTGTTTGTTGTAATAAATATATTTCTCCATGTTCTCACCTCGAAAATATCCGTAGATAAATACACTGACAGTTATTCATTTGCTCTATCCTGAACTGATCGGCAGAAGTTTCCAGATAAAAAAATCTTTTTAAAATTAGACCTATTCTCCCTTTATTAAAAATATTTCTCATTCACGCAAGCGTGCCGTGATACGTGGAAGCTTGTTTCTTCATGGCTCTCTGGCACCATCCTGTGTTTCAGTCGGTATAATGGATTCTGTTTATTTACACATTGATGAAGAAGTCAGTTTTGGGGAGAAAACATTTCCAACAGTCGGGTAAAATAATGGAGAATCTGACAGAATAATGATTATTCTGTTCACATAACTCAACATAATGTGGATATTTAAACATGTTCACACTACAGTTCCATTAAGGGGGCGATCAGACGACTGGTTCAATTCAGTGTTATTGGACTTGTTACTCTTCAAACAAAACGTTGGTACATAATCTCACAATATTCGACAATTTAATGAAAAAGAAATAATAATTGAAAAAAACATTTGCAGATGAAATATCTTTTAATGTTATGAATCCAGTGTTTATATGCTTATTACTTTAAGTAACATATGGTAATTTACAATTCTGTTTTTCTTTATTTTTAAACATGGAAAAGAATGATAAATAACATTCAACTGCAAATACATAATCTTTGTTAAGTGTGAAAATGCTTAAATATAAGGAATCCATCTTAAATCAAATGACTTTAGGCCCTCAGAACCTCAAACTGTAGCACATGATTGCAGTATGTGTTGTATGTTTACATGTTCACAACTACATGGTATATGTATGCACAGTGTGCGTTTGTATTAAAGGTGCTCACTCATGTCTGGGCACTTGTATTTCTCTTTCATTATCCTAAAGTAGTTTGCTAAACCTTTAAGCATGTATGTTTTCTTTTCATTTTATAGCATTTGATTTTATCTTGTCTTTCATTTTATTTATGGATTATGCTTTATGCATGCAAAACATCCAATTTTCCAAAACATCACAAGCCATGACTGTGATGAATAACAATCAAGTCATTGGTAAATTCGTTAGAATCGCATACACCTTAAGTCTGATCACTCTGTTTCCTTTCACTTACGTACTCGCAGACTTTTTTTTATGGACACAAATGTGAAGTCATTTCTATAGAGGCATTCCATCTGACTTCTTCCAGGAATTCTGCTCGCTAATCCTGTTGAGTGCAGTGAACCCCAGACGGCCTGTTGTGTGAACGACTCAGTGGTCACACATGAGTTTTCTCAGGAGGCCATGTTTATGTCTGTCTATGAGTCATTTTTATCTGAGACTTTAAAGGCCTTTTTAGACTTGGACACTGATTTTAAATCTCACACTTTTTCAGTAAGATATTGACCCAAAAAGAAGATCGAATGTGATTTTCTATTAAAAGTTCGGATACACACAGATTCCGATTTTCTTTTTTGTACCATGAAAAAGCTCAATTGTTCTTTCCATGCAGTGAAATAATATGCGATAATGATAATAATAATAATACGATGTAAGCAGGCAAACGGACTACATGGAAATGTTTGGCACATATGATGGAAGTATTAAGAACAGCTTCATTGGTTATAAAAAATACTGCAGACAAAATTTAAAAAACAGGGGAGGGATCAGAATGAAACAATTCCAAATGTTTATGCATCACCTAATTTGGCCTCAGTTATGATGCATATCTTATCAATTGATAGCTTTCATGACAATATTACATTTCATTGGAAAGCACTTCATAACGTTCTCTTTAGTATGGTGGAATGCAGACTCCCCTTAACTGCACTTAAACGATCAGCAGTCTCATGCCCGGCCTCCGGAATGCATCACGGGTGTGAAGTCAAAGATATATAGCATCATGAGTTTCTCCCAAGCTTCTTTGATGGCTTTGGGGCACCTACTTCTGAACAAAGAATGTCTGAAGAAAACTCGAGATGAATCCTATTCATTTATAAGGAAGTGATGACCAAGTGATTGTCTTCTTTTCAGTCACATGTAGCCTACAACCTTATGGGTGCTTCAGTATGAATGTGTGAAGTGATGGATTTGACCTTCATGGCATTACTGTTAAAAACAAACCAAATAGTAAAGAGTAATAAATAAGTTTAGTTTATACATTTTCACTCATTTCCCTCCCAAAAAAAGGACATGAATTGAATTCATTAAACAAAAACATGCACGAAGAAAATACAAAAGAGAAAATAATAACAAACAGGGACATTCTATAAAAACTGCATCCACCTCTCAGTTTCAGTTTTAAACTTCTTATATACAGTCTATGGTTTCAAACCTGTATTGATGCTGTGCATGAGAAACTTGGTCACATGAAACCCAATCCTCAGTATCATCCACTCCATTAGAAAGAACTCTATGATGTAGTTTTCTAATCATTACCCGAGGAGGACTATTCTGCCTTGAGGGCGTTTTAGCGGCTCAGACTCTCTCAAAGAAACTAAACTTTGAGCTCTTTGTTAAAGGACCACACCAGCGTTTTGGTCAGTTGTATTCCATTCACTACAAATGGACACATCTTTCCATTGCTTCTAACCATCTTTAAAGGCACCACGTCTGCTTAAGCTGTTGTTTAACTTTCATTAAGCACGCACTGTAAATCAGATGTCATTGTTGGTTGATATTTTTTCAAACACCATTAATTGCCAGAATAAGCAACACATTTACAATATTTTCTTAAAACCTTAAAACCGTTTTTTTAAACTTCATTTGTGTATTTATTAATGGTTTACTTCTGGGAATAACAGACGGTATCAAAAATTCACAAGATTGACGTATTCCTTCAGACAAAGTCAGACACCCAGCGGGGGAAGAAGTACTCAAGTACTGTGTTTAAGTAAGAATATAAAGCATTTAAAAAATACTCCATTGCAAGTAACAAACCTATCAAATCCTACTTTAAAAAGTACAGATGTATTATGAGCCAAATATGTTTAAAGTATCAAAAGTAAAATGACTGGTTCAGCAGTAAAATGTTCTCTACGACAGATACATCATCACGTGTGACATTTTGAGATTGTTCATATGGATGCATCAGTGCGTAGTAGCATTTATAGTCCAGTGGTTTCCAGTCTAGGGGTCGAGCCTTCTCCAGAGGGTCGCAAGAAAAACCTGAGGAGTGGTGAGACAATGGGGTATTGTATTATCTTTTTACATTTTGGGATCCTTTTACATCTTTGATCTGCCTGTATAGACGTATATGCTTTTAAATGTAATATCTCAATCTGAAAAATAACTAGCTCTCAGAAAAATGTGGTGGAGTAAAAAGCACAATATTTCACTCTGAAATGTATTGAAGCAGAAGTACATGTGGCATCAAATGGAAATACTTCAGTAAAGTTCAAGTGCTTCAGAACTGCTCTTTTCTCACCTCCAATGCACAGCACACGGCGTCACGCACAGCGCACAGTGTCGGCGGAGAACTGGCGTGAAAAGTTTGATAAATGGAACAAAAAGATGAGAATAGACCCACGGAAATAACAAGCTCCAAACAAATCTGAAAACTGTACCTTCTGGCTGGATTAAAGTGATTAATCCTCCATCAACATTTACACAACATATTTACAGCCAGGGCTCCGGCTCGAAAGAGGATTTTTCCAGAAAGTTCTTTTATCACAATAGCTGAGAATGACTCAACAAATCAGTTCATTTGTTTTGAGACAAAGCTTCTATCTCCAATGTGATACCAGAAGTATCCCTAAATTGTGTTTGTTCACGCATCAAAACATATAGTTTTGCACACGTGGCTGAACCGTCTGATCCGTTTGAGGCAACTTATTTGCCTGTTTCTTCTTAAAAGTATAATAAATCAGATACAATAGAGTCTGGTGGTAGAAAGTGTCCCTACAACACTGCGTAGTCCCTTCAGGCAGTTTCTTGTTATTCATCCAGATCTTTGTGCAGCTCACAGCTCTGCTGTCAGGTGATGATCACAAGACCAAAGGCTTAATCCTCCTCAGCTCTACAAAAGCAGGAACATACATTTGAGGCTTTTCTGAATGTGCATGTAACCTACTGGAACACAACATGATTTGGCTTTAAGTGTTGTTTCCACAGATGTTAGAACTATCACTGAATCTAATTTGAAGATACACAACTGAGGACCGTAGCAGACTGAGATTCCACACTCTTCTGGGGGAACTAATCGGCCGTATTCTTACTGGAGGAAACAAACAGGTGAAATATGATGAATGCTCTGGGTTTTGGTCTTCTTTTTTTGCTCCTCTGGCCTGAGCCTGCAGAGGCTCAGTTCCCTCGAGTGTGCTGCACAGTCGAGGGGATCGTGTCCAAGCAGTGCTGCCCCGCTCTGGGCTCAGATCCTGCCAATGTGTGCGGCTCTCTGTCGGGGCGAGGAAGCTGCTCGGCTGTTAGAGTCGACAGCAAACCCTGGGGAGGACCGTACCAACTGAGAAATGTTGACGACAGAGAGAGGTGGCCGACCAAATTCTTCAATCAGACTTGCAGATGTGCTGGTGAGTCATGTGCACTTTTATTCAACATTCAAAAGCATTAACAACATCAACATGATTTGAAACATTAAGTTTGGTCTCTGTGCTTCAGGTAACTTTTCAGGTTATGACTGTGGTCAGTGCAAATTTGGCTGGACCGGACCAAACTGTGACCAGAGGAAAGCCCCCGTGCAGCGGAAAAACATACACTCCCTGACCCCCGAAGAGCTCCAGGAGTTCCTCAATGTCCTGGAACTGTCTAAGACCACCACCCAGCCAGACTACGTCATTGCCACCCAGCATTGGCTGGGACTACTGGGACCAAATGGAACTGAGCCCCAGTTTGCCAACATCTCCATCTACGACTTCTTTGTGTGGCAACATTACTATTCTGTCCGAGACACTCTTCTGGGTAATTTAGCATGGTCACCTTTCTTGACTGAAAACTATTGTAACTGGGTCGTTCATGTGGTTGACTTTATTAGGAACATGAATATCATGTTGGTGAAACTATTAGGGATGTGTGAAATTTTTTTTCTTTGTTGTTCATAATTTAAATACTGTTCATCAATATGATCAAAGCAATACAAAATCAGAAAACATTGACAACGTGGGTTGTTACAGATTTACCAAAAAAAAAAGAAATTGAAAACGTGTTTTAGTGGTTTTAACGATGTAAATTATTTGCAAGAAAATTTAAAAGTAATTTGTTTACTCACACGCAGATTTAATAGTATTCATCTTCATTTTACACGTATTAATGTTCAATGTGCACATTATTGCCTCCTGATCACATAGAGCTCACCAAACTCTGTCTTGTTCCCTGTAGGCCCCGGTCGTCCGTTCAAAGCTATTGATTTCTCACACAAAGGACCAGCATTCATCACCTGGCACAGGTATCACCTCCTCAGTTTGGAAAGAGAGTTACAGGTATGTGTCATCTTCTGAAAACATGTTCTTAAACTAATTGATTTTGATCAGAAATACTACAAGGGTTTATGTCTTTTTGATTTAACCAAGCAGCTGTGAATATACAAGACGGTTCTCAATTGGGGTGCTCATCTTTTCATTGTGTTGTATAATATTTGTTTATGATGAACTGCAATTGTTGGTACATAAGTATACCTTGGAGGTTATTTCCAGATTTTTAAGACGCAGATAATTGGTCCAAAATTTAAAAAAATGTCAGCGAGAGACAGGAAAGCTCTGGAAAGAGAAGTAGAGGATCTATAGATCTGCGACTGGATCCAAACAGAGGAAGTCACAGTTCCAGTGTAGCAATCAGAGCTCGTATATTGTCTGTCTATATTCCATGTTGATAAACATTTACCAATAAAATGTATCTACTCCTGCAGAGATTGACCGGCAATGAGAACTTTGGGATCCCCTACTGGAACTTTGCCACGGGGCAACGTGAGTGTGATGTTTGTACCGACTCTATGCTGGGGGGCCGAAACCCAGACAACCCGTCCCTCATCAGCAACCAGTCCAGATTCTCCAGCTGGGGGGTGGTATGTAACAGGTCAGCGCAAAACACTGATGGGAGGGTAAACAGACATCATAATTATTGGTTGGATTATGATGAAATAGAGACTGTTGGACAAACGAATGCACATTTGTGTTGGTGGAAATCACAATATTTCTGTTATTTCATTCATTTCCAGTTTGGATGAGTACAATCGCCTGGTGACTCTTTGTAATGGCACCAGTGAGGGCTCCATTCAGAGAGGGATAATGGGGGGAGGTAACATGTCTCTGCCCACCATGACCGACGTCAGAAGCTGCCTTGGAATCAGAGACTTCGATAGCCCTCCTTACTTCACCAACTCCTCTTTTAGTTTTAGGTACAACTCCACTGAAATAGTATGAAATGTATACCCGCTGTTTCTTTGCAAAGCTACTGTTTAACAGACTTTGTGACCAACAGAAATGCTCTTGAGGGGTATGATAGACCAGATGGAGAACTGGACGAATCCGTCAGTAACCTTCACAACCTCGTCCACTCCATGCTCAATGGAACCAGCGCTTTGTCTCACTCTGCAGCCAACGACCCCATCTTTCTGGTCAGAGTCTGATTTCATGTTTTACTTTCAGTTAACATGGTAGAGTTGCTTTTGGTAAAATCACTGTGTTTTTGTTTTTTGTCCCACAGGTGCTCCACGCTTTCACTGATGCCATTTTTGACGAGTGGATGAGACGGTTCGCTCCATCCAACGCTACCTTCCCAGACGAGATGGCCCCCATTGGTCACAACAGGCACTACAACATGGTTCCCTTCTTCCCTCCGATCACCAACGAGGAGATATACGTTACATCTGAGGAGCTGGGATACTCTTATGCCATTGCCCTGGATGGTGAGCAAGTGCTAAAATAATTAGATTAAAGTCATAGATTGATATTTTGGGGAAATACGCTTCACTTTCTTAGAGCTAGATGAGGAGATCGACTCCACTCTAGTAGAGCAGAAACACATGTCTTATGAACGAATTACATCATGGTAATACTGTAATCATCCTGCTTTTCCATTATTATTGTTTTGGCTCGAGAATACATGCTTGCTAATGGCATGACCTCTATCGTTAGGTAGTTCAGCGTTTTTTAAATTGCAGTTGTTGTGGCAAACGACAGTGATGGCTGTTAAATTACATTTGAATCAGAAGTTTCAGCAATGTTTAGTCGTTCATGGCAATTTACAGCCTCATCAAACCTATCAAATCCCCAATTCTAAACATCTTATTTTAACAAAAATGACTGATATTTTCATAGAGTTTATATTTTTTCGCTAGAAATAATGTATCTGTGACTATCTCCACCTGTGCTTGATCTTTACAGACGCAGATGGAGGGCCGGCTGTGTTTGTGCTGGGCTCCACTCTGGGGGGAGTCTTTTTTGGTCTCCTGGTGCTTCTCCTTATCTTTGTGCTCTACCTGCGTCAACGGAGAAACAGAGGCTTTGAACCCCTGATAAAAGCAGACTTCACAAATAGAAAGTACACAGAGGAGGAAGCCTAGATGTTCTTTGTTGTTCTGGAAAGCGCGTCAATACTTATACATACCCGAGAGAGTTAGGCCCTACTGCGATGCAAGAGGAAAATATGAATCCTGTACAGGGACAACGTTTTAGATATTAAATCTTATTTCATATAAAACAAATATGCATTTAAAAATATGAATATAAATGTCCCAAGACCAACCAGTGTATGTATACTTGTATACATACACTGTATACTTTAACTGGTTAAGTAGCCTTAATTTTATGCCACAAATATACAATACAGATCTATTGGAATGTTTTAATAAATATTTATTCTCAATAACAGCAACAAAACACAAATGCAATCATCTCAATTGCACTGGAAAACCATAAGGCATATTTGCTCAACGAGTTCTTCGCCTCTCTTAGTTTGAAATTAGGTTCAAACACCAAACAAACGTCACCTCATTAGGATTTGACTTCGCACAGAAATGCATTGATTGCGAAAAAAATGTTGATTTACAACCCCAGATAATTTGTCTCACCAGACATATCCACTTTCAATATTTTATTGCAAAAATATTACCAATAAAAGTTCAACGATACAAAACATAAAAAGGGCATCCTGCGAGATCAATATTCATAATAAAGAATCCTTTCAAATGACACCTTTGACATATTTTCTCTACATTTTTTTGTTCGTGCAATGTGGATGTACTTGTGGATGACTGTGGATGACTTCAATGCAATGAAGAAACGCTCAACAAATATTTACTGATATACTGCGACGGGCATAACACTAGTTGATTCCTTGGACGTGTGAGCTTAGCTGGCCTGTTGTTATGGAGCCGACGGGCTCTCAGAGAACAGTGGACGTACATACAGGCTGGTTTTGTCCGCCCCCCTCAGCAGTGCCAGGCCTCTCACATTCTCTGTAAGTACGCTCTACTGAGGAGCTTCACTGAAGCATTCAGGCCTGTCCGGTCTCCACAGATTCTCATTTCACAGGTGACTGTGGTCGGCTTCCAGTCTGTCTGTGCTGCAGACACAACCATTCAAGCTTTACAGATACATCTTGGGGCCCTTTCTTTGCATTTCCTGTAACCACTGTGAGCTGTTTGCAACTTCCTCTCTTTATAATTCCCCCACACTTTAAATACTTGTGGTAATACATTTGCAGAAATAGCAAAACGTTTTATTCCTGCCTGACAGTATTTCAGTTTCGTAGTTTTTTTAAACACTACAATGAATTTTAACAGCTGTATCATCCAAACTTTGATAGCAGTTACAGGATAAGCTCTGCAGAGTCAATCATGCATGCAACAGTGCCACCTTTTTTTGTTCCTGTATGCAAATCAAGAATTCCTGGAACTTCTAAAATGTGTAATACTTGTGGAAATACTTGGAGACTGTTCTGAGGATGCAGAAGAAAAAAAGTTTGGCTCCAATTACTGGAAATGAGTATATCTGTGATGGTGATTCTGTCTTGAAAGAGTGTGCTTTTCATGCTGTAATGTCGATTTACACATTTATAGACCATGGTCATGATTTTCGCCTTTATAAAGCACCTTTATAAAGCTTTGAGTGTCCACAGAGTATGTTTTACATATCTTTGATTAAAGGTTGATCTGATTAACTCTTTATTGAGGGCTTTTGCTTGCAGATCAGTCGTGCTGGTAAGTCGTTAGATAGAACTTAAGACACTGGGTCACTACTCACTTAAAAGAGACATGAACCCCTACTGATCAGAAAATAAAAGAAATATATTATTGATGAATGAAACCATATGTATTAATGGGGATTATATTTAGTTTAGCCGTCTTGGACATGAATGAATTAATTCACACCAGGACATGCACCCCACCACACCACAGAACCGTTGATATTGGTGATATCTTCTCTTGTTTGTCAATAATTGCTCCAAATGAATTCTGTCGAGGCCGTCTACTCCTGAAGCCAAGCTTGAGAAACCAGCATGATATGAGAATATTGTGCAGACAAAAAATGTGTTGCAAGGCAAACGAGTATATAAAAAGTGAATCTGATCCCTTTCAACAAAACGTGAGTTTTAGCACAAGGCGGCCGTTGAACACAGCAGACCACATGATCAACCGATGATACGCTTCACCTAAAATCTTGACAAAGGTCATGGTTGAAATTACTGAGGAATATAATATGAAGCAACATGATTCAGTGGCTGAATCTGATCCAAAAGAAAACATGGATTTGATCAAAAATCAATAATTGGCACATTATTTAATGGCAATGGAACAAGGATTCAATCAAAATAGGTGGAAACCACATGTTCCAGAATGGTACATCTCTTGTATACGTTTCAAAATGTAATGTCAACCAAATATTAAACCCCTTCGGCCTCTTTTAGGTACATCAAATAACCACATTCTCAACATTTTTCAACACACAAACATTTTTTGCATAAAAAACTAAAGAAATGAAAACAATCAAAAGTGCGTGTTATATTTTTCCACATGGAGACCTACATTAATACCTGCCATATGTGCAAGACATCTCTGAAGCAGAGTTTGTTCGGTTGGCATCAGTGTTCGGTGGTGAAGCGATGCCATAAAATGTCAAGTCTAAGGATGGCACTGCACGATCTTTGGGAAAGTGGGAAATCACGACGCATGACTGCTCTTTTTTCAGAGCAGACTCCTCTAGCCTCCAGACTGGCAGCCTAAATACTGTCTGCTTGAATCTGCCTCAATACAAAAACTGCAAAAAAAAAACAAGAAAGGAAAAAAAAAACCCTCAGCATGTCCATGTTTAGCCGGTTCCTCCAACATTATCTCCATTGTCGGTGGAGTGCCAGGGCTGAGAGGGCCAGAATGGTTGGCAGGGCTAGAGGTGCACAGAGCGGGGCAGAGTCATCCACAGGCCCGCTCCGGTCGGCTTCCACCACCGGGGCTTCGGTGGCAGCGCCGGCCATGTCTGTGGGGCAGACCTCTGTGCAGCCGCTGCCACTGCCCGAGCTGCTACCTTCATCGCCTGCAACACCAAACACAAGCCAGACTGAGCACATCGCCGGAAATGTAACATTTGTCAACAATTTTACAATCCTTTACTGTTCTTTAAAGCTACAGTATGCAACTTTTTTAAATTTCAAGTTAAGCTAAACACACAAGTCGCTAAAATATCAGTTATTGGAGGTACAACAAGAAATAAATCTCGTACACAATGGTAATTTGTATCTGTTTGTAACTCGGTGCTGTCTATAAATCCCAATTTGACTGTTGAAACAAATCCTTTTTCTGTGATGGATGGGCTTTTTTGGAGTGTATTTAAATGAAGGGCAATACTGCACACCCAATACGCTGCCTCCAGGTTTTGACATACTCTGATGAAGGACCTGGTGGCTTTTTTTTTTTTTTTACATACTGCCTGTGTTAGTTATTTGCTCCCTCAGTGGCTCCTGTGGCTTTACTGATGTGGGTTACCTCTGCTTCAAGGTTAGGTATTATTACAGCTTGTCAAGATGAGTGACATGTTGGAGAATGAACTTGACCAAACATTGCAGAGCGATCAAGACTAAAAATACTTTCTTTAAAAATTTAAAAATTGCTTACTTGAGTCTTGAAAGTAGATATCATTGCCGTTGTAGGCGTTTTTCAACTTGTTGGTCATCACCCTCAGAGCCATGATCTGCTGGCGGATGAGTGTGTCTGGGCGGGTGATGTCCACGCCCACCTCAGGGTTATTCACCTGGTGGGTCAGTCCATCCTTTTGAACTTCAGGGAAGTACCTTCAGGTTAAAAATACAACAAATGACATCAAGTTAATGTCTTGTTTTTGACAAGAAAGCTTGTTAATAGGACATGGAATCTGGTGACGGCTCATTAGTCAATGAGAAAGAATATTTGTAACACTAGACACAAATATTTTTGTTGTTTTAAGCTATCAGTCTAATTCTCAGCACTTGAGAAAAGTTCTCTGAGGTTACAACACGTTTGACCTAATCGTTAACAGTAATATCCTGAGACATTTGTGAGATATTTCCCCGGGGAAAACACGTCAGCTGCCTGTATTACGGTCTGATAAATAAGCAGCAGGCTATCATGTGAGGACATTCCATAGATCGTCTAACACAAGAGGATTTGTTTCCCCTAAGCCCAGTTCACTCTGCTGTACACCTCTGAAATCTCAGCGAGTTTGTAAACATTTTATGTTTTTTGTTTTGGTCACAGAAAATGGCATTAGCGTCCATATGCAATACCAATACACAGGGTTAAATGATCAGCTTCAATGGTTATTCAAAGAATTTAAAACATGAATGCTGATCATACATCATGGTATGAATAAAAGTAGCAGAAATCAATTAACTGTGACCTCAGCCACAGGCATTTGGAGCAAATATTTTCCTTGGAATTGAAATAAGATTATCATGGACACAGCATGCTGTCTGCCTGCACATGTTCAAGAAGAATGAAGACACTATTCCATAACATAACACAGACACAAAGTAAAAACCATTAAAAAAAAGCTAATTTTACTATGTAGTATAATATATATAAACTCTTGTATTTAAGAGACCACTTCCTTTTGTTAAGTTGACAAATAAAAGTCAAAGTATGCCAAGCTTTTGCACGGTAGAGTTTTAATGAGGGAAAGTAAGTAAACGGGTCCTTAATTCTAGGATTAGACTGATTAAGATTAGTCGAGTTGAACAGACTTTGGACTTCTAAGTAACCTTTTGTATGAGTCTGGGTTAGCCCCGGGCACTGGTGCACTTACCTGCCCTTGGTGTGTCCATTCCAGCACTCCTCATCACTGGCATTTCCAGCGGTCACTCTGTCCTCCACACACATGGCCTCAGGCAGGTTGGACCAAAATTTCTTGGACAGCTTCAGTTTCTCTTTTATGTCAACCACCTAAGCAAAGACAGGGCTTGTTACATGGGAGGAAAAAAAAACAACCCCTGTATAAACAAATCAAGTCTGTGTTCCAATATAGCAGTTGTAGCCTTAGGAGTCAAAGCTGCAAATGATACACACATATAAGAGGAAATATAAGAAAAAGACACCATTTGTTTAATTAAGCAGTAGTTATGAAGAGCAAGAAAATAAGTAAAAAGACAGAGCGTGACCGAGGCCTTTTCTTTTAAAAGTGAAACCCCCATTCCCTTATTTATGCTGAAGCCCTCAAAGTATTGCAACAATCCTAATGTCATATATATGACAAATGTTAACTGAGCTTAAGTCCTTTTAAGCTCTCCGTTACTCATGATACATCTCATTTGGAAACTCATTATAAAAATGCCCCATCGTCACTTATTACCACATCTTATCAAAGGGATTATAAATCTTGGGATTTAACCCTGAGACATCTTAGCTCCCCAAATATTATTTGGGTTTAATTTTGCTTCCAGGTTGACGATCGAATGTTTGCATCATGACAAGTAAGACCACGCAGGCTCGCAGCAATAATTTCAGCTTGAATGTCAAGACTTAAATGCTCCTTTGCATCAGATATCATTTCCTGACTTGAGCCTGTTGAACTCCAATCTTTCATCAAACACAGAATTTGACATATTTCACTGAAGCTGAGGGAAAGCCTGATAGCAGCAGGTTGGCTCCATTATCTTTTTTCCGTCTGACTTGCTGCTGGCTTACGTGAAATTGTAGTGAACCTGAGCAGAACATGAAAGGTGCTGTACTGACTGTGTGACGCTGCTGTAGGCCCCGACTCTGCTTTTGATGTGTTAATCCTGTCACACCGATGCCAAAGCACTTCAGCGGCTCTGATGCTGCCCAGAGGGTCAAGGCTGCACTCAATGCAAGAGATTGACTGGCAATGTTTGACTAAACCTCACACATTAAGTTTAGTTTAACAAGTGAGAGATTCACCGTTTTTCTCAGGATCTGCTGGCAAAACCTGGCCACGTGTGAATCAAACTGGGAATGAAAAACTCACCTTTAGGTAATATAAATATTTAACCAGCACCTCCACTAAACATGCTGCTGCCATGTGACTGAAAATAGAAGAGTTTACATATTTAGTGGGCTGATTATTACACTTCATCATGTGCAAGGTTGACACACAAAGCTGTACTCAACCATTTATCCGTGAGTGACCGAGCAACCAACCACAACAAACACATCTCTCAAACGCAATTCTCTATTGAGACGGATAATTGAAAATACCTCAAATGTACGATGTTTAACAGAGACAATTTCAAAAGAACAGGAAAGGTGTAGCTTTTTCACACAACAATACATATGCCTCTGGGAAAAGCCTGCCTCTCACATCACTGCGCATTGCCCATGAATAGATAATAAGACAAGCAGCCCTGGCATGCAACCAGCTGCAATGCACACTAGATGGCACTATGTCTTTTGGAAATGGGGAGACGGATGAAAGCAACCAGAGAGAGAGTATACAGAGAGGAAATGAAATGGGGTAAAACACATTTTCAAACTAAAACGAATTATATTTACTAACGATGTTTCTTTCTCCATGTGGTCTAACATAGAGAATGTAATTGCCATGGAAACTGATGAAATTAGGAGGACCAATAAAAAAAGAGAATGGCATACACAGGAATCCACAGTAATAACAGGAACATCCTGCCCACGTTATGATCCCAGTGTGCTGATGGTATGTGACGAAGGAGAGAGGAAGTGTGTGTGCAACGTGACAAAAGATATTCTCATTAAAGATCACAATGAAGATTATAAAAAAAACACCTCCCTCTCACCTCACGACAGTTCAGTGCATTGGATTTCAGTGACAGCCGAACAGATGCCGATTACCCTAAAGTGTGACAGTTATTTCAATCCATGAAGACATTCAAGGTGTCACAAGTGCTGGGAAATGACTGCTATGAACATTAACTGTAAAGATGTTTTTCACGTAATGCACTCCATCACAGACAGAATATTGTTTTTAATACGACAGATGAATGAAGGATTTTGTTTTCGTTTATAACCCCACACAAACATATTGCCACACACGCATGAATGTGCTTATCGTAGTCATATAAAAAACACGTATCGCCAAATTTGGTGATTTTTTTTAGATAAACTGGAGGATTTTGTTTCCCTTTACGGTTTGAAATTCTCAAATCTAACCTTTAAAAGCCCATTGGACTACATGCACAATGTAACACTCTACTTTAAGTTCTCATATTCAGCAAGAATGTGCGGTATACAAACATTTAAAGAATGGTATAACACACTAGGATGTAGTTTCATACATTTTCCACTTTGCCGAGGTCTTTCAGATGAAGGCTTGTCCTATCGGGCTTTACATGCATGGCCTTGCTCTCGTTCTGTTCTATGCATCACATCATCTACAGTCTATGTCTTACAGGCATGATATATAATGTTCTCTGCGTCGTTGTAGAACAGAAAATCCAGTTGCCTTGACTTACAGTAGTACTGGTAGTCTTTGGCTGGGTTTTCACATTAGGGGTTAAAAACATTGCAAATGCTCGTAAATATATTCATGTTTCACTTTTTGAAGTTCAAAAGGTTTCAGTGGAAAAATAAGATATTTGTCTCATACTTTAGCTTCAAGCAAATGTTACTCATACAGGAGTCAATTCTGCTTTTGTTGGGGAATGTTTTCAGTCGCGAATCAACACACATTTGGAGCCCTTGAGTATGCAGCAGGACGGTGTTTGCGGGATTGTCTCAAAATAAAGTACACCAGCCGTGTTTATTGAAGGAACGCGTTACCCATTGATGGGCTTTTAATAGCTTTTGGACAACAATGCAGATCTACGGCACAGAGGAATACTGTGAGATATATCAGGCCTTTGCTACAGAGATAAAGGATTAAGTCGTCGGTTCATGTCTTTTCTGATAGCAAAGCCAAAAACACAGAATCTCACCCTATCCGTTAAAATAGCTTATGTTTCGCTAAATCAAGAGATTGATGGTTAAGCATCAATTGAAACCTGTAGGATGAAAAGCTTCCATGAGATGTAGTTTTGCCAACTCTTCCTTTACTGAGACATCTTTTTTTCTCCTTTGCTCTTCGTCTCCCTGTCATGAAGCATACATGATTTCATGCTGTTTCTTTCTTATTCTCAGCCCCCTTGCTACTCTGCTCTCTTCTCTCTTTCTCTCTGGTACCAATGTCCAAAGTTAAAGTGATGGTTTCATGGCTAGCTGGCCCGTGATCTCACACTCTTGGAAAAAGCTTTGTGGAAAAAAAAAAGCCCCGGGTCTTTCTTCCAACTGGAACATAACGGCGTGTGCTCAGTCATCTCTGGATTGTACAGCATCTGTACTCTTCCATCTATTCTCCTCGAGAACCAAAAGGGAAATGAGCTGTCGAGCACGATCATAATTGCTCTTAATTGTAATAAATATCAATTCAATCATCAATGTAATCAAATCAATCATCTCTGATTTTCTTCTCTCTATTTCTGTTCTGTCTGTCTCCTTGGGAGCAGGAAAACAGGAAGTCTATACCCAGCAGCTAAACCTTGATAAAGCAGATTAATTCAGCAATAAACAGCGCTGAAACATAGCCTCACCCTTGCTTTTCTCGTAACCATGAATAAAATCCACCCAAACATACCGAGTATACAAGTACAATGTTTACCAGCCGTATCAAAGTAATTGGCTCGCTTGAATGGACAAACACGAGGAAATGTTGACGGAGAATTATTATTTCCAGAAACAACAGTATGAGTCAATGAGATTATCTGTATCGTCTGTGTTTACAAATACTCCAAGCATTTCTTGCAATATTTATCACCGGTCTTGTTTTGCGCACACACAGTAGGGCTCGACAACATATCGATATCATCATGATATTCTCATATGAGACGAGACGTCTTCGATTTTGGATATCATAATATCATCCCAGGTCATAAGTGTTGTATATTGTCCTGGTTTTTCCATTAACAGGTGGCAGCTTGTGTGCCACCTTCCAGCTCAGCACAGACATGTGCGGGAGCTGGATTTTGACCAGTGGTTTTCAGATGCCCTTCCCTATTCTCAGATCAAAAGCTGACGTGTCACTGCCTTTGAAGCTGTAGTCACACTCCTGGCCACAGCACAATGTCAGCAGCCTAAACTCGTATCTGGCCGTGGGATGATTCCTGGACGTGCTATCTGCCTTTCAACAAAAGAAAAAGAAATATGTGGTCAGACTATCGCTCCAATCTTCAGTCTCAACACACATCACACTCACAATGATGCCAAAGCTGACTGTTCCGCCAGCTGGTAAATCTCCCTTTCTCTCACATTCTGACTCACTCTAACACCTCTATGCTGTTAAATAACAACAAATTATTTTTCAAGCAATTATCTGGGGTTGTTGTCACTGCTTGACAACGAGCCTATCCCTCTGCTGCAAGTCAGAGCTAAATTAGTGCATGTTCAATCTAATCATAGACTTGGCAGCATGTCTCACCACTGAACCACAAGGGGCAGACAACTCCTCCATCAACTTATTTTCCCTGGCAACTGCTCCTCCTGTCCTGCGTTAAAATAGTTTTTCATTTGATACGAATGCAGTATTCTTCCTGCATCTCAATTTCAGAGGTCAGGGAGTTGGTTCAACTCATACCAAGACCTTGGCCATGTCATAAGTCTCTCCCTGACCAGTGACCACTTTGAGGAAAGGCCGAATAGTTTCTCACAAGTCCACAGTAAGAATATCTCTGCCTCTTCATCACATTCTTGATCAAGTTGTGTTGTCGACTGAGCCAATCCTAAAGATTCGTGCACCCTCCTCGCTAAGTCTCGGTGCACTATGTGGTCATGTTCAACCAGTTCAACTGCCACAGTGTAGAGTGTCAGGGCGCTGACGCATTGCAGGGTGCATGTCCCTGGACCATGGCGATTTAATCAAGTGTCTAACAAGTGTCTTTAATCATAAAGTCCCTCTTATTGGTTCAGGTCTACCCATAAACAACAGATCCTCTCAACCAAGACCTGCCACCTGGACTCTAAAGCACTTTTAGCGGCTCAAAAAATCTGTAAAGTAGAAATAATACTGGCTCGCCCAAAGCATACCAAGTAAATGACCTCTGTGATAATGTTTTGAGTAGCAGTTGCCCCCCCCCCCCCCTTTTGTCAGGTCTTGTTTTGTCCTTGTCTGGAAACAATCACCTGAAAGGTGACTGGCAGTGTTGCTTCGAGCAAGTAACTACCAGACTGCATATAGATGTGGGCTGTTATCATCCAATCAATATCCATCAACAGAGGGCAAAAGCAAATAAGTTTCCCCTCAGTGACTACACCATAGATGAGACAAGAAAGACATCGCCCAGCTGTTTATCTTGCACTACTCACACAGATGGGAATAGTTCACCAAAAGCAAATCATGGTTGGAAAACAGCACAACCACTTGCAAACTAAATTGCGGTTGGATATGACAGTGCAGCGGTGGATTCTGTCCTCCGCTGCCGGGCTACGCTCCATGTGTGCATGGTAAATCCATTTTTAGCATCATTCTGTGGGCCATTGCCCCTTTTTTTCCAAGTCTCAGCTGGAGCGGCCCTCCTTGTTTCCCTTGATTACAACGGATCACGTCCCGGCATGAGTTTGACACAGTAGAATACCGCCACCTGATGTAACGCGGACGTCTGGACAAAGCGCCGGCCTCGGCAATACGTTCATCTTTCTTATATCTCCGGGTGACAGCAATGTGATGTCGTTATCATGCTGCTTCCTGGCAGTGGATACTTGACAAAAAAATAACATTCTATTGTTTGAAAACCGGCCATTATTTTGCATTTGTTTTGATATTGCAGCCTGAGTTTTGAACAGTCGCGGAAATGCTGTGACATCCATTATAATAGTATACAGAAAATGAGGACAGGACACAGATACTATAGAGGCAAATAACAAAACTATATTCATCACTTGTCTGTCTTACATATACCTGAAGATTTAAAAACTGCTGCCATAAACAGTACTTTATAGGGGTTTGATTTGTTTCCATACTATCTCACCATCTTGTCAAATTCAGTTTTGATTTCATACTTTAGTAGGATCGCTCAGTTCTGTGACACCCTGGAGGCATAACTTGATTTCAACTTTCAACAGACTTCACAACTGTTGTCGGAGAAATAATTCATCATGCCTTTAATTTAATGTGACGGCTAATCTCTGTGTACCTTGAAAAGAAAAAAGAAAAAAGGAAAGAGAAAAGGATAATGCTGAATCCAAAAATAGCAGACACTGTTTTGTTACAGGAGACGCATGATTACAAACCAACGACGATCAGGTTTGATCACTCCACTGAGAAACAATCCCCAAAAATACATCACATTGCAAAAAAAGCATCCAAAAAAATAAATGATATCTTAAATGTAAGAGATTATGCAGCTGTCCTTTGTGATTGTAGGGACATGTGGTCACTCTGTTACAATTATTGAATACACAGGTCTTTTATGAGCCCAACCTCAACTGGCCATAACTGTATTTCTGTATATTTACATACTGTCAGTGTACAATGGGAATTACTCTGTGGCCCCGTTTTACATAATATTGCCTCAAACCATTTGCTCAGTCCCAAGGTATCTACACAGTTGGGCCATATGGTATATCACGGTGAACAAAATGTATCACACAACGATCCCACAGTGAGAAAGCAATGACAGAATATTGATGAAACAGTGGTGAGTTTGCACAAAGAGTTTATCCTGAAATTCATCTGCTATGGTGGACGTGGTCATTTTGTGGTGACTGTGATTGCCGGTCACCTTGACTGTGCAAACATACGCCCTTTAGTGTGAGACTCATCTGCATGGTTACAAATCCGTACAAACTGGCCTTTTTCAGAACCTTAGATTCAATGAGGTTGAAAGCTCTTTTCAATAAATGTCCTGCTCCACACTTACACAATTACAAACATTGACAACTGGAAGCTGTCCGGGACAAGGACAATGATTTTGAGAGAGCCATTAGTAAAGTAAAACAATACGACAATGTATAAACACTCTATTTTAAGTAGTTTATATGGTAGTAGAATGTAGTAGAACGGCACTTTGAGTAGAGTCTTTGAGTTAAAAGAAAATGAAAATGCGGTAAAGGCAAAAAATCCGGGGTTTTCACAGGTATTTTCCCCAGGAAACGGGAGCAGATTTTAGCAAGAAATGCCTGGAAATCTCAGTTCTTGGCATTCAACTCATCCCACATCAGCTACACCAAGCACTCCTGCTTCCATAACTGCTGACGGGCAGAAAACCTAACATCAACTTTTAACTGTCCCTTTAAACCAGGTCAGTGATGGACACTGAGCCTGTAGATATATGTACAGAATGCTTCCGCATGTCGGCTGTTCTGACACACTAATGTGAACGCTTGAAAAGGAGAAACATACAGTACTATCACTGCTGTGTGGGAACAACGCAGATGCACTTACAGTTCGCCAGTCCCTTGAAGACTGTCTGCATGTGGTGCAATGCCACAGCTTTACACCACAAGCAGAACAATTACACCAGAGTATCATCCGTGGAAAAAGACGTTTTTGACCGGTCACTGTTGCCGTCGTTTGTTTCCTCACATTTCACTCGTAATAATTAATTAAGCAGTCACACCAAACCTGTTTCTGCTGAAGCGGTGATTTACATTTAAAGGTATATTACGTGGTATATGCAGAGTTTGTTACACTTGATTGAGTTAAAGTCAAACAATGCCCGACTGAACTATCATGCCACATGTGCACTTCGAGACTATTTATTTTTGTGTGGTCTTAGAAAAAGTACCAGTTATGTTAGAATCTGTGGAATGTACATAATTGCATGGCTTGGGCAAGAGTCAGTAGGTACAACAACTCAGAGAAAGGATCTGTGGACAGGCCCACTTTGCTTCCATTAAGCTGTGTCCAAAACAAGAATGTTTCAGTGGCTTGACTTGTTCTTGGATTGCAAAAATATAATGTCAGGGTCAGGATTTTGGGGAAAGGAGTGGTCGGGCTTTTTTTTTTTTCCTGACAACTGACTTCACAAACCACACACGGATGTTTCACTCAGTGTTTCCCGCTGGAATATGGCAAAGAATGAGAGAGAAAAAAGATTGTGTGCTTGAGTATTCAGTTTTACTAAATGTTATACTGTTACAAGTTACCCGTGTAATAAGTGTATGAATTCATCATTTATCCTTACAATGAAGGGAACAGAGAAAGAGAGTGATATCACGGTTTCTACCACGCTCAGTTGTTATATTATGAGATGCTACACAGCTTGATAGGCTGTTCTGATCCAGTCGCATTACTCACAGCTGAAAAACGACCTTTTTTTGCACCTTTTATTCGATACTCTTCCCACACTCACTCGTAACCATCCAGTCATGGAAGGCTGGAGCCAAAGCGAGGGAAACCCTTGGGCCGATTCACTGGTCTCTCACGATACTCACAAACAGACAGACACAGTCACACCCAACAGCAGTTTATTGACCTGCATGGTGTGGCTGTAGGAAAATGGAGTGCCCCAAGAGAATAAAAAAGGAACAACAAAAATGTTTTTTTCAATTCTAAGCATTGATCCACCATGCTGCCACTTTTTCTCACTTAGAGGGCGAGCCAAGACCACAGGAGGGATTGTCTTTTTTGGACTTGAAACGACTACTGAAGTGCACATTGGCACGATTAGGGATATAGCAGACCTGAGAAGAAAATAAACACTTGCGATCCCTCTTATTTATTTTGTGACCCTCTGTTGGTAACCGCTGTGAGTATCTAGCAGTTTCCATGAAGACGATTTCCTACAGGATTATGTGAAGTGTTTTTCTGTTTCAAGCAGCAGTCGGGAATTGCTGTAGCAAGTTTAGACTAACCTTGGGGCGCATGCCTGAATGCGTGCTGAATACAGCGTCAATTGTTGACTTTGGTTTCCAAAACGCAGTTACTTCTGCCAACAGTACAACAAATGTTTGACACAGTGAGACAGGCAAGGAGAGGAAGGAAATAGAACGGCAGGAGTAAATCATATCTGCACTGATAAAAGCCACTCCACCAAAATGATCATCATCAACGTAAACAACAAACACTTCCATTGTAAGCACTTACAACTAGCAGCTTGTGGGAGACTCGAGTAATGCGCAATGAGTGCACAAACAGAAAATAATTATAAACAATGTCACAAAAATGTTTTTTTAATATTACCAAAACTAGCTGACTCACATGTTGATGAAAATCAGATTTGGAAACATTTGTAATACAAAAATGGAGTAATACATAATTAAAAACGCAAATGTATTTTTTCACATTTTGTCTTATTTTAGTACTGGTACTAGTTGTAAGGGGGCCATGTTTAACCGTTTTCTTCTTGTACCACTAAGAAAAAAAAGGAAAAAGAAAGTGGTGAAAACCATTGGAAATCCATCTTGTTCTTTGAAAGATTCCAAGAATTTCAGATATTTTTCAATTAGATTCTGTAAAAAACTCATTAACAGAGCTAGCGTTAATAAAGTGAGTGTTTTTAATCCCTGTTGGAGCTGGTAAATGATGACCTGGGTTTCATCTGTTAATAATCAGGGAAGAGCGTGTACATGAATAACCTTGTAGTCGCTGTCTTAATCAAAAGTTACATCTGATTGACTTTCAAGACTCTGAAAGCTATGTAAAAAGAGAGTCCAAAGCTATTAAGGAACATAAAGTTATGGCAAAGATTGTTCCCTACAGGCTCTTTCTACAGTCTAGTCTTGTCTGTGTCTTGCTCTTATTGTTTATAGTGCCGTACTGATAAAATGCGAACCATGTATAACACAAGGGAGACAAAAAGGACCGATACAACTACACTCAATTGAACTGCACCAAACTTGTTCCAAATGTCAAATTAAAAGCTACACCTCTTATCTATAATCCGCCTCTGAGCCTGACAGTCTGTTGTGCCTTTATCCCCTCGTTGGACTTTCAAATCTCCATTTCTCTCAGAGCTTTGAGGGCGTGTGCTCTGACAGAATGTCAGGCAATTAAACAGTCATGGCTCATTGAGCTGGAGGTGGGCCCGCTCCTGCAGGCTTCTCGATAGGCAAACAGAAGAAATGAATGCAGGCTCTTCCTGCCATCCCTTGCACATCCTTTGACTCAAAAGCTTAACGGTAAAATCGGGACAAGAAGTTCTTATCAAAAGGACACCTTAAACAACTGTCAAGTTCCACAAGGCTGAGTAGTGTCACTGTCGCAGGGCATGTATCTCGTGCCAGAATGTAAACGAGGACAGTGTGTGAGACAACAAAGACGTGCTCTCACAGCGAATTCAGTCATGTCCCTGCTGCAAGATAAACACATCAATGCTGCCACGGTAATGATGGCACGAGGCAGCAGCCACATGGGACTCACACTTTCACACCTATTCTGAACATACACCATAGAGGTGTGAAACAATGACATGCAGCTGTTTCTATTAACTGACAGAAAGCTTCAGGTAAAAACTAGTTTCTATTCTTTATTGCATTTTTGTCATTTCTTTCGTACCGAGACCCCAAGAGCCAACCCTATGATTGAACTTCTGTATTTTGTTCATGCTGGAAATGGAAAGAGAATCGACAACCGTGGCAAAACTTTCCCACCACCGCAGTTACAGACTGACACAACGGTCAATATCTGAACCTTTCAAAAACATTACTAACAACTTATTGTCGAAGGGAGGAAGCAAGAAGCGAGTTCATAAATAACGATGGCTAATAAATTGCTTTTCACAGAAGGTCCCTGACCACCTGTATCACCTTAACTTTAAACAACCAGAGAGATGCAATGTGAATGTGAAGTGACGTCTACTGCCACGACTCAGTTGTTTAGAAAGAGTGTGGTCTAGACCTGCTCTATATGTAAAGTCTCACAAGACAACTCCTATTGTGATCCGGCCCAACATGAATTAAATTGACTTGGCTTTATATTCTAAACAAATAATAGCATGCATCCGTCCTAGAAAGCAGCCTAAACCAAATCAATGGGGAATATTTTCAGCCACCAGGTCAACCATCCTTCCTGTCACTGCCACGCTAAGAGAAGAAATGCATGTTAAATTATAAACACAACGAATGGCCACTGAGGATTCCACATCTTTCTTCATAAGCTAATGCGACCAAAGCGAAGATCACATCCAGCTGTAGGCTTCATTTTTTGTGTGATGATGCAGGCCATGTTGTGTCGATTAAACTGATTCTATTCAGTTCTACGCTGCCTGCACTTTTATTTTTTAAATGATCACTGCAAAGGAATACTTCCTCCATTAGTATGGTGTGGTAGTATGTATGGTATCGTGGAAGTTTGCTTTAATAAGATTCGCTCATGTGAGCAAGCTTCCTCAGCAGTCAGTATTGATGCATTCATATGTGGCAGAGAGAAGCACATGTCTTCCTTCCAGTATGGTGGCTGTTAGAGGCAGTGATGTCAGCTGCAGGACCTCAATAGAAAAATATTTACACAACTTTTCACAAGTTAGAAATGCATACTTGTAATAATACTATATCTAGGCTGTTAATACATTTTGAGAATATCTTTCTGTGTGTTGTTGCCATGCCTTTGCTTGCTTGGTATATGCTTATAACCAACGCTATATCAGGAATGACTATTAACTTGACTAAAACAGTTGCTGGCAGTTTCTTTTAACAATACTGAAGTTATCATGTATAAATAGTTGTTGACATTGTATTTCTAAAACAACGCTGAGGTTTAGTCTTAGAATTCTTTGCGCTAACATCTAGTTGCAGTTGGAAGAGCAATACCTTCAGGTATTATGTATTCTGTATGTGTACAGTATTTCCACACTCAGCTGTGTTGACATGCTTTACACGGTAGCTGATGAGTTACCAGTCAAATGTGAGTGGATATGAAGTGCCCTTTATCATTTCTTGCGTAACTTTGAGGCCATTTTTCAAATTGAGTTGACTTGCAGTGACAATATATAATCAATATTTGTTTGTAAAAACAATGGATCACATTTCTACTTGTATGTGAAAGGGGTGGTTTGCAGTGGAAAAACCCACAGAGAATCATCACCTCATTCTGCATTTTCCTCAGCTATGAGCTTTAAAGCATGTTTTAGCTTATTGTCTTGGTTTGAAGGCCGGCAACCTTCGGTTCTCTCGTTTTCTCGGAGTTTTGCGGACACAGCAGACGGCTGTTTGAGTGAAGAAAGTTCTAATAAACCCAATGTACACTATCTGCTCAGCACCAAACAGCAGGCAGACAAAGTTAACTGGTGAACATTGTGGAGCATTTAGCAGCTAAAGAGACAGATATTTTCTCAGGAATTAGCGGAGGCCAAAAGCACATAGTGAATATCCATCAATTTGTCTGAACCATGACTCCAAATGAATGCTAATGTTGCACCGGTGTGATTTTCAGCAGACACCTGACAGTGGTTGAAATAATGGATGTGAACCGCACAAAGCAAAAAGACAAACCAAGCATTCTCTTTTCCTGAACCAAACAACCCCCATTACATTATGGAAATGTCATGATTTGCCGTTTCCCGTGGCCACTATGATCAGCATGGATTCCTCATGCACATTCCTCATGATGTTGATAATGGAATTTGCTGCTCAGGTACACTGGTCTAGTTATGGCATGTTGAAAATAAGCCCCTGTCACTGCGCCCCGTCTAACCTTAGCAGGCTAATTGCCCAGTTATTCATGAGCAATCTGGAGCCCCTATATCGTCACTGTGCCATTGCACCAACACTTCACAGCTCTCCACCTCTTCCACTTCTGACAGAGCATGTGACCTGCTGATTGGTTGGCTTCCTGAAGGAGTTGGCTCTATTAGCTATGGCATTGAGCGTCGTGGTCTGGGTTGTGTCAAGAAAAGATGTGGTGGTTGACTAAACTTGGATCTCGAGAGAGAGGAATCCTCACTAGCTGAGGACATTGTTGCATGTGGTCTACAATCCCTGTTAGTGTTAGCAACTCATCTGAAAACCACCATGTTTAACAGCCAATACTTTGATGCTATAACACACAACGTAGTGGCCAATATCGGTGACGCCGACTCCACATGTGAGATGGAAGTGAGAGTGACACTTAGCACACCGAGTGCCGGATACTACTGGGATTTACAGGTCACGATGCTTGTTTGCTGTAAATATCTATACTGCTTAGAACACAATGTACCCCCAAACCACACATTAAAACACCATGTTTGCTCCGTCATAATGCAGAAGACAGTCGCAGACAATAGTCCCCAACAAAAAACATCTGAAATGGGTATAAAATGTTGAACCTTACACTGTGTTGCATCGCATTCCAAACAATCCTCTGGTTTGCAGCATAACGGCAGGGAAAGAGAAAGTCTGAATTAATTCAGTGTCGGTGGAAGAAATCATTGACGGACATAAAAAGCTAAGAAGGCAACTGCTATACATGAGACATTAAAACTGCGTGGAGAATGAATTGGTTTGTGCAAAAACATAATTAGCATTGAATTAAACAAATAACTAAATTCGTTGTTGCTTTTCAAATTATGTATTCATTAGCTACATGGCCTGTTATTAACCTGCCACAAAGCTCTGGGACATTTGATTTAGCATGTTTTAGACTCTGTGGGCGAGACTGCCTTTCCGCGAAATAGAATTCATACATTCGGTGCGTCTCAAAAGGTCAATAATGCAAACAATATTTTTGGGTTTCCGGTGTCTTCAACACAACTAAGATACAATTTCAAAACATTTACTCTGAAAAGGGCTAGAGGGGAGAAAGGAAGGGCACTGTGTCTGCAAAGGTAATCCGTGATTTGAGAACTGTCTCTCAGCTGAATTGGTCTGTCAGCTCCGTGTTAACCTTTACCCTGATGCAGCATTTCAGGTTTCAAGGTTGTTTGAGATGGAAATCCATGTGTCGAGATCCAGCCCAACAAACATACAGGTAATCTGATAGAAAAGAAAGGTGTGCTTTACAGCAAACAATTGATATGGTCAGCCTCAAAAAATCTATCCATCTCCTCTTTCTTTTCTGTTTGCCAAGTACACAGAGATGAGACGGACACTGAAGGCAGCACAACACACCTTCCTCCTGCCCTCTTGGGGTAAAGCTGTTGATTTGTTAAGAAACACAAATCGATAGAGGGGCCTGAATGCAGGACAAGTACAAAGAATTAATTTCCGGCTCCGGGGGCTTACGACGGCAAATCACCAGCTTTAATCAACAGTGTCAAGTCAGAAAGACAAACGATGTTTACACTGAAGCAGTGTCTCGTCTGAAAACGGCAGCATTGGCTCGGCCTCCTTACCAGTCTGTCTAGGCTTGTGCCAGCTGCAGTGGTAGGCCGTTCCTCTGGGCTGTACGGCCTGAAGCGAGCGTGGAACACATCCGGAACACCACGGGCAGACCTAGTCATTCCTGCGGGTTTTGGCTGCCCACAGCCTTGAAAAACCTGCAATTACAAAAACATGGGCACCCAACTGTCAGGGGTTTAAATTACTCGGGAAGTGGAAAAGAGGAAAACATGCTGTTTTGTTAAGGTCTTGTGAAGCATTCACCCCACATTACCAGCGTGACAGTGCTCTTCGTCAAGTTGAGGTAACCACACTGATAGGTGATTCAACTTGGGGCTGTGACCGATGCTATTTAAGATGATAGATTTAAGTTTTTACAGGCTTTTGGGAAAATACCACTTATACTTAAACCACAAACAAAACTGCATCTGTTGCATGTGAAAGCCAACAGAGCATTTATCTTTGAATGAGAACAGGCATTCAAAACTGCGTAGGCAGAAAGAGATCTTCACAAACCGCCTACATTTTTTTTTTTCCGACTACAATTTTGTGGGCAAACGAAAAATGCAGCGAAACACAGGAAACACATTAACTACTGTTAGTTGAACTAAGATTATCTGACCAAATCGAAACATGTAATTCAAATACAAGACCTAAAGTTGGACATAATTAGAACGTGTTGTACTACACACCTGAGACACAGCCCAGCATGGCTCAAAGAAAGTCATTGCTCCCCTAGTTTCCCTTCAAGTTGGACTTCAACAACCTGTCTGAGGTGTTACTTTTGTTCTCTGGGGAAGAAACATAATTGACGTACCCTGTAGGAGACCTGGGCACTGTTATCTTGCATATTCATGATGGCCTCTGAGATCTTGACATCAATAGGCTCCATGACAGATTCAATGTTGAAAGGTCCCTCCAGCCTCTGCGCCACCAGCAGCATGGCATCTGTCATAAAAAAGGTAAAAAAAAAAAAGGTTGGGTGTGGCAGGGAGGGAGGGAGGGAGGAGATTCAAGCAAACAAATTCTGTTTCATTTTCACTTTTCACAGGTATCTAAGTGGACAGGCAAGTTTTATCAAACTTAAAGTTGTTTAAAACACAAAGTATTGTGTGGTCTCATTCGCTTGCTTTGTGACACATTCCCGTCACGCGTTATGCTGCAGGGTCCAATATTAGTCGCGCACTTGAGAGGATCCTGTGCACTGCAACTTAAGAAAATACAAGCAAATAGAGGAAACATATTCACAACTTTGATTAAACATTTAGAAGTTCACTGAAAATGTGGGAAAGACAATCATAAAACACAAGCAGGAAGGATCCTACTCACATCCCTGGATGCATTTTACTGTGTTGCAGCTCAATTAAGTTGTGTGCTTACAGGCTTCCTGTAATTGCGTGTATCTTCTATTTTCTCTTGCATTTTCTTCATGTGGATTTTTTGCATTAGCTTGTGTTTTACGTATTTACGTAAGTGCTTTAAAAAAAAAATGCATACGTTTTCAAAAATGCTTTGAATGTTTTCTCACGTTGCTCATGTTCCTTTATGTTGCAGTGTGTCAGGCTCTGTCAGCTTGCACAGCAAATAAAAAAAAACAGGTCGACTCCACAGAAAACCAATGAAATAGCTTTTAATTTCCACTTTAAATGATTTGAATTTCGTTTAACGCTATACCAGCCTAATCAATAATAAAACAAGAATCTGTTTACATTTTCTTTTGATAATTGGTCATTTTTCATGCAAAAGGACCAAAATTGTTTCCAGATTCTGAAATGTGAGGATTTGCTTGTTTTCTCTATCTTATATCACTGTGAACTGAATACTTTTGTGATTTTGACTACAACTTGAATTTAACAAACAACTTGAATACATCACTTCGGGCTCTGGGGAATTGTGTTGGAGAATTTTCTGACATTTAAAAGATTACACTATGAACCAAACGTCATAACCTCAACAGCAAATGATTATGTCTTGCCTTCTGATTACTACATGAACACAGTATTGGCAATTACTTCCACCTTCTCATTGTTAAATACATTTACTGTATGAAGCAGCGTGAATGCGTCTTGGGGCAAATTCAATGTTCATGTAGATCAACTTAACCAAATCAAGAAAATGTTGTTCGGCTACATGCAACAAATAGCACTGATGAGTCATTGATTTAATAACACTTTTGAAAGCCAAGCGTTTATCTACATCCGCTGCGGGGCAATGAATTCTATAAGGTCAATGGCTCATTAATATCCTCATGTGGGGACAAGCCAGAGGGCCTTACACGTACCATTATCATCTCCACAAAGCCAATTTGTTTTCATTACTTTCAATTAACACCGATCATGTAAAAATAAGATGTGTTGAAAATATTTAACATTTCAGCTGTGATGGTGCAGATTTCACAGTAGCTGAGACAACAGCTGTTATTCGTTCGAGGTTAAGAGTGTTAATAGATGTTGCCATGAGACAGAAACACTGCTGAAGTGCTCTCAAGGGTCTACTAATGTGCCGCAGTCTCTGTAATGGCAGTTCTGCGTTTGTGTGGCGTGCCCCGGGGAGTTGGACATCACCAAACCACTAACTCATAACTGAGCGAGTCCCAGATCTGGAGACAGAACTTAAATAGTCTGTCAGGAGAGGTTTTCTGCATCCATAGACCTCCCAGGACAAGACCTCACCAGCAGGCTGTCGTGTTGACTCTACAAATATGTCCTCACTAAATAAGGTCATCCTGTCGGTTAGAGACAAAAGAAACAATCTTACATGCTCATGACAGCCTCATCAGTCACCCCACCCATCATAAGATATAAGTACAATTATACCCAAGCTGTGAAGGCACAAATACCTTTTCAGAGAACAGACCAAAAATGGAACACAAAATGACGGAAAGTGTAAAAGAAATATGAAAACAATGGATGTTAAATGAAAGAAATATAAAATATTACTCCTGGTAAAAGGTAGCTATTGATGTAAAGGGGATATTAGGATACAAATACTGTCAAGAATAATACATATATATGTATTATTTTTGTCATTCTTGGACTTTCAAATGATGTGGAAGTCTGAGCCTTTGAAGAACTTCTCTGTTTGTTAATAACAAAGAACAATCTAATGTGTGAGGCTTGCTGGGATTTTACTATACAGACTATGTCGGTGCCAAATGGTTTTCTGTAGTACTTCAATCGCACCACTGTGCAACCATATGGTCCAAGAGTAGATGACACTTCTACTATTTCTTCATTTGGAGTGATGCTGATCAGCTGCTATAATGTGTTTCTTGGTGCTAAACTACAATTTAGGCAAACCACTTTGAATATTGAAGTTGGCGTTGCAATATAGCTTGCTGTTCAGTCTGATTATAATGCAAATGAATTCAACTGCCTCAGGTATGTCTGCTTACTTGATAACAAACACATTAAAAAAAAAATCTCAATTCAAGCGTGAGCTTAAAAACTCAAGTGCAAACACTGAGAATTTAGGTCAAGGGAGCCAACTGGGAACAACTCATATTTCACAATAGGAGAAAAGAAGAGTGCCTCAAGCGTCACAAATGATGGAAACCATGGTGACTTCTCTGCAACTTATCAGATGGGCTCGTCAAACAGAGAGAGCCGAGAAATTTGTCTTCATACATGACCGAGGGAGAGCAGACGGGGAGCGACGGGGAAAGAGTGAGAGAGAAATAAGAGGGCATAGACGAATGAGAAGTGGTGCTGATTGGGTTGAACGTGGCCGGGGTACGACTTTATCCCAGAGGAAGGGCTCCTGCACCGCACGTGGAAAACCTCTACCTACATGGAGAATTAATGACCATCATTTACGAGGAGTGCATGAAGTCCAGTCCTCTGTGGCATGGCTGCCACTCTGAGCCAAATTTTCCCTGCATCACTTTTGCAGCACTGAGATAGGCCACCGGCCAGCCGGAGGAAATCTTTTGATAATCACGACACAGCCATACAAATAGACGCATGCTGTCCTATTCTAAGCTGTGGGTGTTAAAAACAACAGCTGAGACTGTGTCGAGATATAGACACGTAAAACCGAAAAGACACCAATGCCGTAAAACCACAGGGAGATCCAAATATTTTTGTTTCATATTTGAGGTTTATGTTTCAGCTTGTGGTGTGAGACATGCTTATTTGCGTTGCCTTGCTAAACAGCTAAAAACAAATATGAGGAGGTAATATTGCTCTGTGCTTTGCCTCTTTATCGAGATTGATGCCCACTTAAATTCAGGCTATGTCAGCCAGAGGCAACCTCCGGCAGACAAGGACAAATAAGGAAAGCGAACAGGCCTATCTATGGCTCTTTGCCTGTGAAGAGTGCCACGGAATGAAAAATGGCTCTCGTGTAATTTGGATTCTGTAAAGCATAGCTCATCTGTGGTTCAGTCAACCAACTAATGGTGCTATATGAAGCTGTATAGAAATGGATAAGAAAAAGAATGCATGTTGTTCCTTTGACAGACTTCGTCCTGACCAAAAAGTCCTTGAACATAGCCTACACATTCGTGTATACACACACAAACAGAATTTCCACATAACGAAATCAGCTTTCACTTTTAAAATATGAATAGCAATAAGACACAGACGGCACACTCAGAACATCGATCATTATTTTTTCTTACCAAACTGTAAAAGATTTTCAAGATCATAACTTCTTATTTTGTTTTTCAAAAACATCATATTCTATGGAAGCTGCATTATTAATACATAATACATTATTATTATTACATTATTATTATAATACACTGTTGTTATATAATGACTCCATGGCTAGTTGGTGGTGATGTTTGTCTTCCTTGTTAACATCCAGTGACTTGTTGAGAGCGGTCACAGAAAGGACAACACTGTAAATCAAAATATCCTCATCTGATACAAGAATACATCTGATACAAAGGGTATGTCATGAATTTATGTACAGTACACAACAAAAGCTTTTCTGTAAGCTTAGATGGAGCCCACAGAATGGAGCTTAACTCTGAAAATACAATCTATTCAAGGTGCAATACACAGGGGTTCAGAGCGTCAATATAGAGGCTAGTGGTGTAACGGACCAGTGTCGATCCGTGACCCGTACAGATCCCCCTTCACGGTTCGGCACGCAGGTCAACTGTGGATTAATTACACAGTTTAACGTCAACCATCACAGTGTGAAATAAAGTTTTACCGAAGATTGTTATCCGCCAGTCAAATATGCGATCAGGACATCGGCATCTAGTCGCCGATCTCTGATCGCTTACGAACGAAGGCTCCGCTCAGTTACATTATGATGTGTTCAGGCTCTGTTCAGTGAAAATTAGTATTGGGTGAAGGTAAATTAAAACATTATAATGTGTTCAAATGTAATCTTGTAAAATGTAGTGTTGGTGAGAAACAACACACACAGATATTAGAGATGAATTCGGACCTGTTTAGCTTCCTAACACCAGCTCTAAGCTATATCGTTTGAATTGTGTGTTTTTATGAAGAAAAGAAAATTACCATAACAAAGTAAAGGGATAACATTTTTCATTTATCTTTGATGGTTTACAGACCACAGAGTGGTTTAAATGATTCATGGGACAGTGGCATACAAATAAATTGTCTGGCGCCTTCTAGACCAGCTGCTATAATCAAACAAAACGATCTGTATCTGCCAATATGGATCATCAATGATCGCAATTAGAATTGGCGGCAAAACATATGATCAGGGATCTCCAAAAGTTATATTTGCTCCCTTTTTTTCTTTTGTGCTGATCCGATCAGTGACTCTGATCCGTGATGTGATCCGAACTGTGAGTTTTATGATCCGTTGCACCACTTATAGCAGCAACAGACAACTTGCTATATGTAGATATAGTGGAGTGACGTCTACCTGAGCAGACTACAGTCGGTCTCCCTCTGTGTAATCCAAGCTTCTCTGACCTTGCTTTGTTGACAAAGCCCGGCCGACTGTGCGTGCTTTTAGTGCATGTTAGTGCATGTGAGCGTGCCACACTGGCTAGGTCATGGCTTCTGCTCTGCAGCATTCTCATATGGGGATTACAGCTGATAACGCTAACCTGACTGACAGCATGGTCATAGAAGCGTAGCACCAACCCTCTGGTTCCCCCTCAAGTAAACACTTAGCTCCGTCAGCACGTCTGCCGTACTTTTAGCACTGCTAGCACCGTTAGCTACGACCTGCCGGCTCAGGCATCGCTATATTGAGAGCTACAGAGCAGGTCCTCCACTTGCTCCCTGGCTCGATTCCGGGTCTGCATGCTCAAGACTAAAGTGTGTTTGCACTGTGTCATCGGTGTGGGAATTAGATTAGATGCTGATGGGCAGGTGGGTGGCAGCCTCTGCCATCAGTGTGTGTTTGGGTGAATGTTGACATAGTGTAAGTGCTTTGAGTGGTCGGAAAACTAGACAGGCGCGACGCAAATGAAAGTCCATTTATCAAATCAACACTTACTGGATGGATTGCCACGAGATTAGGGACACATGTTCTCTTCTAGAGCCATCATCTGGTTTTATCTCTGTCTATGGGCAAATCTGCAAATTATATTCCCATCAGCCTCAGCTGTACTTTGTGTTTACTGCTAATTAGCAAACGTCAGCATGCTAAACTATTATGGTGAACATTGAAAACATAACCTGCTAAACATCAGCAAGTTAGCATTGGGCTCAAAGCACAGATGTGCCCAAGTACAGCCTATGAGAACTGCTCGCATGCCTCTTCGTCGTGTTTAAAATAAAGCACGACACACTCATCGTTATTCTTTTTCCATTATAGTAGAGGGCGGCTGTAGAGCACAGATTTTCCATGTAGTGATAACAGCACACTAAATAGTATGCAAGGCTGCTAATGTAAAAGCCATACACCGGAGAAGCACTGACACTGTACTGCACTGCTAACGAACCTAGGCATCATCATTTAATAACGAGCCATACTCAAGTAGATCGTGTTACGAATGGGTTTGAAGATGTGATGGAATTTCAGTCTATGGATGCTGACAGGATAGTTTCAACTGTTTTGCTCACAAACATGTTGAAGAAGTCCTTCCCCTCCAGTCAGTTTCCTTGTTTTCGCTTTGTGAAATCCCCGTTACGGGGCGCATCACCACCACAACACACACATGTGAAAAGGCTCAACAGCAACGATAGTGGAGCAGCTCTGAGCAAAGACAATGTTGGGTCTCGGTAAATACACCAGAGAGAATAATTTATCGCCTTCACACAATTTCTCTCTTTCCGCAGATTTCTAATTGCACAGGTGGGATATGAGTCTGTAATTACATCCACTTAACATCTTCATGTAACTGTCAGCGATTAAGCAAGCAAAGAACTTCAAAACAAAATGGAAATCAATGTTGGCGCTACAGATGCCTCTGCACATAAAACAGAACAAGGGGTCAATGTTCAGCAAAATATGTTCAACAATATTTGCTTGATGTGCACATGAATATTTAGTTTCTTTCTTAAAAGGGGGGCGGGGGTCCAGCTGGGGGCACGGACAATGGTAGTGGAAACACTGAACCCGTGGGGAACGTGGATTTGTCTCCATTCCTCCGAAAGAGGAATCATTATGGTGATCAAAAACAAAGTCAACAAACAAACGTGAAAGGGATGAAAAAAATCTGAACCGATTGTTTAAGGCAAACTCCTTTTTTTTTTTGGCAGCTTGAAGATGATGTAAATAAGTTGTGATCACCTTATAAGTTGAGCTAACTAAGAGAGTGAGAGTAAGAAAGAGCGCGAAAGACAGAGACAGTGAAAGAGGGGCTGAGCAAATTCATCAATTTAAGAACTAACCGGTGGTGGCTGGTGACTCAAAAAAGCTTAGAAGCAATCACTGCAGGTTCTAGACCCTGTGTCTGCACAACATGCTCGTAGAAGCCTGTCAGTCCAATGAAGGGCGAGCAGTGCAGCAGTCCATCGGGTTGCCTTTTTTCTAAAATGATTGGCTTAGCCAGATATTTGTACCCTCTTTCCTTTTGTCTAAACCGAACCAATCCTACCAAGGAAGGCGACACGTGCTAGACAATCAGCAGGATTCATTATTTAGCAGCCTGAGCAGGTACAAGCAGCGAGGCCAGCAGAGCTACTAACTCAACAATCACAAAGAAACAGAATGAATGTTATATTCCACACACAAGCTTTCACCGAAAAACAATATATTCTGATGTACCCCTTTGCAATCACCGACATTCTGATGAGTAACTGTAATTGAATGACATTATTTCTGAGTAACTGCAAAGGAATAAAATTGTATTTATTTTAGGGAGATTTCTTCGCGCAGCTGTGTATTTTATTAACCCTTTGCCCATGGGTGGTAAAAAGAAAGTCACAAAGATTAGACTATTATAAATCCATTTGACTCGAAAAGGTGTGGGCTGAAATGGCTTTTAAGCACCACTGTTCTAATTCACTGCTGTTCAAAAGCATCTCCATCCTCTGGATGGAGGTGTCGACTTCACGCAGTGAGGAGAACCCGAATAGAGCAGAGGACAAAGCTAGTTTGCAGGTAGACAGTACTTGACACTCATTTTCTTTTTGACATCACATAGACCCCAAACAGGGTGAAAACAATGATGGAAAAATCATATGAGAAGGCCACATGTTCAACTCCATTCCTTCTGCTGTGGGTGTTACAAGTTTGAGGAGCGGAAATGGCAACGAAATATAAATCCCTGTGGCTGAATTTCTGCAGCTTGCGAGAGTTCAAGCTCTCCGAATTCAAATCCACTACACATCTGATTGCGCAATCAGATGTGTTATCAGGCACACATCAGATGTAAGGAAGCTTTCTGTCCCCCCCCCCCCTTTTTCTTGGAGGCCATCTTATAAATCCTTGACGTTACAGAATGCAGCGCGAGCAAAGCAGAGAGGCTGAAATCTGTAGAGAGAATATACCAGTATAAAGCTGAAACAATGACTCAATTAACAAAAAAAAGAACGAGGAATTTGTCCTTTCAGATTTCATGGTTCCAGCTTCTTAAAAGTGAGGATTTACTGTTGTTGGGGCCTCACCATATGGCTTCAAAATGTGCTGTGGACAAAGAAATCAGGCCTTCACTTTGTCAAGCAAAGGTCTCATCCTGATTTGTAGTTGATGAGAGCAAGCCTCCTCTGGGTGAAATTTCACACTCAGGTGTGAATTCCCCCTCCCCCCAAAAAACTATGGTCCAATCTCATTGGCCGAAGGCCAGGCGAACCCAGGACCCCTGTGGTTCAGCCGATGTTCTATAAAACTGTTTTTAGTTCACACTTCTAAGCTTTCCCCCTTCGACCTCGGTTGAGTTAGGAAGCACACAACCGCTCTCTTCGCCCGGACCCCCCCCCGTCCAGGCCACAGAGAATCCAGCTTTTTCCCTTCGACCTCCGTCGAACAGGGAGCACACCGCGCTCTCTTCGCCCGGACCCCCCCCGGCCAGGCCACAGAGAGTCCAGCTTGCCCCGCCAGCGCACGAGGCCACGAGGAAGCAACGGCCCTTCAACCCTACTCAAACCCTGACAAGCCGTTTCGCTGGATGAAACAGCCCGCGATAACGAATCTGCTTCAGCGATCAGTTCAGCGCTTTTTGTTTCTTTTTCTTTTGGTGCACACATTCCGGCGAAGGAAAGACGACAACGCCTCCCTCCTTCACCGACGATTCCCGGTAAGACGCACGGACCACGCCGTCAGCCGAAGTTAGATCACCCTCCCTGCCGCGAGGACAGATCACGTCTGCGTTTGCTCCAGAGCGAGCTGCGCCACGACAGACCGAAACAGCGCCAGCTCAACGCCGCGCTGAGAAGCACCCCCCCCCCTTCCTCTCGAAGAAAAAGGACAACTTTGCTCACGAACCCTTCAACGTTGCAACGAAGCATCTACAAGTAAGATTCTTGGCATTTGGGCATAGCTTAGCTTAAATTAACTTAAGTTTAATTCAGGCCATTCATTTATATGTTGATATTCCCGTGTTTTTGTGTGTTTAAATTACTGTCGCGTGATATTGAGGTATTACGCAATCATTACGGCGCAGAGAAGCGCCGCTGTATTTGTGTATCAACTATGACTGATTTGTTTGATTTCTTTTCATTCATTGTCTTCCACTCCGGGTGGAAGTTCTCTTTTCATTAACTCGACTCGGTGAGTGAGCTGAGGTGCGTGGCTTGTCACGGCATAAGTTACCGGCAGTTCAAAGACGACAGCGGTATATTTAAGCATGATAGAGCCAGCAAATCAGGCTCCCTACCACATCGCACGCCGAAGCGTGATTCACTTCGAGTTCTCGCTCCTTTTTTCTCTTTCCTCCTTTCACGAAACACACACACATACAGCAGCCTAACTGCCATTTTGGTCCGCGTCACTCGACTCCGCCATCTTTGTAGTTTTTAGCTGTAGTTCTTAAGGCCCCTCCCCTTTGGCCAGCGTCACTCGACGCCGCCATCTTTGTAGTCTTTAGCGTAGCTGTAAGACTCCTTCCTGTTCACCCACAGACACACACATACACACACAGACATACACCCTCATCCATTTTATTCATTCTTTAGTTTAGGCATATAAAATTGTATGATAACGTTTGTTGGTTGCAATATTAATTGATTTGATCATTTATTATTTTGATTCAATAAACTCTGTTATACTTTCAGGAGCAGTCGTCTGTGATTACTTGTGCATATGTATTTGATAAGACTGTATGTAGTAGCCTGTGCTCGAACTTAAAACCCTTCACTGTCACTGAATGTATAGTCATACGCAGACTATTGACATTATGAGTGACTACTAATTATGAGACTTAGTTTTATCGTTTGGTTATTGGTCCCTGTTCGCAGGGTGGTGCCCCGTTTATATTAATAATCATTAATAATTGTTACATACATCAATAATTCTATTGATGTCAAGAATTCAGTTTCTTAAATGCTGATAACCCAAACACGCTCCTTTAGATCCCAACACTGTTTTTTCTTTTAATTATTTTCAATAATTTTGAAGTTTGCACTATTGGTTGAACAGAAGTAGTATTTTTTACTAAAGGACCTTAACACTTCCTCCACCACTGATTATTCAATAGGAGACTACAAACATAGAGAGACGTTTTAGCTCTTTTCATGCACTTTGCCTCTCATTTTCCCACTCACCCTCTCTCTCTCTCTCAATGTCAGATCAGTTAGAGTTGGTTAAAACTATTTTTAACATTAATAACACTGAATTAAACACCTTTGCTTCATTCAAGCTGAGTGTTGTCTATGCCATACCCATCCCCGGTTGGGAGGAGGCTCAATAAACCAGGTTGGCTGATGTGCGTTAAACTATTCAGCATGACTGCTGCAAACCGTGTTCCTGTGTAGGCGTGAACTGAGTACCAGCTTGCCTTAATTATGGTGAAGCATAAATGTGTGAGGTGTATTTAGTCTTTGAATTCCTGCCGGTTTTAGCACAACTTTACTTTTAAATAGTATATGTCTTATCTTTGCTGTATGTTTATTACCTTGTAATGCACACTGAATTGCCCTGCAGGAAACGTTCTATACAGAATTGAGTTGCCTTGCCTTGCCTTCAGCATGCTTGTGAGCAGAAAACATTTTGGTCTATTTGTGTGAGGGAAGGTTTTTCCACTCAATATTTTATTCATGAGGAATTTTACACAAATATGTTGCTGGCCATTTCATAACCAGTGAAGTTGTGGCTGGCTCCACTTACCAAGCGAAACCAATCGCCCAATTAAAAAAAAAAAGGAGCAGAAAGAATCGATGCAGATCAGTCCCAATGTGGTGACATGTCTCTCCAGGGAGAATGGTTACAGCCTGTACACACCAATGCAACACGATTGCAAATGAAGCGGTGGCAGAGTCAACTAGTTCACTTAAGAATGACTTTAAACCAATCACGTGGCAGGGCAGGAGGAAAACTTCCATCGCAGTTGTCAACTACCTGTCAACACACGAAAAAAAAAAGACAATGACACAAAGGGTGTAAACTGCAGTGGACAATATTCATCACCACAGCATGTGATTGGAATTCAAACAACCTGAGAGGTTGAAGACATTGGTGGAGACAGCCGGATAAATAAGATCAAAATGTTTAAAAACAGCCTGCCTCAGAACATTGTTTCAACCCAACCGGAGGAGTTTTTAAACAACAGAAAGACGACGAAACACTGTCAAAGTGATCATCTTAAAACAGATACCCAGTGATTTATGCGGAACGCGTAACGCTCTATATATCCAAGAGGAGTTGGCGTGCGAGTCCTGATTATGTTCAGTGTAGAGTTCCCAGGTGCAGTGAACAGACTGACAGCTGTTAATCAGACACTCCATGCTTCAGTTAATTTACCTAATTAAAATTTAATCCCACTCTTAATCTCATCAAATTGCACACGTACCGCTCTTTTAAATGCATGTTTGTAATGATAAGAAAATAAGCATTTATTACAAATTCATTTCTAAATGAAATTCAATAATTTGCAATTCAGCATACACACAATATACTGCTTAAAGCATAATGTAATTTAGCTGGAGCTAAAGCTTTATTAGTTCCAGGAACAGCATCTTTCAAAATGAATCTAAAATGACAATGTAAGACAAGTTTATTTAACATTGGCCTTTTTGTTGGTCATATCTTATTTGCTTGTCTATTTCAATTCTTGCTCACGAGCAGTGGCGTCGCCTGGCCTGGGCATTGGAAAGATGTTTTCTTTTGCTCCATATAATTCTCCCCTTTGAGCGGTTAATTGTCACTAAGAAGACGGCGGTTGTGTAACGTTGTGAGCGGAAGATACAGATTACCAAGCCGGTTTAATATACTGCAACACATCGAGACAAGCTTTTTGTCTCAATGTAAAAACTCAATGTATTGCATTGGAAGAATTTACAAGAGGGGACAAATGATTAAGAATTTGTCAAAGACATCGCGTTTTTCTAAGTTCCCCGAAGTCTGGTACTTTCTCACCGGGTCACAAAGGAGTGTATTGCGGTTACTTTACTCTTTAGATTGTGATCCAAAGACATTTAACAACCGTACAGTTATAACAAATCCCAACCCTGATGCTGATCTCTGCCCCAGATGCCATGGCTTATTCCCAGACCTTGTCAACTCCTCGACATGCCCAGGTGCACGCTAAACAAATATGCACATTTGATCCAATGTTGTTAGTGGATAGATATAAAAGATATCTTCATCGTTACTCTCTGTTTTTAGAAGTATGCTGTCATAATAACGTGATTAAGGACGGCACATTTTCCATCATTTATTGTACACTGGCCTTAACAAATAATTCATTTCAAAGAAAGTGGAAGAAATTAGACACTTGAACCGACCAATTCTTTTTTTTTCATTGTCTTTCACTTCACCAAGTTGGAGGAATCTAATGGCATTGCAGGTGAAATGAAGGTTAAATGTAAATTTGCAAAAAAAGAAATGTATTTCAAGTTCTGTCACAAGTTCATTCAATCAGAGGGTTTTATGTGAGTGTAGAGAAAGATCGTGACCATCACGGCCACAGCCTCTATAGGTTTAAAGGATTTCTCACTCTTCGGCTGGATTACTTTCAACTCCCCAATATCTTGTCTTCCCTGGTCAGTGGAGCAGGAATATGATGTTAGTCTGGATGGAAGGCACAGGAATCCAGATGAATATCTTAGCTTCACGCCTGTGCCGGCTCTGTGTCACGAATCTCAGGTGTATTCTCGCAATTTCTCTCTCTTTTTTTCAGTGAGCTGATTTGAGTTGATAGCACTGTGTAAATAACGGCAAGATGACACATCAAGTCAGAGTGATAATTAAAAAAACAACATATTTGTACCACGCATCACATTAGCATCATTTGTGTGTTACATTATGTCGCTGTCGGTCCTGAATATGACAAAGCCCTCCTGAGCATTTTACACCGAGAGCCAAGTCAATATCTTTTTTGTGGTTAGACCTTAAGCTAATTAAAAATCTTTCATCCTATTATGAGCATGAAATGTCAGAGCCAAAAGACAGAACTGGCATTTAAGCTACACTGAAGAACAATAATCCAACTGACAAGAGTCCCGATGAAGACAGATTGAACACATACAGAGGGGCAGTGAAGAAGACAAGTGTTTCTGAAATAGATGGATGGAGATTTAACAATACAGTACATACAGACTGACAGGTAAGGTGAATATGCTGTTTCTCATGTTGAAAATGTCATTAATGGATGATAATGCAGCTTCCGATGGCGCCCCGATTAGCCCGTTTATTGATTGCTTGTTGAATGCAGGTGCTTCTTAGCCATCAATGTTCTACATTACTGGGTTTTAACAGCAACAAAAGCAAAATAAATAGTTATAAATTATTTTGGGACAGTTTTATATTACATGTTTATTCAGCATTGGGTCTTTTTAATTAATTTTTTTCATTATCAATGCATCTTTGCATTATTTTCTTGATTAAACGCTGAATTGTCTGGTCAATAAAATGTCAGAAAATAGTGAAAACAACACCCAAACATACCAGATTCAAAACAGAGAGAAGCAGCAAAAAAACTCACTTTGATGAAGCTCAAACCACAGGATTGATGAAATATTTGTACAAATGAATTCATGTGTTGCAATGAGGAGATATGATCATTCCTGTCGTACATGCCATATATAGATATATGTTTTTGAGTTACTGAGCATGATTTTGTCTGCATATGTATCCCACTAACCCTGCAGCCGGAGAAATACGTGGCCCACCATCATCTTCCTTCTCTCACTACATGTTGACATTCAACGGATTTATGTCTGCCAGGTTCTGTAAGTAGTGCAAACTTCTTCTCATTCATAACAAATCCAAAGCGTTCACTGTGGAGCAATGAAATATTACATTGAAGTATGGCGATTTGACAATGGATTTCGTGCATGTTTATGAATTGAATTATGAAAGATCATATGCTGCGGTTGTCATAACACATCACTAGCCTGAAGTCAATACTGCTCAGCTGATATGCAGTGTGAGCTATAAAGTATAGAGCGCTTATATGACAATTTCACTTAATTTAATAGAAACAATGGTTCTGCATAAAACATTGCATTATATATCGTAAAGTATAGACAGCACACACTATGTATTAACAAATGGGATACAAGATAGCAACTAATATCAAACAAAAAGAACATGAAGTAATAATGATGGATCTGTGTGAACAGAAGCATGCGCATACTGAATACAAAGTGAGTTTCTTGTGTCAAACGCAGATATCTCATCCTGTTTGCTTTCATGAGAGGCCGTAAGGCAGCGGGCCAACACATGCTTTTAGCCACTCTTGTATGCCGTTTCATTGACTTCTGACTGAATTCTTTTAAACTGACATCAAATGTTTAATGATGTAGGTCAACTCAGCACATAACACAACACAAATGCCCAACATGCCCCCGCGTGTCAGGAAAGATTAAATTAAATGCAGAAATAACAAATCTGCAGATATGTTCTTTCAGGTTTTAAGTGGTTGGTAAACCTAATTAATGTCTGTTTACTCTCCACTACACCCCCGCTTTGAGAAAAACGTTCCCTAACAACTCGCCCTTTTGTCCGACCACACTGCAGCTGCTCTTCCCTGTGCTTGCTGAACACACAGACACATTCAGGCCACCATAGATCATTCAAACAGATCTGCTTCCACATCGACATTAGTGACTGCATGCGTCTAGCAAACACCCACATATGCTGCTTTGTCTTCTGTCGGTCATGGAGTGTGTGGTTACAGAATTACACGGTCAGGCAACGTGGATAGAGGTAGAGAGTATATAATATTATGTCATCGCAAGAATTTGTTAAAATGCTTGTTTTCGAGCGCTTTGCAAAACAAGCAAAACTATTCCTGACATTACTATTTGTGCGCATTATGTCCATACCATTGTACTTCAAAAGTGCAACAATGAATGAAGAACAGCTGATTGGTGCAGTTGAAATGAGGAGTTATCTGTACAATACCACCTCATTTCACAACAAAAACCTAATTGAGGAGGCAGCTTGGCTGGAGGGATATCGCCTGGGAGCTGAAAGTTTCCTACTTGCTGTTGGCTACATTACATGTCATTTCCAGTAAATATTACAATATAAAACGGTTTAAAGTTTCCAGTTCCAGTTTAAAAAGTACAAATGTCGGAAGATGGCAAGTATTTCTCCTCCATCTTTTAAGTGACTACGATCTCAAACGCACAGCTGATCGGTACGTACTTGGTTTGTTTACATGACGTAGCGTAGCGCTTTCAGTTAGGACATGGTGTCTCTGAGGCTTTTCTGCCATCATTACAGTTGTTATTGAATTATTGTCGTTCTGCTTGACATAACTTTACATTTCATTTTAAATTGATAAAAGTGACGTTGTGGGACTCCCGTCATACCGTACAATCAGTAGTTTTTGTTTCCCCACAATCGAATATTAATTTTCACGTTAAAATATCAGTTTGTTTTTTTAATTTTCCAAAATGCGTGTGTAGCCATAGTTCAATTTTTTTCCGAACTGCATTCTGAAAAGATCCTCCCCCTACTCTGTCTCTGATTGGCTCTGATCTTGATGTACTTTTTTTGGCATGCGGGAAACATACCTTACCATACCTGTGCTTCTCCCCGAGCAACAAGACAACCTTAAAACACACCAGTAATTCAAAATGAAGAGAACTATTGATTGTTTTTTTTGTCAAGAAAAATGCTGAGGTGGCCGTTACACCTGTCCCCAGCTAGAGCCTATAAAAAAAATGGCCAAAATATACGCCTTTCGCAAAGAACGGCTCATCTAATTTCCATTTATTGCAAATTTAAAGAGGGCAACCAAAGCATGGCTGGGAACAGTGCCTTTGCTGTCAGAGCATCGACCGTACGAATTGAAACGTGAAACAAACACGATACAGGATATACTAAAATATGAGGACTCTGTGGCTTTAAGTCCCCATCTTCTACATGAGTATGTGGGCAGTTCAAGTTTCCATTTGAGAGGGATTTGATCAAAGTGTTCAGGGATTTGATTGCTCAAAAGTGAGCATGACTTGCATGCATTAGTTTTCGAAGAATCCTAAACCAGTGATCATGAGATGGAGGATGAGAGGATATGAATAAATTAGATCTTGGAATCTGGAAACAAACAAACGTTTTTGCCAACTGACATGTAAACACACACCTCTGAGCCACGATAACGCTCTGCTAGCGATTACAACTAACAACTTCCACACTTGGTTTTCTATGAAAAAGTTGTATTTGCCCCAGGCTGGAACAACCGGAGGAACAAGGAACAACCGGAGCTCCTTGTCCTGTTTCTCACAGCAGCCTCGTCACGTTTTCACTGTCACCACTTCAGTTCAATCCTGCAGCAAGACTCGATCCAAATGACAGCAGGAGTCATCTGTTTTAGGCATTCTATGAACTATTAAATAAATATATAAACATTACATTCATGTTTGTACTTGTCTCCGAGCTGAACAAGTTCCCATTGAATTTCTCCTCACAAAGCTTGACATTCCCCGCTGTGCACTTCTGCCCTATTACAAGTCCCCATTTAGCCCAGCAGGAGAGAAGATTCCCATGAATAAAATCTTTTCATGCAAGAAAACATTGACAGAAGAATGACAAATAAAGCAGCCTCTTACCTGAGGGCCCAATGTGTGTCGATGGAACTGATGCTTTCAAAGCAAGAACACAGCACCGCAGCTGTAACCTCTCTTTAAATAGACTAAACCACGTAACACACCTATTTCTGTAATCCTGCATATTTACAAGCTACACATTTTAACATGAGCCATATTTTGACTTCATCGTATCAGGTCATTTTGAACAAAACCACAGTAAAAGGTTTTGCTGGAGTCACATACGTTCAGCTTGCTTTGGCCAAAAATAACAACCAACATGATGGAAGTAGAAAAAGAGAGAAAAACTCGAAGATGAGGGAAACTCAAACATCATCAACTCAGACAGACGTTAAATAAAGTAAACATCTCACAATGCAACCTCAAAGTGCTAAACCATCTACGTTTGAACAGTAAGGTGTTTAGTCTTTCAAGAGCATGTATATTGAAAAAGGCAAAAGGTATAAAACCAAATAAAACAATATTTGTGATGTCAAATTGAATCCAGTTATTTCCTCTCGTGTGAAAGTGTTGCTTGCAGCTTTCAGCTCATGCTTCAAACTGCTCTCGGCTCATTTTCATACAATAATTTGTTGGTCCAAACGATGCAGCTTAAAAATATTATTGAACTCATAGCCTCTGCATGGTTTAAACAGTTTTAAAGTAATACATGTTATTTGCTGGCTTCAGCCTGCTATTAACATGCAACACCGCGCAATGCAAACATAGTTGCAGCTGTTACACAAAAGTGAATGTGAAAATTGAATCTACAAATGTCTCACTATTGTGAGTGCTAATATGTTTTTTCCCCGTATCCACCACATCCATTAGACCCATTTAACCATAATGTAGAGCCACACACCCAGCCATAATCACATTAATAATTACAGAACAGCGGCACCCAGGTGGAAAAAATTGGAGTGATGCTTGAAAAGACTTACCAATATACAGGTTCCACTCCGGATCCAGATCAGCTTGATTGGCCAGGCAGCCCTTCACAACATTCAGGCAGTAGTTCTTACAGGATTTAACTGCCGGCATGCCCTGACAAAAGGGGCAGTACAGCATCTTGGTCAGTGCCCGAATACATGCTGGAGTGCTGCTTACCTGCAAGAACACAAGAGTGTGACATTCAGATATTAGCACCTGCACAGCGCCTTCAAAACAAACGTACTCATTTGAACCACACTCATTTAATAATCACATTAATTCCAGGAGGATATTTGTATTTGTATTCTCCGTTTTATTTTTATTCTCACATTTCCACAATTAACAAATCATGGCAATTTTAAAGCGCCATCCAGAAAGCAAATGATACATTTGTCTAATACCAATTATCAGGATACAATTGCATCCTGAAAAAAGGTGGAAGATGAAGTGAAAAATGTATTTTAGTATGCATATTTAGAAATGCCACGAGAGAGACGAGAGAGATGTTTTGCTGACCAAAGACTTTTGAACATTTGTGAGCACTGTCAATAACAGTGTGTGTGTGTGATCATTAACAGACGATTTAGCCCGCATTTGATTGTGAAATATGAAATAAAGACAACTCTTTATTTGCCCAGCCATCAGTTGAGTTGAGCTGTCATGTATTTCATTTCTCAGTTATTCATCCTTCTTGTCTTCACATACACAACTGAGGTGATGTGTGACAGGTGGAGTTTGAAGAGGACGGTATGGAGTCGTCACACACAGCAGGCATCACAAAGCCCCAAAAATAACATAAGCTGGAGAAAGGATACGCATTATTATCACTGACACAATATGTCTCGTGTGTTTTCACAGATTATCCCTCCACAGTGATTGCATTTGATAATTCATTATTATTATTAGATCATGTTGTTGGGTGGAATTTTAAATGATTCAAACTAATTGGCCACAATTGAATTAAAAACTAATTTGAAGAGAGTGGAAAACAGCAACATGAGTCAACTTGACAATCAGCCGTGGCACTAATTGAGTGTTTGAATTTGTTTAACAGGATGGTCGATGTCCAAAGGAAAGTTCCCCCTCACCCGCTGATGCTTTTCAAATGTTTTCCAAGACAGACCGTCATTCCAGACAGATTGATAACCATGACAAATGTGTGCAGATCTAATTACTGCTTTGTCTTTTTAAGGAGAAGACAGATAAGATGAATTTGCAGGCTAAAGGGGCACTGTGGCTCATACAGGCTGAAAAAGCTTCTTCAACTCAAAGCTACTTTCATGGATAAGTGTCTGAGGATGGAGTGTTGTATGTTTTGTACAAATTGTAACGCCCTCTTGGTCTCGAATCACAAATCTGTCTGTTAATTGGGAATAAAACTGGTGTGACTTTGGTGAACAGCTTGGGTTTGACAAAGTATAAAGAAATGCATTCAACTGTCTCATTGAGAAGGTATTGTGATAGTGAGGGAATATCCTCACTACGCTACAGGGACCCATCGGCTGAAACAGCTGTCCTCTGCTGTATTACATGCAGGTCACATGTAGACTCTGTGTTCAACATCTTATCAGTGACTGTCTGTTTTGCCACGTGTGAGCTACTATTGTGACATTTCATACAGCAAACACTAGTAAAGATGTTGGCGATGATTTCTTAAGAGTGAGCTGCACTCAACATTCTGATCCTCAACACTCAAATGCTTGAAGGCGTTTGGAATGAAAGCTCTGGGTCTCGGCTAATGGGCTTTTTTCTGTGTTCCATGAAGCACCAAGAAGCATCTTATTCAGCATCTTTCAGGCTGAAAACCCACGTTTACAGGCAACACCTGGACATGCCTTTGCAAGCACTTACTGATGTCTCATTTTCTTGATAAAGATAGAAATACTAATGCCTTGTGGAGTGTAGTGCTGGAGTTACTTTAGTTATTTGTCTTTTTGTTTGAAAGGGATGCACATCAAATAGTTTAAAGGCGTCTAGTTCTACAGACTATGAATACACTCATTGGTTGATTTAAGCAAACACTTCTGCAAAATGAATTTAATGTAAAGACCCTGAAGAGGACACAGAACATTTTGTGTGTTTACTTGATGGCCTTCGGCCACACAAACACAATGAAAGGGGTTTAGTATGAAAAATGAAAACTGAATGTATCTGCATTCTTGCAGCAGTATGATGAATGTCATTTTTCTGTCTGGGTGGAAACCCGTGAACCCGATCACACAATGATGCAAGGTTTTTCATTCCTGTTGATACGTTTAAAGCAGACAACCTATCCTCTCAGAGCGTAGAAGAATAGTAGCCACATACAACTTAATTAAATAGAATGTGGTTCTCGTACAGGCTGTTGCAATTCTTGTCCTCTACTGAGATAAGCTTTGTATGATTTAGGTTCAGCTAAACATACGGTTACAGTGGCTAAAGAAAACATGTCACAAAATAAGTAGCTGCTTAGAGTTGACATGTATAGGAACCTGCTCTTCACAAGATTTTTTATTTCAAATTATTTAAATAAATAGTAATATTGATGTAAAGTGAGTTCATAAAGCCTAAACTATGGAAGGTTAAAGGATTGCTAAGTGAAGTGAATAGAAAATGTACTCTTTGCTGAAAGTTTCCCTTCGAGTGGCATCCGAGTGTAACAATGTTTTCTATAAGGCACTTCTCAATACAAGCTTACAATTAATTTGCAGTAAAACAGGGATAGCACAGCAACAAATGGTTAAAAAGATAATAAAATGAGAATGGTACGACAATAACATGAAGGAAAAGATATCATTTAAAAGACAGAGGTATGGTCAATTGGCTAGGAATGTGAAAAAAGTCTGGAAGAAACACTTTGTCTTAGCTGTAAGACCAGAATAAAGTGAGTTACAGCAGTCAGGTCTGTTTAGATAGAGATAAAAACATGGATGACCTTATCCAGTTCTGACCTGAACGTGCTGATAGTTGTTCATGTTTGATGTGGCAGCCCAACGCTAAGTATCGTAAAGAGAGGACTGGAGTTATTGTTGTAGCTCCAATCCCCCGACGAAAAGATAATCCTCACACATCACCTCACAGACAACTGGTGTGACTTGTGACACACTAAGTTGACACTGAATATTCTAACTGCTGCTGCCAACACCGATCATACCTGACACAGGTGTAGGGCAGTCCAACAACATAGACAGGAATCTGTTCTCAGCTGATTTAGAAGTCATGAGGAAAGATAATCATTTGTATTATTATTAGAAGTAGTTATAGTATATCATAACAAGTATTGTCATTATTATTATTAGAATAAGTAGTCGTAGTAGTATTGGTAGTAGCATATCATAATTATTAGAAGTAGTAGTAGTAGTATTAGTAGCATAGTAGAAACAGTTCCTCACTCTTTCTTTTTGTAAAAAACATTTATAATTTCAAATTTCGTTACTTGATGAATAGAAAAAAAAAATCCTTGATTATGAATCATCACACAAGTGATGAAGTGATAAATTATTAGTCGACCAACACTGAGTTCCCCCACAAAGAATCACACAAAAGCACTTTAAATCCTTGGAAATAAGTAATTCAGCATGAAAAAATGACTAACGACAAGAGAAATCTCAGTCGACTAAGACCATATAAAATAACATCTCCACAAATACATAGTGTAGTGTCTGTGTCACCTTCCCTCACATATTCAGCTTTAAATGTTTCCAATTAATAAAAACCAACACGAGTAACAACAGAAGTGAATTCACAAATCAAAAGATTGTGTTTCATGAAAACAGAAATGCAATTAAGTGACTGATAGACTTCAGGATTGCTCCCGTGGAAAGGCACATCCTGTGAAATATGATACGATTTTCATTTTACAAAGTCGATGCAGCATGAATGTGACTTTTTAAGACAGCACAACGTGTTCACTCATTTGTTTCTGTCATCTCACTACAGTGAGTGCATTCACGTTACAAAGCGGTTAGTTCAAATATCCTAATTCTCAATAACCAGGCGGAAGGCGATGCGATTTTAATCACTGCAAATCAACAGAAGCAGATGTACTGTTTGGGTAATGATCTGGGATAAGCATGAGCTTTGTTTGTGAGATGAAGACTCCAAACACGAGTTTCTGTTTCCTCAAAGCTCCGCCGCGTTTTGTCTCTTAAGCTGTGAAAAGCAATAAAGTACTACATCGTGTACTTTAATTCAATAACATACCAGCAGCAATAAGCTTGGATGTCACATCTTAGAGACGCTGTGCAACAGACGCCTCTAGCAGGGTGTCCTATTCCATTATGCTCACACTCAATGATAAGTTTATACCCTGGGGATCAAAAGGGCCGCCGCAGTCCCAGACACATGACCTGGATGTCTCATTGAAATGTCAAGAGGTGAAGCTGGGACATGCTGGCTTGTGAGAAACGCAGAGTGTAACTCAGTAAACGCATACTAACACCACATCCTCTGTGACTGCTTCTAAATGAGCCCCAACACTACTCCTGGTGAGGAGGGAACTAATGAACACACCGAAGAGAACATGTACAAAGTTCAATGAGTGCACCAGAGTGTGGCCACATGAAAACACATTTTGGATTTCTTAGATAACAGTCGGGTCTTCTCCGTCTCTGATGATTGACACTACCGGTATTTTCATTGCCTTCTGTTTTTATACTGTACAGCAAGTCTATGAATATTTAATATAGAGTTGTTAATGCAATCAAAGAAAGTGAAAAGTAACCAGGGTGGTTTAGGATTTGCAGCACAGTGCTTATCAGGGCTTCTCTCACCCCGTGAGGAGGCATGTAGAAGCAGCATCAGTGTGACTAAATCCAAGCCTCAGCCTCAGCCTCTTGCTGAAAACCGGGGGGGGGGGGGGGGGGGGGGGAGGGGGGGGATGTGTCCTTGCTGCGGAAACGCCAATCAAGACGTGTGAAAATCTGTACACAGCAAGTCTTCATTTCAGCCGAGGTGAAAATGCGGAATATTTTTCCAACGGAATCAGCGAGTGCAATCAAACGAAATATGGTTTGGTTTAAGGTTTGAAAATGACAAAAGCAAGCAGTTGATTATGTGTTTTATAGTCTTGTTAAATTTGTGGTGAGCACTGTTACCTTAGACACTCTCTGGGCCACCTCCCGGCCAACAGAGAGCCCTTGGACAAATGTGCGTGCAGCGATGAATGCCCGGGTAACTTGAGCCTTGAGCTTCCTGGGCACGTCTCCAAAGGGCTTAAGCTGGTCAGTGTACTTACTGATACACTCCAGATAGTCCTCAGTGATGACGTACTGGGAGTTGAGCAGCGTGAACATACGCTCCAGTAGCCGCGACCAAAAGTCATTAAGCATTTCCTCCAGGTTAACATTTCCTCCTGTGTAATAGCGCTTCAGCTCTGCAAACAGGTTCTCAAAGACCTCGGAGTTCTGCATGTAAGGCTTGCCGTAAGTCCTCACGAACATCTCATTCAGGGACCTCTCCGTGTTCTCCAGTAGCTCCAGGAAGAATTCTGGGTAAAGAAGAAAAGAAAAAAGTGTTACTCATCGTCTAATTTTCTTTCATGTGTGACTGTGTTGTTACAGATTATACTGTACATGGCATACATTGATAAGATAAACCGGGAACTGAATTTGTGGTTCAAATAGAAATGCAGCAAAATTGCAATAACTGTGTCTGATTGAAAGATAGAACAAAGCCAAAGGAAGTCTACTTGATTGCAATGCCGACACCAAATACGCCGACAGCCAGAAAATACCAAAATAGCAAATCAATTAAGGCTTCCGATGCTGATTTCATTTTTGAAGAGACTCCACAGCTTTGTTGATTTTTATCTCCAGCACACTACCTTGAACATCAATCGGAGCCTTCCTCATATATATTTCTGGAAAGCAATAAGTTTTGTGTTTGCAGTGCAAGAGGTCTGTATCGTCCCAACATCACCTGTAAACCTCAAATACATTTATGTACCTTGAAAGGATGTATATTGCAGAAGGATTTCCTGTACAGTGTTTTTGCAATGTTGCTCCATGTGGTGGAAGCATAAGGCTGTCGGATTAAACGCAACAAATGATCCTTATTACGGATATGATTACGATTCCACAATACAGTTTATCTGTAAGGTTTGCAGTCGTTCTGCATTCGCCTTTATAGGGAGCACTTGTTTGCCTCATGACCTCTATGACTCACCGCAAATTGGGAGGAGATGATAATATACCTGAACATCTGGTATCCATAATGATAGTCCTCCCTTTCAAGGACCAGGATTAACATTTAAAACAGGCTTCAAAATGCCGCACATTTAACTGCAAAGGGAAATAGTGCATGACTAGACAGAGACAGAGACTGCACTCCCATAGAGGGTGGTGGAGGTTACAGAATTATATTCCTCAGTTATTGTCTATTATAGGGCAATATGTCCCATTTCAAAGCAGGATTAATTGTTTATTTTTGGTCACTTGGAGACAGCGGAAAGTTGTAAATGCAATAATGACAAATTATCGCCTCATAAAGCTGATATGGCAAACTTGTTAGCAAACAGTCGCCTCTTTACTTGTCGTCTACCACAGATTAGCATTTCTTTTGAGCCGTGTTGCTGGACAAAAATGTTATTCCAATATTGAGTCTCATTTCCATTCTGCTTTGGTTTCTGACAACTCCTGACAGAAGCATAGTGCCTTCTGCTGATTGGTGCTGGGATGGTGGTGTACAGTGGGTTCATGAGAGATTTAGTCACTTAAAACAGCTACCTGCTGCATCTGGAACAGAGCCGATAAGAGAAGAGAGACTAAATTAAAAACAGTAAAGCTGTGCGAGCGGCAAAACCAAAACAATGAGCTGATAAACTCTACAAGACTTTTCGAAAAATGTAGTCTGAAAAAGAAATCAATTTGTGACTACTTTTTATATCTACTGTTGCTCCTTAATAAAGCAAAAGTATGTTGTATCCGATGACTACATTAATTGATAGAATCATTTGTAGAATACTTGATTTCTAAAATAATTGATAGCTGCAGCCATAGCAGCACATTTATTATTGATACACATATGTAGCATAACACAGCAAGGCATTGTTCTTCATCATGTCATCAACTGTCTCATATCTTTTCTTTAACTTTTGTACTTAAACTTTTACCTGTGTTGGTTTTACTGTGCTGTATCACCAAATCATACAGCTGTCATATCACCAGTGTACAATGTACATTTTGCCGAATAAAGAAATTCTCATTCACAGCAGCTCGGTCACATGACCACATATCCACTAAAAGATCAATTCAGCCCTCTGAGCCATTCACAGTACAGTTACTTATCAGTATGGTGCAGACAAAACTCTAATGGACTTGAAGTGGTCATTAGTGCTCAGCAATGCAGGTGAAGTGACAAATTACAGCAACAGAGAAACAAAATGCATGAGACTCTCCATGACACCGCTCCAAATCACATCTGGTTAGATATCAAAAGATGCCGTTGCACACCAACAGAAAGTAAAATGTGAAAAAGTATGCCTCATTTGCAAGGCAGTACAACACGCACAAAGTTATTTCATAATGTATACCCGATTGAGACAAATGCATTTTTAGCTGCAACCGGCAGCTATAACTGACTTGATGTTAGATATGAGGGTAAAGGTCACATTTGCCACAGGAGAAATGCTAGATTCCAATCCTTTATTCATCCTAAAACCGCTTCTGATTCATTACATGCAACATGATGACTTGATTCCTCTATTCTTATTACAATTAAGTATTTGTCATAATCATGTCTTATCAGCGGGTAGCAGTGAGTGTTAATTGTAAGATGTCCTCTGGGGATCTGATTAAATGAGCTGTACCCTCACACAGATGTTCCTGCTATCTCAAGAGGTTTCAGCAGCACACACAGTATGAAGGACTTGTGATTTTGGATAAGCAATTCTAAATATTATAAATGAAAGACCACAGTGAGCAGTTATTTAAATAGAAAAGGCTTGAAGCGTGATTTGTGCTTGTTGTAGGTAATGAATATAGTCAGTGGTGCTGATGTGTATGCTGATTAGTGACAGCTTCAAAACTAATTTAATTTTTTTTAAAGTGCACTGAAGAAAAGAAAAAAAAAAAAAATATATATATATATATATCTTAATGCAGTCAGGTTATTTGCCCCAATGTGTCTGCTGGAATATTCATTTAAATTAACAAATGTAATTATGGCAGAATTTATTGTGGCAGAATTTATTGTTAAACTACTGATTGTTGGGAAGTATATTTGATATCATATTTGATATCATTCTAAGCTCTGTTTTGGAGTGATTACAATGTATAATTACATTATCGATGAGTTAATTGAGTGACTAATATATTTAGTAAAAAAAAAAGACAACTTAATCTAATTGTAAAATCGCATCGTATATTACAGTAAGAAATTTGGTGAAATGTCAAACACTAAAATGATCAGGAAAGCACAAACATCGTTTACACGTCTTAGTAATTAAGAGGTCTGTCCATATGAATGGCTGCGAGAGCTGCAAACAGAGGATAATGATGCTGAATTGCTGGACAGGGGTGATTCTAATACTCATGCAGAGAGTTCATTACTTTTTGCTGATAAAGCTCAGTTTGGCTCACTGAGCCCACATCGCTGTGCAGAGGTTACACATTCTTTCTGTGATGAAGAAAAGTCTGTTTCAGTGCATCCGCTGCTGCGTGCTCACATAAAACGGATGGATGCTCCCCTAGATGTCAGTTCTAGTCTCAATTTTAGCAATCTTGAAACAGAGTGCTACTATTTCATATCTTTGAGCTGGATGATGGCAAAAAGACGTGCGTTTACAAGCAAACCACAGTTTCTGGAGACAAATGAGACGATGGAACATATAACGAACAGAGGTGGCTGTGGATGGGATGACATCTTGTGAGAAGTGGCCTGCAGAATGAAAAAAGTCTCCTAAACTGTGACCAGCCATAACTTTGGAGCCACAACTCACTTTTCTTCAGATGGGTAATTACAATCTCTGATAAAAAAGAATTACGAATTACGGCCTCCATCAACCAGTCAAGTTGCAGTTAACATCCAAAAAGTCACCACTTCATCTCTATTTGTGTGAAATTGTCATAATTTGCATATGAATTCCTTAGTTAAGGCCCAAAACGTTTGAGTTGAAGTAGATGTTTGTGCTAGATTTAATGAAATTTCTTCCAAGGCTGTCGCGGAGGCATTCAAATGTTGAAAGAAAAACACCACCAGGACCACATTTGACATCTGTGCAAGCAGATATATATATATATTTGTGCACAAACAAAGTAATCAAATAGGCTGCAATCAACACCTACAATGTGCATCATTATCATAGTCTGTGAGTAGCAATGTTTAAAACTTCAGGAAATGCTGTTGTAAGCGCTGTCTTTTTAATAGCTTCTGTGCAAAGATGTGTATGTGTGCTGACAGTTTTTAAAATACATTATTTTGAGTGCAGCATTGTATTTCACACCAATTAAAGTCACGACTTCAGTACAAAAAGATTCTAGAAGATATTCAAGACGATTCAAGAAGAAATTTCAAATCGTTGGTTAGACGTCTTCGATGTCAAACACATTCCTGCAAGTAGACCTTCTCAAAACTATCTGTAACGTGTCAGTGAAGGTAGCTTCATGAGTAAACTTTCAAAACTGACTGTAATCATCAGCAGAGCCCCTCAGTGTCTTCTCCACCAGGACTACAGACGAGACCATCTCGCACTTTGTGATTATTTAAACTGAATATCGCACACTGCTCGGTCTTCAAACTACTGAAGCTATCATGCTTTACATGAAACTCCCAATTTTGCTGCCAAAAGAAGCACTTCTAATTCTACATGCCAATCAGTTGGAGACCATTGATTTGGTCTGACATGAGACACCGATCCACAGAGGGCCGCTCTAAGCGCTATGCTTCCGTACGTAACATAACAGGCTTTTTATTTCCCCATTTGCATGTGTTAAACCCTTGTAGCCTGTAGTGAGTCACACAGTGGCAGTTAAATACAATGTAAAATCACTCACTGCTAAGACAGTTATATGTAAGACAAATAGATTGATTTATATTTCCTAATATTTTAAAGTTAACATATCCAATGCTATAAATTGAGGAAGGAATCTGGAATACATTTGATGACGCGCAGTTTCATAAATGTAAATTGAGATTTGGCATACCGTCCTGAAATTAAAGTGAAATTGTATGTATTTCCATAAAACGTAGCAGCTTGATCATTAGAAATACTGCGGAGAATGATTACCAAAACTCCTTTAGTGTACAGAGCTCCCTTGGCATTTCTACTTGAATCCTAGCTACTCTTCCACTCTCCAACTGGATAGTCCAATAGGACCTCTTAACTAAAGGAGGGTTTTGCTGAGCCAGCACTACTCAGCTCCACATTCATCGAGTCAAACACATCCACACCTGGTAGCTGGTCAGCACAGTGCGGCCTTCTATGGTTGGCAGCCTCGAGGATTATGCCATGAGGAGTAATTTAGGTTAAGGGCTTTGCTCGAGAGCACATCGACAATGGCTGCTGAGGGAGAATAGAGAGGATACAAATATTTGCCAACTTCCACGCACCGACTCATCCGTATAGCATCACTGGGTTAACTTTTTGCCAAGTAAAAAGATGGCCACGAATCTACTATCACTTGTACAAAACAATGTGCATATGGCACTCGAAACTGCAAAGGTTACACATATTAGTAACAACCACCAACAGATGTTGACATGAAACTTTTAACCAGTGAAGAGGAGATTATAAAGGCTCACAACCATATTTTGTTTGGGTAAATAACCCAACAGTAACACTGGGTCAAAACACTACATTATCTTCTGAGGTTTACTCCGAGTGGGTAAAGTTAAGTATTTTTTTGGGGCCAGTTGGGCCATTTTGGGCCAGTTGCTTAATATTGTCCGACTGCAAGGACTTTTTTGACGAGCGACAACAGTGTGAGTCGGTAACTCCAAAGAAGATCAATGGTGGAGGGTGGACCACATTCGTATTCTGTTTGGCTAACCAGCACCATGATGTTCATTGTCAGAGGAGGGCCAACACTTGATTAGCAATTAAGACCCCTGAATTAGTGTTTAACGAGCAAGTGGAAAAGAATACTCTGTGACAGCCACATTTATCTAATTCCTCTGAGCAGTTGTTTCCTGGGTTCTTGGGTATACGAGTAGGATATGGATTAATTAGCAAAGAGGCAAAATGTATTAATACATTGCAGTAACTGTGGCTGCATGTTTGGCACTGATTTTTCTCAGATGGTGCCGTTTCTTTCTTAGATTCACACAGTGCAACATGGGTTGTTATTGGATATTTCTGTATTTGTGCTGGGTTGGTCTTGGCATCGTCGAGACTGCGCCCTCTTACTGTGACACATAGCCTGTGGTGTCAGTTATGCGTGGGCTGGCCAGCTACAGTAACACTCATCACAAACTCCGCATTAAAGAGAGGAGAATACATACACTGACCCTGTGTAGGTGGGACTCCATAGCCAGGTGCTAAATAGATGGGCAATAACTTCACAATCACGAAATGATCGAACAGTTCCGCGTTGTTTGGATCTTTAACTCTGCGTTTAGACCCAGAATCAAGGCCAACGCAATTGTTTGGCAAACACTGCTTCATGAAGAGAATATATTGGTTAAGGAACATGAAGTCAGGGAAATGCATAATAGACAAATTGTGCTTAAAAAAAATGAAAGATGTATTTCTTTTCAAATGTGTATTGGCTGGTTAAATCTCAACTGATTTGTACTGCTCGAAACCACACAACTTCTAAACACTCAGATTCAATTAATGATGCGTAAAGATCAGGGTGGAATTCAAATCCAGCAAACAATATCTCAGATTTCTCAAGCGGGTGGTTAGTGGAGAACCTGAGTCGACGTTAGCAGAGGGCTACATAGCTGAACTCTGCATATGGCATCTGCTTTGAAGCTGATGCAATTATGGAGAATGGCAGCAGACCCCAAGAGGAACAGGGTGGCCTGGAGTCATGCTGGACAAACCCCATTTCCTCCATTGTTGGAGTCCTCCTTATGACATTCACTATCCTGACAGTGGCTGATCAAAATAACACTTATTTATTGATGCTCACTTCCAGGAATCAGACAGGAGCTACAGAAGTGCATATTCCTGGGGGAAAAAAACAGACAGATATCACCCAGGCATTGTGACATTGAGTTTCTGGGCAATGTGCAGTCATCTGAGAGTTGCATGCTGTAACCGAATAGTATTTGTTTCATATAATATGTTGGATAGAATGAGCATGAATACAAGACATTGACTGGTGAGTATTGAATTGTGCTGTTCATCGCTCAAACATTCTTCAGTTGTTGACATTGGATATATTCAGACAGCCTGATATGAAAACCTATATATAGGATATGCTTTGACTTCTTACTTTTGGACAAATATTAGAATGACTTTGGATTAACTGAATCTTTGAGAGTGTTGTTCTTCAATCCAGAGATCTAAGAAGAGGTTATAGTCATGTTGACATGATGTATCTTAGGTCATGTGTGTATATCAACTTTATATTAACCGATCATCGAACAGGATATGAGTAGTGAAAAGGTGTAAGACAACACAAAGGGGTGCTGACATATAGTGTGTACTATGTACAACAGTGGTATATCGTGGACCCACAAAAACCTTAAGTCTTAAAAAAGAAAAAGTATTATATATAAGGTGGAATCACAGGACCCTTTAGACAAAAAGGACAAGTACTTGAGGTGTGCCAATACTGCTGGACCACAACTATTAAAGAAGTAAAAATGAATAAAAGCCAGTGTGACTTTCTATTGTAGTTAAATATCTGATAAAACGCTTGTTGTGTTGTAATGTGTCCAAATAAATCTATTGTATTAGTTTGTTAGGGGTCTGCTTCATTTTCATAGTGACTTGCTGTCGTTTTGCAATTGAAATTTCACTGATGACAAGCAAGCAAATCGATTTAAAACACAGAGCAGAGTAATAACAGCAGAAGTACAGTAATAACATGATGGATTTGCGAATAACACTCAAATTTAGATTTTTATGTGTTCCTGTTTTATGCTACTGTAATGCAAACCACTTCACAACAGGGCGAGGTTATGTATTAATCACACTAAATGTGATCCATATAGAATTAATAAGCTCTTTCAACAACAGTGTTACTTGTAGATGGGAACATATTGGGCATACAATATGCTTTTACTCCAATGACTCTGCTTTTTCTGTTCCTTGACTGAAGAATAACCTCCCGCTAAAGTCTCTGCACAGATCAAAAACCTCTTTAAACTCTGTTTTCTTTGGCTTTTCTAGATTTGATATTTTGTGGTTTCTACATTTCTCTTTTCTTTCGCCTGTAAAGCACTTTCTATCCACTACTTTGGAGTGCTATAATAAATAAAGTGTGTTTATACTGGCACTGATGAATTACCCATTATTTGAGGCAAAGTTTGATGGTTACATGGTTGCAGCTTTGCTATTCCTTCATGATTAACACAGGAAATGCTTTAACCAAACATTAATCAACGACATAAAGAAATTACATTTATTTTCATTATACTATTTAACCGTTATTTGTCCAGGATAGTCCCATTGAGATATAAAAGGTCTCTCTGAGGGAGTTCCTGGCCAAGACTTTTCTGAACAAAATTAGAAGCAGATTGCAGTTTCTCAAGTGCACTCGAAAATGTTGAAGCATGATTACACAAAGTCTGATCCGGGGTTTTAAATATAAGGGTTTATTACATACACACTATATGTCAAGGATTTAGCACGAATGATAAATATTGGACAGTGTGTCTCATCACTCTTAATACACATTTAAAAAAGCATTATAATCCAATATTCTGTCATTTTTTTTCCAATTTCCCAATCGCAGTTTGCCCTGCCATTCACTTGGAGAAAAAAGAAAATTCTGACACATTCATCTTTAAAACGTTTCTGAGTAATAACTCATTAAAAGGTTTTATGCTCCATTCGTTGCCAAAAATGCTGACAGGTGGCTTTGCTTGACAATTTTCATCTCCACCATCCTTCATCATTGTCCACAGTGATAAGCTACTGCTTCCCACACAGTATAATGTTAGTAGCTGGAGGGATTATTGTTTCTCATTAAACTGAGTTGTCAACTGCATAGAGGGATACCAACAGGGAGAGGTGGAGCGGTAAAGTGAGTCTTGGTTCAGTAATGAGGACATCCCCTCCCACGTGTGATGGTCAAGACAGTAACCACAGGGCCACGACAAAATTGCACACAGCACAGGTACACCAAAAAAGCCGTAATAATGTAGAGTGTGGCTCTGTACTGCTGTACGAGCTGTCAGTCTGCTGTGGAAGAAGCAATGTTGTCGAATCAAACAAGAGGGTACTCCACTCCAAGGCATATAACAAGATTTTCACAGCTCGTCTGCAATCGAGGGAGGACAGCTATACAACTACAAACAGTGAACCTTTTCAAATTAAGCCACCCAGTCGAAATCTTATAATTGTCATTTTTGCAGCATTTTGTTCTACTCTCTACGGTTCTACGGAACATTTAAATTGTTTTTTTTAAAAAGACACAAAATAGGAAAATGAATCAGTGTTAAGTATGAAGCAAAAATAGACTTACCATCAAATCTTTTATGTCGGGAAACAAAGGTGCTTCTCAATTCATGACTCATTTCATCCACTAGATTCTCAAAGTCCTGTTTGCTCTGTTGGCCAAATTTGTCCTCCATTTCCTGGGTGCAACATGTGCTTCCCTGAGAACACACCCGAAGATATTCACCTGCAAAACAGACAAAAAAAACAGTGTTTTTGTATCCATACTATTAGTGAGACTGACTATACACAGTCTTCTATATTCTAGGTCAAATTTTGCATTTTGGCATCAATATGAAATTTGCGATTTCTATCTAAAAAGTAGTTACTTAAAAATACATCGGCAATTCAGTTACACTAAAATCCTGAGCCTCACTTCAGCAATTTCGGTGCTTAAAATGACTCAATGATTCAATCAAACCTTTACAGAAAAAGCTCTCATTTTGGACACGTCATTTGAGCTGAAAACAGTTTTTAACTTTTATGTTCTCACATAAAGCCTTCTATGTTGAGGGAAAAGTGTGCAGGATTGTGGTTTCCAAAATCCCACCATCACGTCTTAATTAGCAGCATATGCATGCAAATTGATGGTTTGCAATGCCTCATCACCACCTCGTTACTCAGTCAGTTTAGTGTCTGGATAAAGTGTCTGGATCTTCTTGACACTTCAGTTCCAAAGTCTATACGGAAGCATATGTTTTGAAATCAGAGATAAGCTAGATTTAGATGCATATTGATGAGATGGCAACATGTAAAAACATTGTATCTAATGATGAAGCTAGTTTGAGTCAGTTAATTATGACACATTCTTTTTTTTAATAATAGTTATGCAATGCCATCACAAATATACAAATGAGTGTGATGTCATCCAGCAACCTTTTGCTGCTTTAGTTACTTCCCATGGAAGAGACGCTGGTTACTTTAAACCATTCATACGCTGTGTTTTTGGTATTGGTTTTGTTCCCATAGACAACCAGACTTCTCAAATGCAAAATCATACATGGTGTCGGCAAAATGTTGTGGCTCGTGAGACTGATTTAACGGCAACCATAACCATTTTGTTATGTCAAAGGTCACTGTGCAGATGATTTGGAACTTCAGTTTGTTAGATAACTAGACAAAAGAAATAAAGGGGGGAGAGTAGATGTGCATAAAACACGTGCCAATGAATTATATTCACTCCTAACCCACAGAACCTTGCATTTTCACTGTAACTTTGTGCAATTATTTTGAACAAAAAGTTAGCTATTCATTTCAGATATGGACAGGGTAAAATAATGGCTTGTGACTTGTAGGATTTAATATGATTCTGTGTCGAAGAAGAACATAGTGTTTCTCATTTGGTTTGACAATAAGATCATTGCCAAGGGCTTATCAAAGTTAAATTCAGTGGGGAGAACAGATAATACGTTCCTTTAAAATATTCTCCAGCATTACATAATTGATGACTTTGGGAAAATACTCAAGTGAATCAAAAGTTAATGATCTACATCATCTCATTTTCCCAACCAGCCATTTTAAAGAAGCCACAGATAAAACAGACTCAGTTTGAAACAGCATCTATTTCTCAAATTTCACAGTCTAAAACCTGTCGAAGTATATTGATGACAAAAGATTTTGAGAGTGCACAAAACAAATCGGACAGCTAATCAATCTGCAAGTCAACGTTTGGGAATTGTGAAACTACAGCGGTGTTCCAAATCACACACTTTTTCTTTTAACTTTTAGTACATACTGCAGCAGCTCTTACATACTGTTCCATGCAGTATGCACAAAGGATTGTGGGTCAGATTAGGCAGAAATGCATGTTGGCTTGAGTTCAGCAACAATGCCACCGGATGCAGCAGAATATCCTGGTATTTTTGGAACACTGCATTTAACATACCATCTATTGGGACACACTAAACATTGTTCTGGCTTACTTAATAGTAATGGTAGTTTGGATATTTGAACACACTTTACATTATGACAAAGCTCATTCTTTTGTACTTTCAAAATAAAAGCTGGGATACTGGCATTGTGTAACCACCAGGTGAAGACAAAGAGCACTATTTAGTGTCCGTCTAATCTTAAAAATCAAAATGCGTTGACACTAAATGCCGAAAATCACGTCACATTTTTTGAACAACGCTGTTTGTCATTTCTGAGCGGAAGGCTGCCCTAAGAGTTCTAATGAGCTCGTGATGAGGTGGTTGTGTTTACTGTGATCCCACTTTACGTGGGAATAAAACAAACTAATGGTTCAAACAAAAAAATTATACTAAAATTATTATGGGCTGTGGCTATATTCAGAATGACCGTATTTTCACAATAGGTGTGACACAAATCCGACATACCGGTATGAATAAACTAGGCGACGGTAAGGGGATCAGTTGGATCGTCAGAATTTGGATCAACTGCAATCTACAGTGCAGATGCACACGCCCACAATGATTCAAATTGGAAGCTAAACTATCATGTCCCCGTTACATACATAATAAATCACATTTCTCTTCCCCAAACAAAGTACAATAAAATGCAAATGTGATGTACATCGTCTACAATCAGCGTGAGCTACCAATCAGGGAAGCAGCTGTAAGCAGATGGCAGCTGTACAATTCTCACTGAATGCAGCGATAGATTGCACAGCAGCAGAACAAGAAATGGATTTCACTTAGTGAGCACCATACTGAGTGAGCAACAGTATGATACGAGCACAAGATCGTTTTGCACATTGGCGTCTTCAAATGGTGACATGAGGTAACATCTTAAAGATTTGAACTGCAACATTCAGAATTTGTACAATACATATCATAAGCATGTCACTGTCTGCACCCAGCACTGCCATGTGCACACCAACCAGCAAACGTTCTACATAAAAATACCAAAGAGGAAGAGAGAGAGCTGCGGGGGTCCTGCAGATCAAGAAACACACGGTCAAGCTCAAGATAAGATAACATTGTACTTATCATTTATATTCAACAAGCAAAAACAAAACAAAAAAATTACTTTTTACTTGCATGGAACTGAAATGTGTGGTTGAAAGTGTCTCATCACTCTCATGTGAGTTTGTTTGTAGAAATATTTCATCAACGTGCTATTTCATGTCACAGTAGGCAGTGGGTGTTGTCCAGCATGTCAATAGGGAATGTTACATATTTCAATTCCCCATGAACGATTCTGATGAACATGATGCGTGGGAGTGTCTGACAATGAGATACTGTGAAAATAAGGAGACATGTATACACAGTTTAATCTTGGGTATGCATCTCCACAAAAAGGCTTTGATCTTTGATAAAAAGGGAAACTCCAGAGCAAAAATGACACTGGAGCATTCAAGTGGACATCCCATTGCAGATGTTTAGTCAAATAAGGCCCGTACCTCAACGAAACTCACAATGTCAGCATCACAGCCCCGGTTCAGTTTAGTAAAGTAGTAAAGTTATGGATGGATTGAGGAACTTTGCTAATATCACAGTCTACTGGCAAGTCCCTTGGGCTCCACATTCAGAGTGCAGCCTTTTCGTCCGATATGTCAAGAGGAGGAAAGAAAATCCATCTTCACAACAAACCTAGTGTGTGCTCCAGCAGTCTCAACAGAGCAAAGACATCACTTAAAAATAAGACTGTTGTACATCAAAATATGGGAAGCCGGAGCTTTCAAGGGACTTCGCCACTCTGCAAAGTAACACAACCTTTCTTGCCAAGGTTAAAACAGCACTGTGGCTTCCCAGATAATCTATCTAGTGGAGCAGACCACACATTAGCGACTGACAGGATGGGGTGTGTGCCAGACAGTCCAGAGAAAAAAACACAGCATCTTAAAGTTGGTTGTCATGTCCTATAATGATTTTACAGCAAGTCGACATGAAAAGATGAGACTGTTTTCACTCAAACAGAAGTCCTGAATCAACCAGGACTTAAATCTTAAAGATTGCTGGGTTCAGGCTTTTAAACCTGTTTCAATCAAGTTCCCAACAAAACATTAATTAAGGGACAGGCTCAATCAGTTGAGTTTCATGATGCTGCTGCTGAATTTCTCCCAAGACAGCAGTTCAGAAAGGAAACTGTTCTTGAGCTGAACAGGAAGTCTCTTTTTACTTTACTGTGAAAAAGGTTTTCCTCACCGTGCTGTTGTGCGTGTTCATCTGCTATTATTTGACCATTTCGCTCCACTAATTCGGCCACAAGTTTTTTCTTAAAGACGGAGAAATTAGAGGATTATAAATGATTTTAATTTGGGTAAACAGGCATCTCCATTTTAATAAAACTCTATTTCATTTTGGTCTTAACTTGGATTTACTGAACAGAGGTTAGTTTGTATTTGTGCGACAGAGCTCTGCTGAATTCTAAGTCTGGGTTTACTCCTTTTAAACCTAGTTTTTCTAAACTCAGATTAAATGAATCCTTGCTGGTGCAACGCGTGAGCGAGGAGTCAGCAGTCAAAACATTGTGAATCCCCATAACTACGAGAGGTCGTTGAGGATAAAGTCATGACTGAGCACTGGTGGGTCCAGCAGAATTATTGATGAGCTGTGTGTTTGAAATGATAAAAAACAAAGATGATAAATTACAGGACCAGAATCAAGAGACTGATTCACTGCAGCAGGCGCCAACAAAAAAACTATTTCTATGAACTGTACCCTGGTTCTGGTTAAGGTCAAGAAAGAGCGCACAGGAAACACAACGGACTTGAAGAAACGACCAAAGATACAAACGTCTGGTGACTAAATGTCTCGAAGCATGCAGGAAAGGAACAGCAGCATTGAGTAATCTCGTGAGTTATTGACAGATGTATCAGTATGACACAGAGAATGATGAACATCTAGAAGTGGACATTAACTTGTATTTAGTTTGTTGTTTGAAGTTAACTGAATAATTAGTTATCTCTGAGTTGGACCAGCAGCAGGCATATTTTACAGTTTCTTACAGCTGCTTCCTCACTTGCAGTTTTTCCAGCCATCTCGCAGCTTCTCCAGCCAAGGCAGGACCTTTCTTCTTTCTTCACAAAAGGCACTCTCTAGTTTGAAACATTCATGGTGGACTGGATTAGGGATATAAATTGCTGCTCACTACATTCATATCAGTATCACCCCAAAAGAATCGATTGTATATAATGGAACAGAAAGAAGCCAGTCCGGTGGCATGATCCACTTCTCTGTCATTGATTGGTATGACCAGTGTATGTCTCAGTACTGTAGTAATTTCACACTCGTGAACACTAGTTCTGGTCTGCTATTGGAGACAATGTACACATGTTGCTGGTTCAAGGCTTTGGGAAAATAGATTTTAAAAAGTGCAGCTGTACCTTGAGTAGTTGGAGAGCTTGCAATGCCCTCAAGTCAGTAGCCAGACAGTATTGGCTGAATACAGTTCCCATTGTTAGCATTTCTATGGAACTCAGCAAGTTTCTCGAAATAAACTGTAAATTGGCACCGATACAGTTCATTAAGTAATGTAAAATGTACAACTACAACACAAAAGCAGTTATAGCTGCAGCTTTAGGCAGAGGGGAATCATTAAACATCCTTTTGGCGTTATACAAATTGTCAAAATAATACTTCTCTCTTTCTGTCTCTCACTCACACCGACATGTAAAGACCCACCATGACAGGCAGGGCCAGTGTTTTGTTTTGTAAGGTCACAGAACTTTGGATACCTGTATACATTTAAAAAAAATGTTTTCTATGACGAAGTTTACTATAGCTGTAAGAATGTATCAGCTTTTCTATCAGCTCAGGTCCCGAAAAATAGAACGATCTCAGGGTGACCCATGAGAGTTGCAAAGGGTTCGTGGAAACAGTTGTAAAAACAAAAGTGTTTCTTCAAGTAAATGTCTGAGCACAGCTTTTGGACAGCTTGATTTTTTCACTCACTGGATCTGCACTAAGCAAAGTCTTATGCAGATGGGTTTTTTTGTTTGTTTTTTGCCGGTATGGTACCAAGTCTGATTTCCACCTGAAGCTGTCCATGATCTGGAGCGAGCCATACTTCGGTAGCTCAGAGGGAATTGTATCAAAACTGGCCTTTGGCAAGTCATTCAGGATGAAGAGGGCCGTATGGGTGAAAAGAAGAGACTTGTCCCAGTCTAACCTCACTGTACTACTAACCTATTCCCTGTCCTTTATTTGTCCGGGGCCAACAGCAGGATGCATAACTTCACTTTGCCTCGAGCCATATGGCACCAGATGTTGCATATAGAGCAGTGGATCCTGCTCACATTAAAATATTAACAAAACAAGAGGTGGCTTTAATACATACAAATGTTATGTCACTAATGTTAACCATACAGCAACACTGTAAACAATGTAAAGCTGAGTTTTAATGAGAGTGGTTTATGCATGCACTCAGCATATTTAACACCTATACAAGCTGGCGTCATAATTCGCAATGACTTAATGCCACTCTCATGTCTATTAAAATGGCGTGTTAGTCAAATTAGTTAGCTTATTATCACCGCTGATGAAGCGCCACACAAACATTTAAACTCCTGCTGACACGTGCTCACATTTCACACTGCATACCTGATAATAGTGGGACTTTAGCATTGATTTTTTATGGACTGCAAATACAATATGAACAGGATTTCCTTTGTTGTCAGCATCGGTGACCTTTTCCTCCATCCTTCACCAGGGTTAAGATGTTTTCACATGTGAAAGCGTCTCAATGTGAATTTGTTTGATCAATTATACAGTTGAAATATGTAAATGTATTGTCACTGCAAGATTCAGTGTTAATAATATGTTCCACTTTTTCGATACATCAATGCTATTTGGCCGCAATTGTTGTTGCAGATGTAAACAGGTTCGACTTAAATGTGACACATAGGAGGCAGGACCACTATAAATAACACTTTCATGTCCCTCAAAGCAAAATTACAACACATCTTATGCCCAGCTCGTTCAGGAATATAACAAAGAAGGACGGTCCACACAGCAATAGTTAAAGTTAAACAAGTCGATTTATTAAATATAACTCAACTGAAGCAAACTAGTGTGTAAAGCCAGTGTTGTGTGCTGTTAAACTGTAGTGCTAACCTACATTACCTGTAACATAAAGGACAATTAAACATAATCAAACCAAACAAAAACGTGGGTGCCTGGCAGTCACCAGCCCTCCAGGAGGGAGAGAGATTGCCATTTTGTGAACAACCAGCTGATAAAGGCTCCGAGCAGTTGAAGCCAGTCTCTGATGAGGAGGGAGAGGCCAGGCAATCAGTAGGACTGAAAGAGGGAAAACGGAGGCAGGCCACAACAGGTAATCATATACAGCCAACAGCCACTACACCCCCCGTAAAAACGAAGACCTCCACCTACAGGGACCTCATGACATCAAAATAGCACATCTGCCATGACATTCTCCCAACCTTTATAACGACGCACGTCAAGTGTAGGTCTGAAGAAACAGCAACCAACACATTTGTCTCTTGTTGCCATTCTGCATACTGGTCTAGAACGTCAACGGGTTATGATCTGTATGAATAGTAACAAGCAATGATGCTCCAACATACACGTCAAACAACTTCAGTGCCCAAATCAAAGCCAGTGCCTCCTTCTCAACAACTGAGTAATTCAGCCGGTGGTGATAAAACGTACGTGAGAAGAAGCAGACAGGATGTTTAATTCCCCATTCCTCTTATAGGAGGACAGCCCCAGCACCAATTTCAATTCCATCCACGTCTATCTTAAAAAAAGTGAAAACAACCTAACACTGGGGAGACCAGACAAACGCTGCATTTTTACTTAAAGGTTTGGTCAGCGGAGCCACTACATAGGAAAAGTTGCAGCAAAAATTGCGGTAATACCCAACTGACTCTAGGAACCACATCAACTCTCTTCTGACTGAGGGATATTTATCAATGGCCTCCGTCTTAGCCTGCACAGGACGAACTTCACCCTGGCCTACAACCCTGCCAAGATAGGTCACCGTCGCTTCAGTACAATTAATGTTAAATTTGCTTCCGCCAACCAGTCAAACAATGCCTTCAGATGTTGAACATGAACTTCCCATGTGTCACTATACACCACAACATCATCTAAATAAGCTGCAGACCCAGCCAAACCAGCTGGGTCTGCCTTGTTCATAAGACACTGAACTATTGCAGGAGCATGTCTCAGCCCAAACGACATGACATAATAGGAAAACAGCCCCCCATGGCGTGATGAAAGATGAAATCTCTTTAGCCTTGGACGTTAGCGGCACCTGCCAATAACCTTTGAAAAGGTCAGGTTGGGTGACAAATGTTGCACATGGTCAACATTTGGTTTCAGCATCAACCTCTCTGAAGTCTGTGAAAAAGCAATCTGCCAACAGACATGAACCAGCTAAAGCATCCTGGTTCTGCAATCCCTTTTTCAACATTTACTCTACCTCTTTCCTTGTGTCTTGTAGAATCTCCAGAGGTAATTTCTACTTTCCATCCAAAGACGAAGGCTGTATGCATTTCATATCAAACTGTCTGCATTGAAAGCCGAGCAGCAACTTGTGCTATATCTTGTGCAAATTCAACAAACTTCCACTTCCTAAACCTCTGCCTGTATGGTTCAGGGACAAGTGCATATGATTTCAGAACTGCAGCTTTAACTTTAAGCATAATCACCACTTTCAGAAGAATTAGTGGCAGGAAATGCTGTTTGGGCCTTGCCTGTGAAAACATACTAACATACTGTAACATTGGAGTCAGGCCATCTCCTTACGTCTGCCACACATTCAAACAACGCAAAAAAAGTGCTTTTTCATTGAATCTTTGCAAAATAAGAAGTTTCCACAGACTAAAGTATTACTAAGCACATGGCTTTGGCAATACTTACATTGTCTGGGATATGCTCTCTTTTTCAGTCTATATAAATCAGCAGTACATCTTTTACAAACGTATGAGTCAGCCTGGAGAATCAAGTGTCCAAGTTCCTGCACATACCAGCAAAGGTAGGCCAACAACTCTCAGAAGTATTCATCAGTGTACCTGGCCAAAGAGACCCACAGCATATGTGCTCTGCCATCTGCTGTGTCCCATAGTTCCCCCCCCCCCCCAACAAACCTTTTCTGGGTTCACACTTGAAGCCACACACAGATCTAATGAGATCAACATTACAACGTATGTTCTGATTTACTGCTTCATTGATGCTCCAGGTAACCAGACTTGACAATAGTTTTACAAAAATGTTTTTGTTTTTTTCCATTACCCTAATTTAGCCATGCCATGCCATATATATATATACAATGCATTTTTGCTTTGTCACTAAGCATCTTGATTATTTGGGATTTATCCACCTTATTTCAGCAAATACTTTCACTTGTTTGACGAAAAACAGGTAAGCCTGCATGAAGTGGAATAAAGTCATTTTATTTTATCGAATTTTGCTTTGCTCACTGTGGTTTGAAACGGCTCAGTTAATGTTTGCTGAGGTAAGTCCAACCAAGAAAAGGTTGTCCAATTCAATTCCCCACTTTGCCAGACGGGCAACCGAATTGGCCTTCAAGCAGTCAGAGCTGCACTCATTTCAACTCCAGAAATACAGGGCTGCTCATTTCTGTTATCAAACACTCACCTTATATACAACTCCTTTAGAGTTTCTAGCTGATGGGCTCTGGCGATGTACTTCCTAATAAATATCTTGTTGCAAAGTCTGACCTCCACTTATTATAGATTGAGGCAGGCCTCTGTGAGACGAGGACTTTTTTTTAGCCACATGATTGAATCCATATCACTGACACAAACACTCAGCAGCATGCACTGTCAAACACTATTTCAGAGAGAATGCTGGCTAACTGTAACTGTCAACACTGATGCATGGACAGGCTAACTATGAGTGAATTAACAAATGCATGACCAAAGAAATGAACTAATCAGTCGAACTGAAAGAAAATAAGTGGATGGATAAAGCTGTATGAATAAATTAGTAAGAAAGTTATGTTATGGCTTCATGAGCATCACATCTAGAACTTAGACCATGTAAGCATCTCATTATATCGGACCGAAAGCAGACGAATATCGCTCAGTCACCTCCGTGTTAAAAATAAATCAAGTTGTTAGCTAGAGGTTGCTGTAAATCACTGTTCGATATAACATTCATCATATTAACTCAATGTCATGTGCTTTCAGACATCCAAGGCACATGATGTAGATAGTTTCTGCTTCACCCCTCACTCTATATAGCAAACTGAAACATATCCTCTTACTGGTGGATAATCAGACTTTGGTGTATATGAGGAGGGAATTCTATGCATATGAACATCAGCATGGAACTCTGTGTATTCCACACAGACTTTCCTTTCCACTTTTAATAATGTCTCTTGAGGGTTTTGTGTACAGAATAGCCAAGTTCCTCACTCAAGTTAGAACTTGCATCAATCAAAATGGAATGGCATTATTCCTATCACATTTTGGGTCATGTCGGAAGTCATAATGAAAGGCATGCTCGTGTTTTAAATAACTGGGGGGATGCCGATACAGGGGAGTATATGTCCTTGGGTGAATGAGGACAGGTTCAAGAGGAAATGAATTCTCACTGTTATAAAACAGTCTACAATAAAAGCAGCACAGTACAATGGCATGATGGTATTCTTCATCCTCAGGAGAGTCAGCGTGAAGGGAAAAGGACAGGAATAAAGATGCTGGAACAGTTTCATACTCTGAGCAAATGTGTCAGTATCTTCTTTTTTTTTTGAATATGTCAAGAAACTCCACTGCAACATGCCATGTGCAAGGCTGTGTGCATGATAAAACAGTGTTGACTCAGAGGTCTGGTGTTCATATTGAAATCAACGTCTTCTCTCGATATGAGGTTTCACCAACGCGTAACCCAGTTGCTCCAGGAAAATCCTCCTTTGACTCAGTTTTCTGCTGTTCCAGTCCTTGTTCATTTCCCTCCATATTACAAAGGCATTGTAGGCGCTCACATCAATGATGTTGAAGAAAATTACAAGGGGCCAACGGGCAGTCATGCGTCGGCAGCTGTATGTGGCTGTGACCTTGTCCAGGTTATCAACACCTCCCTTTGTCTCGTTGTAGTCCAAGACCATTTGTGTTTTTTTCTCTTCTCTGGTGCTCAGGACAGCATCTTTGTGCATGGTGCTCATCAGCAGGACATTTTCCCTTTCTTGGCGCAGTAGGAGACGACAGTGGCTTTGTCAGTAAAGGCAAAAATTGAAGATGTTACCTTCCTGTTCTTCATCAAAAGCAGCTCAGTGGGAAGCTCCGGCTTGTTTTTTCTCACTGTCCCCAACATGGTAATCTTCCTTTTGAGAAGTTATTCACCCAGGGCGTACGATGTGAAAAAATGATCACATGTAATGTTGTGACCATTCAGTCCTTCAGCCATGTCAAGTACCACCCTCATGCCCTGATTTTTTTCAGGCGCTTCTCCAGGGGATTTACCAGTGTACACCTGCATATTCCAAGCATAGCTAGACTGTGCATCACATGCTGCCCATTTTTTGATTCCATATTTGGCCGGTTTGCTCGGAATGTATTGTCTGAAGGGACAGCGTCCACGAAATGCAACCAGACATTCATCCACAGTCACGTAGGGGCCTGGATTATAAAGAGAGGATAATCGTTGAACCCACTTGTCCCATACATCCCATATTGCTGCAAGTTTGTCACGCTCTCGTCGGCCCTGCCTTGTTTCTCTGTCATCAAAGCGTATGACACGTGAGAAAACATGGAAGGTATTTAGAGACATGGTGGCTGGAAATATTGCCCTTCCAGTGTCAGCAGCCCAAAGGCTTGCTGTTGCTTCGCCTTTTGACTTGTACACTCCTGCTAAAATGAGCAACCCAATGTAGGCTTGCAAGTCGGTCACATCCAAGTCTTTCCAACTCTTCCCATACACACGCCTGCCCTCTAAATTTGTCATCTCAAGTATATCCTTTTCAATTGATGGTGTTATGAAGAGCTCAAACATTGAAAACATTGAAACATTGAAAACATATCATCATGTTAATTTTATGTTTACCCAGTTGTCCCCGTCAAATTAGGAAAAGTCATTAAATATGAAGCAAAAAAATGATGTCAATTATTTATTTAGAGACGTTAAACATTGAATGGGGTCAAATTGACCCCAAAAGTAACAGGAGGGTTAAATGCACGATAAAAGAAATGTCTTTGAGGAGAGAAATACAAATGCATAGCTGGCCTCTGTCACTGCAGAACAAACATTTTAAGAGGATTAGAAGAAGTTGTTGTGGATAAATGGGTTTTCTCTGCAACATATTTATTTATATAAGTTAATCGTTTTTACAGACCAGCTGATTAATTATGAAATCAGTAGATTAATGGATGAAAAACATTAGCTTCAGCACTGCCTTACATTGTACATGTAAAACAACACACAAAGACTAGATTTCTCCTCCAATACATCTTTGCCAAGAAGATAAATACACAACCACAAAGTACAATATGTTTGACCCCGAGCGTAACAGCTATGGAATATTCATGTGCACCAATATCATTACAGCGAAGATTAATGTCTGGATTTCCCTAACACCATGTGCAGCACATTTAGGAATAGCAAGCACCACATAATCAGCATATGTAGCACCATGTCTAGCTTTGATATTTATTGAGGAGTGTGTAATAAAAAGCCTAGTGGAGGCATGAGAAGGCTGGTGTGGATATTCGATCCACATGGGCAGCATGCCTGGAACCCCCTGAGAATGAGACGTGAGCGGGCAAGCCACTCTCTTCTGCGTCAACTTGCTAAGTGGAGCATGGCGGAGGAGTGCAGTACAGGTAGCAGCTGGTGACTGTTTGAAGACCTGGAGGGCCTTGAGACCTGCACTGATCATTACCTTTCACTCAGCATTTACAGCTTAGTTTACAGACTCCCGCGATTATTAGCCCTGCTACCTCGTTACAGTGCAAGTGTCCTCTAGTCAGCAGACTGCTTAAGTGAGAGGGCGAGGACGCAACTGCACAACACACAGCTCCCCACGGCGGCTGGCTGAAAATCACCCCACCGAGCAGTGTAAAGAGAAGTACCCTCTCCAGTTGCACATCATGTCTAGCCAAACGTTGTCAACAAGACAGGAGTGGCAGACGTCGGTCTAAAGATAGATCCAACCGCAGCGACGAGGCATTCGAGGGAGCTTTTTGTTTCATGACGGCTAGGTTTTGACAGGCAGATGAGGTGTCGGGGAAATAGTACCAACTCACAGCCAAAAGCCTACATTTGATACTCGTGTCAATGAAGAGATGCACATTGATCCTGCGGATTGTTTTCTAAAAGTCAGTGATGGCTTGCAAAGAGACAGTGGAATTATGTCGACGGAAATCCTGAAAAAATAAATAAATAAACAGAATCAGACAAGGTAGTCAGATATCAAGTAAGAGATTTGTGCCAAATATGTCTCAATGATCACGTCAGCCAGTTGATAATCTCACACATACAGACGATAACTCTGGTGGCATTTTATGATTTGCAGGCGAGAACAAATATGACAGTCAATCTCACAATTCATCCAAGGTAACACCTCTCACCTTTCAGAAATGAATAAGTCTATTTTGAGCTTCAACGGAATAATATATCAACTGAATGGCTGCAAGAGATGGTGATGAGATGTAACCCACCAAAAGGAGTTGAATGCTTCCATTTTGTATCAGATTGGGGATGTAGTGTGCAGACATGGTCTGGTCAAAGGTTTCATAAAAGTAAAACAGAAAAAACAACAATAGCATCAGTGACTGAAGGAAATGTGTTTATGCCAGCTTGTTAAATGAGGAATGATAAAGATCTCTTTTCAGTGGCTCCAGGTTAGAATTTAATTGGACAGTTGTTGACAGGAACTAATAGATCAAAATAACGTCTATTCATTCTCTGGTCGACAACGGGAGAACTCATTCTTTCACATTTCAAATTATTCTTAATCCGGGAAACAGCTATTGCCATGCCGTCTCAGGAGAATCCCTTTCCTTGTTTTTCACAGTGGATTTATCTCAAATGAGTTTGAAAAACTCTTCATGGCTGCGTTTGATCCTTCCTTCAGTAACCTATATGATAACAGCTGCTTATCAACAGTATAAACGAGGCACATCAAGCTTGGTCACGATTCCATAACCCTGTGTCCCTTTCATATGCTTTTGTTCCCATTCGTAATGTATTTACAAATTACAACGAAGCAAGCTTTGTCGATAAAAATCGAAACAAATGAAAGTCAACATCAAAAAATCAAAATGATGATGTCCTTTCTCACGTAACATGCATAGCAAATTAGCAGAAGAACAGCACAGTTAATAATTACCGTCTGAAATCCCTGTTGGTTTTACGATGTAGGCTGTATTAACGTTTCAGCAACCAGGGTTATTATGAGCAACAGAAAGTTGGACATAAACCCTGCTGAAGGCCACATACAGAATAAACAGAAAAGATGCTTGGGTCACAGACAGGATTAGGATTTAGAAATATCATCCAGAAACTACTTTTAGTGTTTAAAAAATAGCAATCCTGAAGGCACGAGTTTCTCTCCTTCTCTAAAGAAACCCAGATACACCAACATTCACAGACGTCTTCCTTTTGGGAGCTGGAACAGAGCATTGGTGCATAGAATGGAATAACTTGGGTTTTGTACCATTGGTCACACAGAATAAGCTAATTGCATGGCTTTATGAACGTGATCATGCAAGTAATCCACTTCTATATTGCATTTGAAGAAATCAAATGGCCCATATACAAACTGTGAATATCTGATGATGATGAAGCCAACACATATACTGATATTGGACGTACAAAGAACGGAGGAAAACATACATTTCCCACAGTTCTGTAGATACCTGTTCCCACAAAAATGTCAATGTAATCAGATCTAGTGTAGCCTAATCCAAGATCAAGATCACACATATCTGACAACTCACAATGGTTTGAGCCCCTTACATTTCTCAATAAAAAAGTATTACAAAAGCGACATTACAAAGAAAATGCCTTGTTAGTTTTTAATTATACATCTAACACTCCAAACTCCTACTTGTTCATCTGCTTCATCAGGACTGTTTAGGTGTGGTTGGGTCAGATTTGATTGACAGTGCTGGCGGCAACATAAGCAAACTACAGGAATAGTGAGGGCTAATCCACAAATACAGAAATCTCATGTGAAGTTGAGACTTCAAATTTGGCAGAAAGTTTTGTGCTCATGTTGGACCCCACGGCTCATAGTAAGACACTGACTGAGAAAATAAGGCTTCAGGGCCTTTAATGCAAAACTATTGGATAGCATTAAACAAAACAAATTAGACAGGTGTACCTAATACACCTCTGCACTCCATACAATATCGTACAAAATGTTATTTAATGGTGAGGCAAATTATAACACATTGATTCAAAGTGAACCACAAAAGTAAAATTGATATGCTTTGAGTGTTGTGTTGTTCTGCTTTCAACGCTGCAACCCTAAAACACTTGCGGGACACAATGTTTCCTGCAGCTCTCAAAGGGAACACCTGCCAAGAAATCCCATCACGAGGCCATTTTGGCATTCATGAGCATGATTGATGACATAGAGATGGAAGCAGCGTTAGAGAAATCCCCTCTTCCACGGGAAAAATGATGATTGTTTGGGTTCCTCCTCCCTGTTGTGCCCCCCTCTGCTTCTCAGTGGGAGACATTCACATGACATTGTCTAGCAGAGTGCAGCCCTCAAATACTGGTGCTACCATATCTAAACTCAAACAATAACTGCCAATCCCCAAAAAAATCCAAATATCTGCAATTTTACCACAAATATTTTGATATTGAAATGTAAAAGCGTAAACACACCACACAAACCCATCAAAAGTTCTGCTTCCTCTCTGGACCTCACTCCCAGATCAATCTCCGCATGTGTGAGTGGCATAGAAGGTCACAACAATCTGACGATACATCACAGCAACCCTGGCGTATGCTGCCGGGGCGAACAAAGTCACCTGGCTATTCTCTTTGAAAGCACTCCCCTTTAGCCATTTGTATTCCTCTCCGTCTCATTACGTGACGATAGAGAACATGTGCACATTACACGCTTCAGCAGTGATCATTTGCCTTGTTGTGCCGGCAGTCAAGTATCACACAAAATATCAGCTCCGTTATTTCTGACCCATCTCCAGTAAACAGAGCTGGCCGTCAGATGAAAGCATAGACATGCTAAGAAGTTCCATTGAATCCAGCGGTCTGCTGTGTGACTCACTTTCCGTATTTTCCCATCTTGTCTCAGATGTTGGGTAACCCACTGAGGGAAAGTGAGACAGTAGGGGAAGACTCGGTGCAGGTCTGGTCTTAAACCAGAGCAATGACAAAGTGGATTTAAGAGGCTGATATTTAACAAATTGGTAAACAGTTGAATTCAAGCTAGGGTTGGTAATCTTGAGAAACTAGCAACAGTAAGTAAGATTTAAATATCCTCCAACCAAAAAAACAGCCCAGTGTCCGTTAAAGTGACAGCAGCCAGCAGCACTAGCTCCAAAAGCCGCGAACGGTAAGCGAGAAAGTCACCAAGTTGGCAACACTGACATGTCGTTCCTTCACGCCTCCCTCCAAAGCCACGACCCCAAAATTATCATCATGAACATAAACATATCACAATGAATGTAAACAACAAACATAGCTATTGTTAGTACTCACAGCTGTCAAGCTGCTTGTGGAAGGCTTCTGACGCACAATGAGTGCATCAGGCTAGATTAAATGATTGGATGGGTTCACTACAGTACTTTTTTGTCAGTGTATTTAATTTATTGACTGCTGTCAGGATGTAATGAGAATGTCAAGAAATACAACAACAACAAAAATGTATTGGAAGAAGATTCCAAATCCTAGATTGAAATAGATTGAAATTAAATCTGCTCTGGAGAGGGCGATGCGCCGGGAAGTTCTAGAACACTTAAAAGACGATTAGAGCGATCCACAAGCTCATGCTCCCGAGGTTTAAAATGCCTTCACCATGTAGCTGTTGACAGCCTCCCGTCTGGCCAAGTCAGCTGGCAGAAGTATCACCTTAGTCCTGTGGAATTACTGTACCAACTGAGCCTTCAGGCTTTGGATCAAAACAACATTTCTGTCAATAACACCAACTCCACTGCTGTCCTTCCACCTGACCTGGTTGCTTCTGTTTGACCAAATCATTTTGAGCAGTCTAAGTGATGCTGAGCGCAATATTCCTACAATAATACCCTGCCATCATTTGTATTTATATAATATTTATTTATTTTTTCTTATTTGCAATGGCTGTAATGAGCGCTTTAGGTTTGGCCAAAAATCATGCATGATGATCATAAAGAGAAGGGCAACAACTCATTTGAATGAAAGTAGAAGCTATTAACATCATGTGATTACAAATGTAAAAGTAGTCTAACAGGGTTAACTTTTAACAGGTAACTTTTAACAGGTTAAAAGTGGTTCAAAAATGAAATTATAGACGTTGATTAAACGATCACGTTTTGACCATATACAAAATTGGCTTTCAACTGAGGTGGATGTGGTTTCTTAGTTTAGCTCTAAAATGACAATGTACTATTATTCGCACAATGTAGAGGATGAAAGAATTCCCAAGTGCAAATCCTAGTGAAATATAGTCTAAATGTAAATGTTCAATCAACATCTTCAAATAGTCGGGGGAAAAACTTTTGAACATCTTTTCAACGGAAAAATGCTCACTGGGCAAATTGTTCCCGAAGGCTGCCTGCCTACTTTTGCCTGCGGTGTGTAAATAACAAATTTCCCCCTGGGGATGAATAAAGTATCTATCTATCTGTCTAAATGGATGTTTATAGGTGAATGACATATGGTGTTGAAGCACTTTGAGTGGTCGGAAAACTAGAAAGGTGCTATACAAGTACAAGTCCATTTCCAGATTTGTTTTGCCTAATTATCAGTGAATTAATAGAGTTGAATGGCAGCCGTAAGGCTGACAGAAAAAAATAAGCTATATGGGAAGCTTTAAGAGCCGCTCTAAGAGCCGACCTAACCCTAATATTAACTCCCGAGTACCGCCTGCCACATGGATGCTCTTAACCCCTTCAGTGCCACCTAAAGAGCTAACATTACAAACATGAAAAAAACAATAAAGGCTATGTGTGCAGTATGTTGTAATCTGTCAGTAAAACCCCAAAACACAAACATGTTTACCACAATGGAGTATACTTCATAATGTCCGTAATGTCGTAATGTCCAACTATACAGCAGTCCTACTTTAATTGTGTAAGTCTTTAAATAAGTACTGTGTACTAAAGTACATACTTAAATGACAATTCATAGCAGCTGATTTATCCCCAAAAAAGGGAACAATTATTCTATTCTCACAAGACTCAATAGAAATATAAATTACATTTAAAATCATCTCAACAATATATTAATCTCCAGAGTTTAAACGGCAAAGATATATTCCTGCTTCTGATACTTTTTCATCAGAAGATGTTATGCTTCAAAATTAACTTTCAAATAGGAGGTATTTCCACTTCCACTTTGGCTTAGCTTGATTATTGTTTGCATGAGTGAGAGGCAATAAGTCGGAAGCCTGAAGGGCTGAGAATTTGCTGAGGAGTTGATAATGCGTTGTCTCTCCGGCAGACACAGAAGGTTATGACTCATTCAAAGACCACATCAAAAGACGTTTACTCAGGGTGACAACGCTCACAGATGAGAGAGATTGCATTTTTCACTCATTTGGCAGATTCGTTGTGATGTCAGAGACATGGATCCAAAGGATTTAATCAGTTAGGTATTCAACCCATCTCTGAACAGGTGTGCCCCTGATCAAATATGCAGCCTTTTGCTTGTGCCAGATCCCCTGCTTTATAGAGAGAATGATTGGCCCTGAAGCACAACAATGACGACCTGGAGAGACAACTCAGATGGGATAATGGGGGAAAAAAAGACCTTTCATTCCTAATTACCTTTCTACAGAACATGCTGAATATACTGCTTTCACTGAATCACTGAATACTATTTAAGAATGTATTTACTGATATAGAAAATACTACCGCAGTAAAACACTGTTTTCGAATTTACACGAGTAATTCATTAAAATTATGAACTGATAAAACAGAGTGTATTTATATCCACTTACACAAAAACACTTGTTTAGAATGTATGAATGTTACTGGTTTCCAAATCCTGACAGCCTAACATTGTTGAACCTGTATATTTTACATGTTCTATCTCTGTCCATTTAATGAATGACATTCATTATGTAAGGTACTCAAATGTCCACTCCAAAGGGTAGTGGTGGCTGACATTATGCGCAGTTGACTCATCTTTATGGACTGCTACTGAAGCACTTGCAAGAGCCAGCAGGTCAACCTCACCTCATCACTTCATTTTCGCAGGACAGGAGCTACTAGTCTGCACAGTTGGGCATTCATTATCTCTGCTTGGTTAGCACAGTCACATACCTCTACTGGACACAGATCTTACCCACCACAGCTGCCTGAAGGGGGACTCGTTACACATTGAGTATTGATGCTGGCTGATATCGCAGCATGAATACATAATCAGTGAACCAGCTCGCATTAACATAAAGCTGGGTCCTGGCGTTTTAAAAGAGGGGATGTCACTTCAATGATGCAAGCTGGGTGCAGGAGGGTGCAGGAGGCTACGCCAGCTGTTTACCGTCCAGTCAGGTTAATTAGGACTATTTTGGTAATTGAGCAGCCTATATTAAGTTTAGGGCTAAAACTTTGGTCAGTTAAGACTTGCAGCAACTTGGCGAGTGACAGGTGGTTGAGACAGGCTACCCCTGTAGCACTCAACCAAAGACCTGCTACTGAATGACTTTCAATCATAAATGAGTTGCTATGGGACATTAGGGGAATTTGAACTTCCCCCAATAGGAGCTTAATATTAAATACAGACGCGTTTATTCCACAAAAGCCCGTGTTTATCCCATAGGCAATTGGTAAAGCTCTATTTGGCAGGTCGTGTGCCTAGTCGACGGGTCGCGCGCTCAGTCCAGCCTTACCTGGGATCTCCTGGATGGGAACATGTGTGAAGCTGAAGCCTTTCCCGAGACAAGCCTCCCTGACCTCGCTGCAGTTCCGTGCCTTGAAATCTGCTCGTGCTGCAACAGACAGCACAGAAAAAGTGCAAATGATGGTCTCTAGTCTGAGCATTTTTCACTTCTGTGAAGATCCGTATTGTTTAAGGTGCTCTGCAGTATCCTTGCTGGTAAAAAAAAAAAAAAAAAAAAACTCCCCTGCAGTAGATCTGCAGGTACTTAATGATTGGGCGTTTAATGGTTGCAACTCAACTATTAGTGTCTACCAACGCATTTCCCAAAGTAAAACGGGTTTCTTTCGCAAACCGATAAAGAAAAAAGTCCCCCGCCGCCGCAATAAAAGAGAATTGCGAGCGTGGAGGTGCCACATGAAGCCAGTATCCAGGCAATGCGTTTCCAGAGGTGTTGTCTCAACTTCGCTGAGCAGACGAAGCCCCTGGTTGTTGCGTTGAAGTGGGAAATGCTGTGTGCTGGGGAGCGCTCTGTGTTCACATCAGATGCATTGGAGAGGCAAAGCGCGACACAAAATATGGAGTGGAGTCCAGCCTCATTCATTTTAGCTGGGACTGCGTGTGGGCACCTACATACAGAGATGTAGTAGAAATAAATAAATTAGAAAAGCATGGCTGTAGGATGATAATCATCAGTTCGGTTCGGTTTTGAGAGACGGGATGTATATGTGTACAGCCTTACATGGATTTATGAATAGAATAGTAAAACTGTAGGCTTTTTTTGGGAATGTTAGTAAATACTCATATAACTACTCGCCACTATTGTAAATCCTTATTGGTGCATTTTATTTCGAAAAATATTTGAGGATTTCTTATATTTAAACATATTGAATTATTTTGTGCAGTGAAACATGTGATTTCCGAATCTTTTTCATTTTCTGTTTCTAAATGAAATTTGAAACACTTGAACATAATTTATTTGGCCTATTTGATGGGGATTCCACAGACCAAATGCTGACAGTTTCTCTTTTTTCACATTCATCTGAAACACCATGTTACACGGTATCAAACTCAACCAGAGGATGTAAAAGATGTGATGAAGACCAGAAGGCAAGCCTTCATTGATTCTGGAAAAGCTTGATCCCAGGGTAGATCAACAGTGGATTAACATGACGGCCATTGCTGTGCACAGCAGTGTTCCTATTGGTAAGCCACATTTTGAAAGGTGCTTTAAAGTGACTGTCTCAATTATAGTGACACCAAAGACACTGCTTTTATGAGGTTGTTTCTTTTCATATTTATTGAAAAATGTTTCAATATATGTTGATTCAATATATTAATTAATTAATTAATTATGAATTATTAAACACTTTTATTATATCTACTGAACACAGTTCTTTGCTCAAATTTCTTACAATGCACATGGTCTGCCTTCAATGCCGAGCTCACCATTTGTAATACAATCTATGCATATTCTATTTTCACATATATTGCGTTGCCAAAACATGATTTTACTCCAGCTCTTTTTGGGATACACCCAGACCAGCCCGAGAGATGTAGTCCCTCCTGTTTGTTCTGAGTTTATCTTGGGGTCTCGTTCCAGCTGGTCATACCCAGCACTCCTCCTGGTGTAAAAAAAAAAGAAAGTCAGTCACACACTCAGTTGAAAGGCAGAAGACTCAGGATGCACTCGAAAGGGAGTGTCGTTATCTCAACAAAACCACAAACAGTTATGGAGTTATACAAAGATGAAGTCACCCTATTCTATTTTTGACGTTCACTTATATATAACCCTACCGCCAGCAGTTTGTTACCAATTATAAAGTGACTCACACTTTATCATTAGCTGTTCTATTTGCGTCGGCGAGTGATTGTATGACAGTTGAGTTATGTGTGCGAGAGACAATGAGCCAAGTGAATTCACTGTGTGATCGGACAGCTACATTAATCTTTGCTCTTTGGGTTACCTTTTTACAGATCTGTGTCTTCATCTTTATTTTCCAGTGTCACATGATTTCAATTGATGTCAATTTGAAAAATGTATCAGCAGTCAGGTAACAGTTATTTGAAAATCTGCAGGGAAGTCTCGTTTCGGTTGCAGCCATGCAAGTAGTAAAAGGACCAAAAAAGTGTATCTTCGTAAATCGATGATTACAAAAGCAAATTCAAAATCATCTCTGTTTGAAGTTATAATTTGACATGAGGTCTGGTGGGAATAAAGTGGACTCAGCCCTGGAGACGGCTGGTTGGCTTGTAAGATAGGTAGCTGAATCTAGACCCAGCGCTGCCGCAGGCCACCAGCACATTTTACCCATTTTGGTTAACCAGTGTCTCAATAAAGCATGGTGGAATTAGCAAACTAGCTGGCTAGCTTCCTAATTCCAGCATGCTTAAATGCTACAATGGTTATAGAAAATGAGCCGAACAAAGTTGCTACCCGTCGAGTTATAGCAATGTGCTTTGCTGTGAGAAGAGTGCGTGGGCAAAGCATTACATTTTTTTATTTAACTCATTTACTCGAGCTCTTTATTTTTTGTAACGTTACTGCTCCAAGTTGTTAGGCCTACTGCATCAAACTCACATCAGTGAGTGTGCGACTTGCCGTAAGTTAGTTTAGTTTATGTGGAAATCAGCCACAATGTCAATACAGGCTACATATAAAAATGCCCCCCCCCACTCTGGCCATCCTGCTATGCTGACTTGAATGGGAACATCCGTTCTATTCCTATTCTATGCCCACAACACTATTCCAGTCAATCAACAAAAGCTCGTCATGCTCGTCCATAGCACAGGTGAAAGCCCATGACTGTATCAAGAGAAAGGCTGTGGGAGTGAGAGGCGACAGTAAATCTGTTTGCATGAGTGCCTGAAACTATGCTTGTGTGACGTGTTTAATTATTTAATGGTTCTCAGTCTGTAGCCAAGAGAGCACCACATCAACTATATATTTGTGTTTGTTGAGTAAGCCCTGGACCACTGTAATGGTAACTAAAATGTGGGGATATTTTGATACATATAGAGGTACATATTGAGACTAGTGGTATCATAGATGACGTAGCTGTGTTCCCTTGTTATCCTTGTCATATATTGTTGAAATAAAAGACATATTTGTCATGGTAAATAAAAGACGTACTTGTCATGATACGCTCAATTACAAGTATTGTATTGTTGATCCCAGCACTACTAGAGAGGATCCATATGTGATAAAAAGGAGACTGAGGGAAGAAAGAGCTGATCAAAAAACAACTGTAGTCATAAACATTTTTATGTATTGATAATCTCCAACCTAAAGTTTTTGTACATTGCTATGAACCTCACAAACCCCTTCTGAAATACAACAACAAAGGACATTTTAAACAAAAATGCTAGAATAGAAAAGAATAGAAATCTTTTATTCTCACTCTGAAGCACTTCAAGTGAAAGAAAGTCATCACAAACCAACTCACATCAAGCTGAGAATCTCTGAGCAGTCAGTTTCAAATCACTTTCAACTATTTTATTCAATGAACTTCTTACCGTAACCTGCCAAACCAACCCAGCACCCACTGGGGGACTCTGAACATTTATAAACTGGGAAATAAGGGCAAGTTTCAGTGTTTGTTTTTTTCTATCAGCCTCTTACAATTTCTCATTTGACTCAGTTGCATTTTTTGCTATTTTTTAGAATGTTAATGCTTCCTGGGAGAAATAACCTGTATCAGGCTACACCTTCTGTAACTGCGTCCCCATTCAAATATCTCTGAGATGTGAAAAGAGGCGTTTGCATGAGTTGTCTGAAGCTGTGGGGAGACATAACAACTCCTGCAGCACTGAACAGATGCTCAGAGGACAGGAACTCTTAATCCACTCGCAGTGAAACGAGATGCTGTGTTTCAGCAGAGGACCCACTGAGAGGGGAATTTACAAAAACTGACTTCGATGAAGCTAAATTAGCAATCAAAGTAATTAGACTTTGAGTGCAAGGGGTTACATCAAACCTTTGACTGTTGGCAAACACTCGAAGCCTGCACTGGGAGTGGGCACACCTTTTTATCAAATGGCTTTTAGAGCTCCTCTTAAACTTCTATTGCCTCGACTGCCACCTGAGACGACTTGACCCTGGGTGTCCTCACCAAGCAGCACGAGGCTCAAAACAATGTGATGGCTACCAAGGCTCACAAACTCCCCCTCCACAACAAATCATCAATCTCAGGTGTAGTATGGCACACAAATTAAATGTGTTTTAACACACAAATATATTCTTGTTCCAGCCCACCAATGTGCCTAAAATTCAATGCAATTAAACATGTAATCAGTGAATTATTTAACATCGGTATTACTCACAGCAACTGACGGCAAATTATGTTGTCGGGTTTTTTCGGTCGTTGTTTCAGTGCTCGAACTGAATGAAGTTGAAGATGAAAGTGATTTGAGTGTTAGAATTTAATTTAAAGACATTAATGAGACAGTTGAATCAACTTCCTGTTGATAGTGTATATTATATTATATTATATTATAAGCTGAAAACACCTCCCTTGTACACGCCTCTTTTATTGCAGATCATGATCATATTTAAATGTAGCTAATCAGGTTCACCAACAGACGCAGAGCTAATTGCCGTCACCTGAAATCAAGTCAAGTGATTCTAATTAAATCAGTTTCAACTGTACTTTCACAGAGGGTTTGCTGATTGCATATTTGACCGTGCAGACTCGAACGACAGTAATAATCTGCTATTATCATGCATTCATGTTTTTCATTATTTGTTTATGATCTTATGATCTTGCTTGATTGTTTTTGCATGCACTATAAACACAAGGTACATATATTGTGTGTTAACAAGTCAACTGGAAGGAAACAAACCTTTGGTTTTATTTAAAACAACAAACAAACAAACAAAAAGAGACCATCCTCACACACCCTTTTACCTGGTCATACACAATTTAGGTCAGACTTAGAAAATGGATAATCAGGATTTTCTTTTTCTCACTTGAATGAATGAATGAATAAATTTTATTTATATCGCGCTTTTCACAGACAGTAGTATCACAAAGTGCTTAACAGAGCAGACATTTAAAAGCATAAAAAACACAATGTGACCCAAGGGTCAATAAATTATCTACACAGAGAAAATTTAAAAATTTAATTAAAAATAATAAAACTTATTCACTGTAAGGTGTTGATTAATTCCAATAGAGTCAATTATTCTGACATCTTATGATTTTAATTAAATGTCACGTGTCACTTACCCTCACCATACAGGTACATATACAAGGGTGCAAACAATGAAGGCATGTGTGATAAATCTGTCTATGCATCAGCACTCCTCTTTGTCTTCTGTAAAGTGTGGCCAGAGAAGTCCCAACCATTCTCCACAAGCCCGAGACGGGAAGACTCTAAAGATGTTGTCGTTACTCATTCTTCCTCACCTCAGGAGTTGTTCATTGCGTTAGAAACAAACAAGTCTTTGGGGCATGTCTTGGGCCGAGTATGAGAAATGAATCCATTAATATATTAAAGAACAATCAACAGTTACAGTATGCAAATACAGCAAAGAACAAAACACATGTTCTCCATGATAAATCCTGAGTCTGCTACAATCGACTGTTGCATTGCCTTATTCTGGTAATGTGGTTTGTGAATCTCAAAAAGCAAAAATTGAATTAGCTCGCTTACAAAATTCACAGCTTTAAATCAGTATCCTTTCCAATCTTGCACAAAGTAAAGCCCAAAGTCCTACCCCCGGGACCCCCTGACTTGAAAATGAATTAGCTTTCTCCTAACATTGGATTGCAGTCTAATCTGAAGGTGGACCACTGTGAGGAGAGGAATTCTACCTGACAGACCCTGCAAACACTAGCAAACAGCCAAGGTAAAGCAATAAAGCTGGATTAGCACATAAAGGTAAGTGTGCTGTCATTAGACCTGACCATTTCACTGATTTATCTGCAGTCTGATGGCCCTGGCTGCACCAGTCTAGTCGTGGCTCATTCATGGTGTTCAAAGACCATGGTTTCTTTCATGTACAGACACTCAGCAGGCCATAATTAAGAACTTTTCATTATATTGCTGTAGATCTTGCAAATGTATCGCGATTGATTCCTTAAACATGTGTTCATAATTTAATTTAATGATGAGTAAATTAGTTTACTCCCTGCAATTTCTCTCTAATTAGTTTTACATGCAAGATAATGACTGCAGAGGAAGAGTTAAAACATTCCAAGTCAAAAAGTAACACAAATCCATCAATACAATCATCCACTTATAAGTGACATTACATTAACCTGCTTTAAGAATATATATATATTATCGTATCACTGTCCGCAATTATACCCTGCATTTCCTGGGATTGCATGCAAGTTCAAAGTAATTTGTTTTTGAACCAGTGACTTGTTATTTTATATCTGCATTTGGGTCTTCATGGGATTTCCTCATTCTACTGATGTTCAGTAAGACAGATTTAATATGCTATCCTTCAAGTTCTGCCCCTTCCCTCCTCCCAGGGCATCTAATGCTGCATAATGAATCAGTGGCAGATGCTCTTAGATGAAACCTATGTCAACGTCAATGGTATGGATCTCTAAAGACATTATGCAAAATATGTTGTGCATTTATTTACTACGGCAGTGCTTACTATGGATGTCATGAATTTACAAAGACCTGCACTGAGCTGACTAATTGCATGATGTCAATTGCTCAGAGCAACTAAAATAAATGCCACACATGTCTAACATGCTGCTTGTGTAACTCCATAGTCAAATATAAATGTCAATAGTAAATGCAACATAAAATTGATCGGCTTCAGGGCGCGATAAAGTATGTTTTTCTTGGGCGTTATGGCCTTTCTTAAATATATTTAATTTCACAGTAAATCGAAAAACTTTGTCAGACCATGAAACAACAAACATTTCCAACAAGCCATGCCCCTTCTCATTTAAATACCTGATATTATTACGAGATATTGATTGATGATAAGAAAATGTGTTTTCTGATGTCAGATGATTGTATCGTTCATGTAAAGTGGCAGATCAATAAAACAGATGTGAGAATTTGATAAAGGATTCGGTCTCTTTTGGGGGTAAACGTTTGTGAACAGTCCAAAATGATGGCAACAAAGTGACAATCAATATTATTATTAGAATAGCAGTGGGAATGTGTTGAATTAAGTAGCAATGTGCTAAAATGAATTGATATAATTTATTTTATTTAGTGAATCCAACTAATATAACTATGAATAAATTTCACCCAAATATTCAGTAAATGTAAATAAATTTCACCCAGGTATTCATTTTTGAAGCAAAATTATTTTTTGAAGCAAATGCATCCGTCAAGGACTTCTTTAATTCAATTAAATGAAATATATTTTTTTATGGTTTTTAATGATTCAAAATTACATTGCAAGGATTTGTTTCTCATTCGGGTAATAACAAACTGATACTGGACTCTGAACTGGTTTATAATCTTCCAACAAAAGAGAACCAAAACCTTTAAGCAAACTGGTAATTATGTCTTTTCTGCTGCTTAAGTTTCATTCTTGTCTCAATGCCTTAAACCCGGCGCTGCACATCCTCCGACAACCCAGCTCAACTTGAGGCAACGATTGGCTGGTTTCTTCAGTTTTACATTCAGCATGGCAGACTGACATTCATCACCACTGTGCCATCATGAACAGGAGCAGGATGGATCAATACAACCCAATTAGAAACACTGTATCGCTTGGATCAAAGGCCTACTCCGGCCTTAGGAATGTGACTACTAGACAATACGTTCATAGAACCCAGTTGCTCTTGTGACAGCGGCTTCCCATCCTTTGACACTCCTGCTGCCACTGCCAGAATACCAACAGTCTTTCATTGTTATAGCGCTTATGCAATCAATTTCAATCTAAGGCATAGTGGTCAATCACTCTCCAATGGCAGACACACAGAGCCTGCAAAAAAAGAGCAGAGCCAAAGCTCCTGGAGTCCGATGCCTCATGATGTCTGAGGTCTGTTGTGCTGGGCTGCGCAGACTATAGCAGAGGGGGTTGTAAACAACACGGCTGGGACAAACAAACCAAATCCTGACACTCCTGCATGGGCTCCTCTCTGGTTTAATCCTTCGCTAGCACTGTGCTGTATTTGCCAGAAACCACAATGATTTGGACTATTCTGTGTGCCTGGAACATGTTCTGAAAATACATTGCTAGTCAAATTACCTGTGGGAATTGGTAAGACGTAACACACCTGATGGCTTATAAACACAGATACGACAAGATTGATGGGAACAGAGAAGGAGCACCGAGATCCAAATTGAGCTTTTAAAGAAATCCCCAACAAAACGCATCAATAGCATGATGTGTTTAATTTGCTTTGTCGTGTCATGAGGCAAGTTTATTAAAAAAGCAGAGTGAGGAAAAAAGTTGGAAACAGTATGTATGCATGTTAATGTATGAGGGTGTGTGTTGGTGTCTGTTTAGGGTTGGGTTTCATTTTAGCCACCAAGATCCAAGGTGGAGATTAAAAAACCAAAATCGCCTCAGATTCAGATGCTTCAGATTCATGCTCTCACATGAAAGCAGCCCAACAATCAAGGTCAACCTATTACAGGCTTTTGCTCACTTCTGTTCTTGGCATTATTGTTGATTACCTGGAAACTAACTTGAAGCTGGGCACTTGAATCTGTTGCTTCTTTCTGAAAAATCAATCAAAAACAAAAATTGCACCAGAATGATGTAAAAAAACAACACTTTCTACAGCCCCTTATATTAATAAAACCACGGCATGCGCTTCAGAATTGAAATTCAGCTCCTACGCTATATTTACATTTTCAAAGCTGTCTCACCAGGGATATCCTCAGTGTATTGTCTCAGATGACAGCATCTCTCTTTCCTTTGCAAGAAAAAAAAGAAATCATTGTCTGCTTTTCTGTGCCCCAACAAAGGCCACCACAGACAAGTTGATTGCGTATTTCACAGATGCACCAGCAACAGAATGTCGTATATCTTGTTCTACCCGAGGCACTCCACCCAACTGTTTTGGCATACTTCTCAAAATAAACATAAAACAAATCAGTTTCAATGCTGCGTGAATAGCCAACTACACATTTTGGATTCAATTAGCGTGTGAAGTGTTTCCAATTTATGGACTTAGAAAAGTTTCCTGTATGAATTGCACCCATTTGTTTTCATGACAGATGGCACAGATTCCTCTATTTTGTCTTTGACCTTACTTTCACTTTTCTTTCATAATCTTGATACATGTTGCAACATCAAAGTATGTCTGCTTTACTCCTGGACCAGTCAAGTGTTTGGGTGTCATGTGTATCTCATTGAGTGTGATGGCTAAATGATAACCTGTTTTATTTTTGACTTGTCAAAAAATTTCATACGGTGTTTAATTGATACACTCGAGCATTTCTTAGTTCAGGTGAACACGTTCTATCTGACATGTCCTGCAAACAAATCAAAAAGCTGTGAACAAGTCCAGAGTGGCTGTGAATCTTCATCTGATGAAAGTGAATTTCCATCAAGGATGTGACACGCTCTGAGAATTCAACACTGCCAGTGTGGAAGGGTCCAGGCACCTTGGGGACCCCAAGTCTAATTTGCTTCAAACCTAAAAGGCAGATAATAGTGCTGATCTGACAGCGAGCCAATTCCCAGCTTCCCTCATCAAGAAGACATTCAATTTCAAACATCAAACTGCTTGCAACAAAAATGAATAACCCTTTGAATGAATGAGAGATGGATGTGGGGGAAGAACCTCAAGGAATCCTTAATATTCTTGACAAGTTTGAAACACTATTAGCCTCTGAGCTTATCTGTGGTCCAACGTTTTAATTTGATGATGTTTTATTTGAAAGTCACAAACTTTTTCGAGCTCGAAGAAAAAGTAAAAGGTTAGGAACCAAATTTCTTTGTCTATATTTATTTAATAGCAGACCACCTCAAGGTGTCACTCAGAGAGAACCAGGACATTCTGATGAAGCATTTCAAAATTAAAGCCCTTCAAAATCTCATTAGTGAGCTAACTTCAAATCACATTCATGAGACAATTTGTCTAATTTCAGGTGGTTATTACCCCGTTACTCTCTTCCCAAGGTCCTAGTCACTCGGGACTGATACCCATCGAACCGCAATGACCGCTTTAGTGGGGATAGAGCCCACTCCCAAGGCTCTAGGACCTTCCTATCACTATAATCCTAACCCTAACCCTAACCCTTATCCTGTGTTTGGCCACGCCCCCAGCCCAAAGCAATGGGAGTCTATGTCAGCTATCCCAAAGGAACAAGCTACAGACACCAAACCTGAAACAAAGGTGCTATGGAGTGCTAGGAATACATACACAAACTTGCAGGAGTCTAGCCCAAACCTTTTGAAAGTTTGTGCGAGACTCCTCATTCAAGAGCTAACTTCAAATCACATTCATGAGACAATTTGTCTAATTTCAGATTAGAATTTAGAGGAAATTGTGCATAGTTACAAAATAATGTCACAACAGGTTAAGAAAGGGAGAGATTACGATCAAAGGTGTTACTCTCATCCTGTACTGTGCTTTGGTACTTTTTCAACTAACATGTACCTTTGGCTAAACCCTCTTACGTTTAAGGGCAAGTTTCAGATGTTGTACATTGACATTAATTATTATAAAATGATATGCCTCATGTTCATCAACAACGTATGACGAACAATGTATGTCTTTGATATTGTATACAACTATTTTGTGTTAAATGCATATAGTGTGGTTCTTTTAATAACTAGGATTATACTTTCTAATTCAAAATATACTCCAATACTGTGAATGCAGAGATAATTATTGGACGATCAACCCTGACATCGTCACCCACCGCAATACTATACAAAGACACCAAGTAATTGAAAGTTTGCAAACATAAATCCGTTGCAAGCCTTAGCTACAGTGCCATGGTGTTCAAACTAAACACCATTCATTTTAAAGGCCACTCCATGTTGCATTCAAAGTCCATTACCGTAGCTCACACGGTTTTCTCCGTAGAGCTAGCTATGGCGTTGTGTTACCATGCAGGGGAAAGGGTTTGGATCATACTGTCGGTGAAATCAATGCTGGTGCAGTCAAAGACAAAAATGATTGTAATTCAAGGGCAAGAAGACAATGGAATTAAACAGTAAATGGTACATTAATCGACTTCCATCTGTAGCCAAGTAATTGCGTCAGCAATCGACAGATTTCTGGCAGTTTACGGTGGCCTGTAATTGAAATAAATAAGCCGGCAAGTAAACCAGCTAATTAAAGAGGAGAATCAATGGGTCAGAGCAGAGATCTATTGAAGAAGCCTTGTAAACCTCAACGGAAATTTCTAACAACATCATGCTTGGCCATTTTGGAAAGTGAGGTTTGAAGCAACATCATGTATCAGCACCTATAGGTCATTGTGTGCCAAGCAGGACTAACTTCAACATATCACATCCTTTAACTTGTGGCAGTGCTGACAGTTTGGTCGAGTGATTGTTATAAAATATAGTCATCTCTAAATTATGCCATGGCGATGAGGATGTGTTATTTCCCAGCTGGTTATGTGATAGCTTTGCGTTCAGCCCTGCCTCTTCCTTTCTCACTGTGGCCTTGGTACCTCACCTACAAACATTTATGAGAATAACAGAACAAAGAGCCACATTCTCAGGAAGTTGTTGGTTTTTGGTCGGCAGACATTGGCCACTGATAGTTTATTTTAAGTCTTGTAAATCACTTGGTTAAGTTTTTATATATATATATATATATATTTGTGATCTATTTTAACAAGTAATAAGCAGTTGTAATCATTTGGACATGACACTCGACTTATACGAGAGATCTGGCTTTTTAAAATTGTTACGGATTTTGCGTTTCATGTTTGTTTTTTGTTTTTTTAAATTGCCTTTTAGAAGTCTGTTTGAGAGCAGTGAAGTCAGTCCTGCATCAGAATTACAATCATTATTTAATATATAAAAGGAATCAATAGAATACTTAACTTGTACCTATATCAAGAAAAACATGTAAGTACTATAATTATAGTGTAATCACCTTGAAAAAAATGTGTTCACCCCTTACTTATAACTCTCTAATTGTAATTAAGGATCTTGTTGTATAGACTGGTGTACCAATACATTTGCCCATCGAAAACTCCAATCCCCATCCGTCTTCATTTACAAACATACCCGGTTTCTCTGGGCTCTTTTGCTCACACCGAGATGATGTGAACTTGCTCAGTTCACGCTCCATTACCGAGATGGTGCTACCACAGAGGTTACAGCTCATTAATTCAAAGCCTGTATGGCTTGTACTGGGATGATGGAGGTTAAGACAGAGTCTCCTCCTTTGCAGGTGAATAGATAGGCCTCATAAGAGATGCTATACGCTTACAGTAGATTCCATCAATGTGTACAATTCTTAGAGCTGAACGTTAGCTAAAATGATGTTCACCTGTTTGATGAGCAGCTACATGCTTGTGGTGAAAAACTCCTTTAATGAGATCCAATCGTTTTGTATTTGTAAAGGACATGCAGTCAACCTGAAAAAAAGAAACATTAGAGATGCACTTATGCAGCTTTAGATATGCCTGGAATACAATGCACCCACTAATTCATCAATAAGCTCCTCAAGCCTCCTGTCCTCACGTACTCCCACTCATTTCTATAGTTCTCCTTTTTACTCTATTCTTTTACAATGAATTGCATGCATGAAGCACTTCAACTCTCGACATTGCCATGCAATATGAAGGCGGAGTCAACTGTGTAAAGAGAGCAGTATATTTTCTGGTATATGTTGTGAAAAGAGTACAAGATTGTACCAGTGAGACTGGCCATGAAGAACTTTACTGTAGTCCTGACAAAGTGTGGCCCAGTGCACTGTGATGGCTGTCTCTCTGGTGGGCAAGTCACTTCAGTCCTTTCACAATTTAGTCTGGCAGCATCGTCAAGTTTCTTGTCAAAACTGCAAACACACAGTCAATCTCGACCAGACTCCACGAGCACTCTTCGGATCACATTAGCAGAAAGACCGATATCTTATATCTAGGACAAAGGGCGTGCCAGTGTGATCGTACCGCAGGAGATCTTCCCCATCTATGTTCAGAACTGCCTTGCAGCAATTATGAAATGTAGCGGTACAGAGAGCTGCTGCTGAAAGGAAATATTTGTTTATTTCGGACAAATGGTACATATTTAGCAGCAGTCAGTGACGCGTGTCATCCAGAGTTAGCCCCAGCTGTCTCATTTGACATTGCCTGCAGGAGCACGAGTGTCAAGTGTGATGTTCAGACAAGTGAGGTCAACCCATCAGACTGAAGATGGCGACAGATATAGTTGCTCGCAGCTTTACTTTGTAAACATTCAGAGGATGGAGCTGGAATGTGATGCTAATTCAGACAGAGTGATTAGGAGACACAGTAATCTACAGCAGCTCAGAGGAGATTCACTCTGTAATGACAAATTACAGGATTCATCATTGGCCACAGTGCAACTGTAAACGTATCTGAGTGAGGTAAGAGGAGTATACTGCAAATGTTAACACCTGTCTTCAGCAATAAGCATTTGCATGTAGAATTACAGTCAGTGACAATTTACGGTTATTTACGGTAATTTACGGTTATTTTAAATACAGGCCAGCAGGAGACCATATAATGCATCATGATGAGTTCTATAATTGGACTTATTCAGATCACTATATCGAAGACTAAACATTTCCTGAGCAGCGTCCCTGCCTAATTATAGCAGGTAAATGGAGAGCGGTTTTATAAATGACTGAGGTCTTCTGATTCTCACCAACAGTGCCCGCAACAGTACATAAGATGCAGTGGTACAAGGCCACTTCTTTTCCCCTTTGAGAGGTTTTCAAGCCAAAGGGAACTTTGACTCCCCAAGGATAGCAAGTGAGAGACAGGTGACAGAAGGGGTGAGTGAGAAATAGGACACAGATTGGTAGCTGTTCGATGGTTTAAGACATTTCATGTGATTTACCAGCCCAGCATATGACCACAGCAGTGCTCTATCTTGTTTGAGACTGCAGCTTCTCACAGCCATAGAGTGGCCTATATTTTACAAGGACATTGTTTGTACATCAACATCCATAACTTGCAACCATTGTTCATTTCCTAAATCATACATTCATGCTTTATTATATCACATTGTAATAGTATTTCTTCTACATTTTATAGCACAACCTAACACAAATGTGGATGTAAAACATGAATCGTGTGTCTAGTTTTGAAGTTTTACTACGATATGAGGCGGTAAATGTTACACAAGCTAATTGTAGGTCTAAAATTAGTACCGCTTTAATTCTTCCCACACTTGTGTATTTTAACTTTATTGTAGAAAATGTGTGAGTCTGTGTTACTAGCAAGAATTGTCTACTGAGAATTACCGGTATAATGATTAGACTACTAAGTCTAACAAATCACAAGGGTCCATCTTTACATCGCAAGAGATCAGCTGTGTGTACAGTATATTAAGCAGGCAAGAGGTTGTTTCCTCATATTCGCTTGGACATTCTTTGAATTCCGTCCGTGTCTCGCTTCACCAGCCGCGTAGTCAGCAAGTGTTCTGGCACAAAAGATTGTGATTAAGCTCCTTGTGAAAACTCCTCATCAACCTGCGCAGAAAATGAATTGTTTTTCATGGCTAATTCAAAAGAACGTGAGCATAAATTGACAGCTGCGGTGTGCGCCATATGCATATGTAAAATTGGAGTTCATTCCAGGGTCGGGCACGATCCTGGAGATAGAGTCACGGTTATACTCACAGAGGTCAAATGAAGGAACAGACCCCCCTTTAGAGTGAATGCCAGCAGTGGATTGCAGCCTCAGCAGCCTGGCTGACACAGGGTTGTTTTTGTGTCTGTTAGCAGAATTAAACAATCCCCTGAGACACAACATCAACACACACAAGGTCCCTTCTGAATATTCAATTCGCCCTGCAAGTACTAAGAGAAGCTGACCAGGTTTCTGTAAAATCAGTCACACCCTGATAACCACGAAGGAAGGCTTGTATGGAGCTCGCTAGGTTAAACACTCTTCAACAAAAACAAAAAGTGCTACTAAATTGTGACCGTCATGCGTGCCACTTGTTACTTGGTAGTTATAAGTGGAAAATAGTTGGGGCTGGGAGTCTGTGTTCAGGACTTACATTGATTAAGTGTTTGAGGCCATCTGCAGACACTTGGGGGCTATTACATTTTGATGAAACCAACAACAGCCAAACCTCCATGAAGAATGAGTAACACTACAAGTCACACATCCTCTTTTTCTGAAATCCTCGACAGACACTCAACAATAATTGCACCAGGGAGCCCAACCAATTTTGAGCTGTGCACAAATAGCCTCCCATCGCTCCGATCCTCAAGGAATCACGACATATAGATTATCGTGTAAGATTCCGATTGTTATTCAGAGGAAAGGCGAGCACATCGAATCCAGATAATGAGTGAATAGTCTTGTTAATTTGGCTGTTGTGTTCCTATATCATCTCCTCTAATCGAGGGACAGCGAGAGCAATAACTGTTCACAATAAAAAGCCAGTCATGGGTTATGGGGCGAGTAAAATGAATCATTTCTAGCCATGGATGAAGAGAGATCAACAGAGGGAAAGAGAGAGAGTGTGTGAGAGAGTGAGAGTGAGAGCAAGGCCGAACTCTGAATACAGATTAGGGAGGAATAGATCCACGAGATGTGAACAGCACAATCAGGCTGAAAGGCAGAAAGCCCAACACTTGAAGCAAGGAACATTTACTGTGTCTTAATTAGAGTCTGCCTTTGAATGACTTGAGACAGGCGTTCATTTCCCATGGCTACACCAAACAGCTCATGGGCAAATAATCTCTCATCCCCACCTCATAGCAAAATGGAATACATGTCCCAAACAACACAACCTTTTGAATTATTTAATAACCTGAGAGTGCCATCAGATGTTATGATTTGGCCGATGTTATTGTGAGACTGTTGTTGACTAAAAATGAGACAATATCACCATTTACTGATTATTTATTGAAGATAATGAAGTGACTTCTTTTCATCTTCCTTTTGGGTGAACAGTATTGATATACCGCGGTGAAGTTAGTTTTGAATCGGATATTCGACTGACATTCAATCTGGACCAAGCGGTGTCTTCTTATTCACTTTTACTCGATGTTAGCTCATCTCCCATCACTGTATTAAAACCAATGTTTTTGCAATACCTTCATGCTGACTTGCCAACATTGGTGAAAACATAAATCATTTATTAAATTGGTCTCATGTAGCGCACGCTATTTTTTTATTACTTAGGCTACGTGTAAATCATTTATTTAACATACATATTTTAATGGCAAATAAGGCGAGTTGTTTCAATAGTTTCCATGAAATTTGACCCGGCAATTCAAATTTAAAATCAAAATGTATCCCTACACTTCACAGATGACACATGTGGGATTTTTGTGGTTTTTATTTTCCATTCAATAATCCTATATGAAGAGGCGCGTCCTGTTTAATGATTAATGATCATTTTGAGTCGTTGGGTCACTTCACATCATGGAAGTCATGGAAAAAACGGTCAATCTTTCAAATTAAAATATGTACGTAAAATAAATGAATCACACAAGAATAAGTGTGCTACATGAGACAAATTTAGTATACTTTTTAAATTATATTTTTCACTAATATTGGCAAGTCGGCATGAAGGCATTGAAAAAGACATTGGTTTTATATTATTTAATACATTGATAATACCTTCAGCCCCCAGCTGTTCAACTCAAGCTCCAGGTGTTGAGCAGTCACATCCTTCCAACATTGGATGAATAAGAAGATCCTGCTGTGTCTGGATTTGATGTTTGCCGAATATCCAAATTAAGCTGCAAGTCTACAGCCACAGCATGCTGGGGTTGCACGTGTATGCACAACAGTGCTTTGAGCTCAATGCAAAAGGCCACATGCTAACATGCTATGACAATGCTAGAACACACTGCATCCAATAGTGTCTGAGATCTGAAACTCCAATCAAAGTCATAAATATCAACTTTGCATTGTCAGAAGATCAACAAAGTCATGAATATTCATCACCTGCGCACCATTAATGGCTGGTCAGAATAGCATGGCAAACCAGTGGGGCACGCTCTCATGCACTAACATGCACTACCAAAAGGCACGCATGGCTGGCCCGCACAGAGAGTGACACGGTAGACAACAGTCCACAATATCTTTACAAAGCAAGCGGTTGTTTGCTGCGCTTTTAATGCTCTGAATGTAATATAAAGAACCTCTACATATTCTGTATTTGAAAGACGGAAGAAGGCCATATTTGTTGATCTCCGACACAGTTTCGCCACAGTGATACAACTTGAAAAAACCAAGTGCCACCTACCTGACAACCCACAATCAAGCAGCAAATTGTGTCTAATGAAGGCGTCAGATTTTCTAGACAACACAATAAATAGAGGTTGCGAGAGCAACCGGCATGGGCTGACAAGCAGGGATACATTCTTTGAGTTCATGTCCTTTCTGGATGGTTCCATTTATATTGACTGTCAAGTAAAGAGGCCATGATAATGAAAGGTGAACACTCCAGTGAATGTCTCTCTCTGCCAGCATACCATGCAATGCAAATATTGAAAACTCTGCTCAGTGGCCTGAGGTTGGCTGGATGTGTGTGTGTGTGTGTGCGTGTAGGACAGGTGGAGCATTCATCTTGTTTAAATATATAACACATACCTGCTTGTGACAATAGGATTTTGGGTAAAAAGCAACAGAAAACATTGTTCCTATATATTTTTGCGAGTATTTCTGACTCATCAAATACAGAACTCAAGCTGCCATCATCTTCAAATACTTCAAAAGTGGTCTTGATTTGAAATATTTGTGTTAAATTTGCATAATGCTTCATTGAGTGTGTAGTAACGCTTCATACAGATCATTTGCCACTTACCCTGGCATAAGCGCTTTATTAAGTATACAGATACCTCCCTCTGCTGGAGAAATGAGAAACTGCAGATTTAGAGGAACAATCAAAATGAAAAGAACTATCCCTCATACCTACATTTAATACAGGGCTGAAGCTTGACTGGCCTTGTAGTTCAACAAGTAATCAGCTACAGCATGTGTTTGTTATGCTTGTAAAACCGCCTAATGTCCATGAAGATGAACTCATTACCAGCTGCCACTGCACGAGTTTTGTTTTTAACTCTTTTTATGCATCGCAGATCTGGAATACACTTCCAGAATACCCGAGGTGTGCTCCAAACCCTGTTCTTAAAATCAAGGCTTAAAACTTGTTTTGCCGCTGCTTTCCCTTAATTAAGTAATTTAAAGATGTGACATTCTTGTACTTCTGTTCATTAAAATAAAAGCAATGGGTTTGAATTTGCACACATTTTATTGTGTTGATATGAACAAAAATGCTGTTGGAAGTATTTACATATATTGGCATGTAAAAAAAGAGTTTGCTCTTAAATCAATAAGGGCAAACACTGTATACAAATCCCATGTATATGCATTAACACATTCATAATACATTATAATGTATTTGTAAGGCTTTATAAAACTCAATACATGTATATAATCATGCACAACGTATAAGGTATATATAAGATTATAAGTGGACATAATGTATTATAAGTTCAGCATTCATGCTTCATACGTCCATGCCAAAGTGACAACAGCATATGAAAGAAGTTCTCGGTTATTTAACACATTAAAACTACCATAACTTTACCAGTTATAAATATACATAGAGAACTGTTCTAATGTAGCATAACTTCTAACACATTCTTAATTTGTACAGGGTTTTATTCATAAAAACGGAAAATACATAAAACCTCCTTTTTGGGTGGCATGAAACAATACAATGTGCTCGAAATTAACTTAATTAAGCCATCAAATGGTCACACACAATTTGAAAAATACAACTATTTAGAACTACCAGGATAGCTAAATTATTCCTGTGTATTAGATGAGTTACCTCAAACCGTGCCGATTACAAGTAGACAGCCTCTAATGCAGACACAACCCAGAGAGAGGATGGGATGAAAGAGAACGTCTTCCACCCGATGTGCATCGTTTCATAGGCCGACCAACCACGCACCACACTTACAAGGCAATTAGAAGTCAAAACTTAAGCTTCAGATGACAAATATAACAAAATAATAATGTAACAGTATCATGAAGAAAATAAGAATAGAGAAAATATAAGCAACAATACTTTTGAGAACTTTAAGATGGATGTAAAATTCAAAAAATACTTTTATATAGATACATATTTTACAATCCACCTTCAGATTACTCAAATATGATTTACTACACAAAAGCATTGTTTTCATATTCAGGAAGACATTAGGACAAACATGAAAAGGCGATGGAATGATTGTTTTAAACAATTATACTCTTTGCCGTAAATTACTTTCTTTAAATCTGATCAAGCACTCAACCAGGTTATCAATGGGATATATATATATATATATATATATATATATATATATATATATATATATATATATATATATATATATAATGAGCAACAAGTATCTCAGGGAGCCAATAGAAATATATTTTTTAATAGAGATTTTCAGTTTCATTGCTGAGTGACTACAGTTCGTGACATAGAAACCTTATTCATCAGTTGTTTGAGAAAGAGGTGGCTTAACTTTGAAGCAAATTAATGAATCTACATTTTCCAGTTTGATTGGTCCAGATAACAGAACATCAGACAAGATGGGAGATTGTGACATACGGATAATTCAAAAGTTCAAAACAAAGGTATCCCAGATTCATGCGGGCCATATCCCAGGAGAATTTAGTGGAGCATAATTCCCATAGTCAACAGGCCGGGACAAGTGCAATACCACACGTACAGAGCATCGCTACCTCTCCCAACCTGCTCAGAAAGGGATCACTTCTGATAGATTCATTTCAGTTCTATGATCAGTTTTGCATGGATTTGCACAGCAGTACAATGAAAAGCTGAAAGCAAACCAGCAAAACTAACCAGAGACCCATGTGCATAAGCTACCTCTGCAGTTTCCCCCAAGAAGATACACGCATCTAGAAGTATTTCAAGTGCTCACACTGCAGTAGAACTTCAAAAAAACTACCTGCACTATAAGCACTTTAATACTACTGAAACATGTCTTTAACAGAGCTGTAGTGGAAACCTGATTGACCACCACGGAGGAAGAACAACAATAAACAAAGAGGATTCAGATGGAAACACAGGCCACCATTAGTTTTGCATAGATTTGCACAACTTATTTCTTCTTGGAGCGCAACTATGCAAAACTAACAGAGAACTGCCTCAATTAACGAGTGTTTAACACAGTATACACACACAAATAGATACAGGGGAGATGAGTGACCCAGCTCCTTATGCCAGAAGGAGCACTTAGAGCAGTAGGTGCTAGTCTACTTCACTATCTGCACTAGATGCACCTTAGCATAAGCACTAGTGGAAGGCATGAACGTGCAAGTTAAGTTACACCAAACACCCATTTAACACAACAGTCCATTTCCATAAAACTTACATTTGGTCTGTATCTCACAGTAATTACTGACTTAATATAAAGAAAATGAATCAAACTCAGCAGCCAAACAGAGTCCGTGCACTGCTAAACAGACATAAAACAGTGTCAGGGTGCCTCACAAATATCAAGCGCGTTTGATAAGAGGGGCCTCGCTCCAGAAAGTTGCCTCACTCAGGAACAGCAGGTCCGCACATCACAGCAGGATGGTGATGAGGTCCTGCCAGATGTGTATTCAGGTGTGTATTTGGATTCAGTCTATTCTGAACCAGCATAAACCGGCCATGTCCGTGAATAAGCCTGTTCCTCTAGTTGCCATTATCGAAATAGTGCTGAAAGTGCCTTCACTGCAGTAGATCATATAAAACTACCTGCACTGTAAGCACTTTGACACTACAATGACTTTCACGGGGGAGCTTTCAAATGACATGACGAATTAGGACGGCTTACGATCCACAATGACGGGCTTTCCAGAGGAGATACAGATGTGCACAGGGGTCTGCAAGAATAAATGAGACAATATCAAGTGTTAGCAACTTCAATTCAGGGCTGAAATCAATGATGTCATTATCACCCTAAATTCATGGTTTAATTGAGGTGCTTGTTATATCGGTTTAACAACCAAAAACTCACAGATAATACATTGACGATTAAACAAAACAAGGGACAGGCATCACATCCTCATAGTTGTAAAACTGGCACCAGATAATGTCAGCCATTTGTGTGTGATAAAGGCTTAATTTAAAAGTTGAATCACTTGTTACTCAACCTGTTCAGCCACTTCAGCACTACTTCAAATTGCCCGTAACTTTGTGAGGATTGCATTGTAATACTTATCGGTTCAGCCAACTAAGACTGTTATTGAGTGATTCATTTACAGTTTTGCACGTTCCTTCTTGAACAAGGCCTTGATCTCGCCTAATTGCTTATTACTGTGCAATTTGATGCGCACGAGCTCATAAAACAATGGGGAAAGTTTGTAATGTCAAACTTAAGTGTTCATGGGGGGGGGGGGGGGGGGGACAACGAAGAGACAACCACGTGCAGAAACGTATTCAATAACACATTTAAAAAAAGGGAAACATGCGCGTAAACCAGGAAAGAGACACTTTACGCTCCGTCACATGTCTGTACCCCTCCCCCACGCGCTAACATGGCGCCCACGAGTCCGCATTTTGTAAACTACTTCCACCGACTGGATAGCACGTTACAAGTATAAATATATTGGTGACCTTAACATGCCTGTGTATGTAACACTAAAAAAAAGCAGGTGCATGTGAACCGTGCGCTCATTATGACCGGGCGCACCACGCGTGTGATAAGAGCTACTGCAAACTTACGCCAGACTCCAGCACACAACAAGCTAACGTTAGTAGTACCGAAGGGCTCCATCAAAACAGTTCAACGCAAGCATGTGCTAGCCAAACATGCTAGCGCGTGACACATGCGAACCTGGCTAGCCTTCATATAGATTGTTATCCGATGAATATTTATAATGCCACAGATCAGTCGTATTTAAAAACGACATATTGTCAAATAGCTTAAAAGACGCACCAAGTGAGCAGACGGTGGTTGCATAACACCCTCCATCCACTTCACAGTATTCTCTTATCTTAGCCAACTTAGCTGCTCAGAATAGCGTGCCCGTGCATGCTAACACAAATAGAAACGTCAGTGCATGTCGCTGAGTGTTTGTGGACACTGGCGCTTCCACTTAAGCACATATAATGTGGTTGATAAAGCCAATGTCAATAAAGCAACTTCCACGATATCGTCCGTTTGTTAACGTTAGCAGTTAGCTAACTCAGCAGATCGCGGGATAGCACAGGCGCGCGGCCTGCTGCAACCCCATGTGCTGCTGCTGCTTTGTTCTGGAGGCACTTTTAAGTGCACACCACAGCGCACAAATGGACCGGGAACTTCACATTCTGCCGACATGTGGTCGGCAACTGGAGCACACGAGTCTATAACTTGCAGCTACTACCGAAGTGTGTAACGCATCGTTTTTCACGAGTGAGTCTCACTTCCCCGAGGCACAGACTTCAGATGTGCAGCAACACATGCTTTTCAAATCTCGCTCATTCTCCAACCATGGAGGAGAGGTTGCCATGCGATGCGCCCCTTACAACATTGTTTTCAAATGCGGAAATGTACGATTAAAACGTTTTTTCCCGTGTGTATACGCAAAAGTGTGACTTCGGTGCCGCATTCAGCGCCGAGCAGTTCACTTTCTGACATTTACCGTATCTCCAGAAAGGCCAACAACAGGTTTCTTGCCAATAACATGCGCGTAACAAGACACTAACGTTAGCTTCTAAAAAAATCCACCATCTTCACTCACTTGTACAGACTTACCGTTTACTCACACTGTTTTCAGGGACATCTGCAAAACTGAGAAAAGAAAAAGACTTCGCAAATTGAGTAAGAGCTACGACGAATAATCCAAAAAGCACAACCATGTGCTACTATTGTGGTTTGCAAGGAGTTTGTGAATCGTAGTAAGATTGCGAAAGTGGCGCGAGTAGAGTCTAGGTTTAACCATGTGGTGAATGAAGGGCGGCTCCCAGCCAGAACAGCTAAACCCCGACTCCTTCATTAGCATAAATCAACTACTTCCTCTCCAAGTGCGGCTCTCAAGTTTCCCCACTGGATTTACACTGTTGATGAACACGCAGAGGGGTCGATATTAGCAAACTTTTCTTCATGAGGAAAAAAAACTAGGAAACAAAAAGGCTATTAATTTAGGCGACATCAAAATAAGATTTGCACAAGCGATTGGTTATTCTTGTTGATGTTAACAAAAAAGGTCTTATGAATGAATGCGAATAAACACAAGAAATAACAAAATAAATCATTCACTCACAACTATTTCTTAACAATTTAGCACATGCTTTTAACCATTTCAAACCAATCTTTCTTTGATGGCAATTTTCGAGTGTATTACCCGCAAAATATTTAAGTTTTATTTAATGTATTTTGGGGTGCTTTCTAATAGCAGACGAAATTGAATTATTCAATTACATTTTAAAACTGTAGGACCTGCATCATTTACACAGAATCAATCCTCACACATAATTGTTGGCTTGATGTCCTTGAATTAAAATGATTAACGTATAATCATAGTATCTTATGGAAATCTAAATGTATAAAATAAATTGGTGCACTACAACCTGCTGTTGAAACGGTTTTTTTATTTATTTTTTATGAACAATATGAGGTTATAACTAATTTATACATGACACAAACATATGGTCATTAACAATATGCCTTGAATTAAGAACTAATTAAAAACCTACTTTAAAAAAAAAAAAATCTTGAACATTATGCTAACTTTCCTACAAACAAATAAAAACAAACAAACATGTGTCTTGCTATCTGTTTGTGGGTACAGTACGGATACATGAAGCCAGTTGAAATTTAGAAATTATAGGTCAGTAAGTTGTTATAAAACCATTGCGATAGAAAGTTGTTTGATTGCTGAATAAGGGCAAGACATCTTTCATTACATCTGAGCTGAATGTCAAACATGTATAAAACATTAATAGTCCACATACACAAAAAAAGGCCACATACATACAGATCTTCATCGTAATAGCATAATGTGAATGTGGATCAGCATTATTGTAAATTGTATAAACATTTCACAACAATACTTACATGAAATAAAATTAAAAGCCAATGCATGTTTATTTTGGCCTGCTTTTGTGTTGCACTGAAAATACAAATTGATCTCAAACTCAAGGCCACATATTTTGTATTTTACAATATGCAGCCGTGTTAGCATCAGTAACACATTTACTTTCAGTCCAAGATACACATGTTGAATACTCACTGATGTAAGGGCTTGTTTATAAGGGTCAGTCTCACCTCAATAGATTCATGTGAAGTCACCAAATGAAGGCTCTGAATTTGAAGTTGCCCGCTCACTGATGTAAAATACAAGAATATTAAAACGTATTGCAATTTAAATGTATTAACTATTAGTTTTTAATTTTGTTTAAATGTGTCAATAGAAAGGGACTGTACAATTGAAATAAACAGTAAATAAATATGGCTAAATAATCTACAACACATTACTCCAAAAATGATGAAATTCCTATATGAACTGTGAAGCATTTCTGTCTCATGTAGTTACACTTTTGTCTGTTTTAGTTTGAGGTTATGTTAATAAGCAGTGATGAGGTGGTGAAGATGACAAAACAGTTCATGTTTTCTGATGCTATTAAAGTTTTGTTTACCTCTGCATTTTGATATGGAACTGCAGTTAAAATGCATATATTGTGAATCAGTTAAACAAAACAGACACAATTTTCTTCATCTATAATTTAAATTAGTCAATTGTGAAGAGTATACCTCAATCTTAAATGGTCAAAAATGACTTCTAACTTAAAAACTAAAGGGCAGGGAAGGGAACCACTGAGACCGGTAGTTTCTGTTTGCATAGTTCTCTTATTTTTCGAGTTAAAAACAAAAATGCAACAGTTCAATTGATATATTGTTGTCTCAGAATTAACTAAAGTCGAATAATCAACACATTTTTTAGACTTGGTTTAGAGGTAAATACATCTGAGTGTTATGCTGAAACTGAATTCACATCATGGACCAAAACAGAACTAGGCCTGTATTCTGACATATATTCAACTTACTAAAACATATTTGAATAGGTACTTTGCTTTATAAAGAATAAAACAGTTTTTTAACATCTAAAAGCGTTGCTGAAATTGATTGATTAATTGATTATTGTGTTTGCAAGGAAACACAACTCCAATAGATGTGCAGTTAATATGCTTCATGTTTGGTAAACTGAAAGGGATTTCTTCAAATTAAATATTCCAATATTATGCTTCAATATTATTGAGCTTCAGAAAATACATAAAGAAACATAGAACAATAGGAAACATTGAATAACAAAACAAAAGCTCTGACTGTGACTCTGACTCTCTTGAGCTTAAAGGGATTTAAATTTTTTACAAACAGATCCCTACCGAATGTGTATAACAATTATTATATAATTATGCAGGTAACTAAACTGAGTGTAAAATTACTGGTATGCTATTATAATGGTATGCTAAACAATTACAATTATACATTTTATGGAATACTTAAGTTCTTTCAGATATCTTTTTCAAAGTTTTGGTTTGATCAAAATATAAAAAATAAAGATAGCTATTAAACAAAGGTTTGTCGTATAATTAAAACCTATTGGAATAACTCATAACTGCAGACGCATGCTACCTTTTTTTTATGAAAGATTTTTATTTCTCATTTTGAGTTTTGTCGCCCTGATGTTTGAAGCTTCCCGGTTGCCGTAGGTCACGCTCTGTACAGTCCGCTCAGTCATGGCTGCTCTTCACGGAAGCCACATCAACCTGCCACAATAATGTAACACCACAAGTCTGACACGATTCTTTCCAATCATTTGTCATGGAATCTAATAGGGACACTGAATATTCCCACACCAAATTATAATGTGTACACAGCAGCATGATATCCTATCTGATTTTAGCTCTTCGATGCTTACATTGTCTATCTATTATGTAGGTTTCCTTTTATTTTGAAGGTTGTAGTACTTGAGTTCCGGTCGTAATCGTAGCACGTTTGTTTCCTCTCTTAACTTCATGAGGTTTTTCACGTTCAGAACTGTTAATAACAGTTCCCTCTTGATGCTGGAGAGTTAAAGGTGAGTTTACCGTTCTGTTATATGATATGCATTCATGTGGGTGATGTTATTTTAATTATTTATTACGCCGACTGACATCACATTCCCATTCTACAATGTGGCTGCTCTACTTTGACTATGACATGCATGTCAGAGCTCAACTCTGAGTTATACAAAATAAGGTATCTCCTGGTTATAAAGATGTCGACTGTAGCGTCAGGGTTTCCATCAAATCTGACAGCTAACGGCGACATGTGTGTATTCAAACTTTTGAAATGTAATCAGGAGTAAATCTTTTGTTTCTGTGAGTGTGTCTAACAGTTGTTTATAAGCAGTGTTGTGCATATAAATGTATAGTACCATTAGTGTATTTTAATCATGGTTCTCATCGAGGGGTATTCACTCACCTATACTGTACTGGACGTTTTATTGTTAAAAGATATTTGTGACAGTTTGTTAGAGGTATATAACATTTTTTGCCTGGCAGATTGATGGCTGCCTGTGTGCTGTGTCGTCGGGTGCCCAGGCTACGCTACCTCCCAGGCTGGAGAAAGGACTTTACCCAGGCTCAGCTTGTGCCTGTCAAACAGGAGGATGAGATGGATGATCATGAGGGGAAGAAAGAAGTATTGCAACACCAGGAAGCCTCTCCCCAAGGAGGATACAGGCTGTATTACAACCCCTCCTCATATCATCCCTCTGTGTGGAACTCAGCAACCTCCCGGAGCCAAACAGATAATGATGAGGATGAACAGTGTCTCGACACTCTCGCACCTTCCTTCTGGCAGCAGAGCAATCACTACAGTGTGAGTTGTTCGCGGCATCTCTCCAGCTCAAATAACACACTTCTTGACTTAGCTTTCAACAAAGGCCCTGAACCAGAGAGGCCATCGGTTTCACCATACGACAGAAAACTGGCACCGCCAGATGTTAAAGTAGATCCACGTGCCTTCCTCAAATGTCGGCCAGGGTATGCCTCCACGACCCTTGACCTCACGCAGCGGCCTCACCCGATCGAATGGGAAGAGGCCGTGCCACTGCTCCAAAGAGTGGCTGTTTTAAAAGGCAGCATGAAACCATCTGATGTGTCTCATTTTCTTACGGAGCTCAGCCGCTTGCACCCGGACAAGATGCCGTTAGTGAGGAGTGACCAGCGCTTCATCATGCTCCTCCGATATTCTGTGGAACACCTCCGCCTCTTCACTCAACTTCAGCTGCTGGAGGTGCTGCGGTCCTTTGTGTGGCTGGACATGCCCTCCGCCCACACCGTCCTCGGGCTGTATGAGGCCGAGCTGATCCGCCGGGCCGACCAGTTGAGTCTACACCAGTTGCTGTTAGCCGCTGACTTGTGGCGTTGTATCGGGCGGCAGGTCCCCCACTTCTTACGGCACCTCTATGATTCCGTCCGCCTGCATCTGGGACAGACGGGGGTCCCTGAGCTGGTGCAGCTGTTGTATATAACGGGAGAGAGTAGGCAGTGCTCAAAAGACTTGATCCATCCTGTGGAGCAGCTTCTCATGCGTCACGTACAGCAACTTTACCCTGAGGAAGTTGGTGCCGTATGCTTGGGGCTATTCAAATCCCAGACTTCCATATCTGAGGGGGCAGTGAATCGTATTATCGATAAGGCACACTCTTTCGTGGAGGAGATGAGCGACTTTGCCATGGTGAATGTGCTGAAATTCCTGCGTTTCAGCTACCTGTATCACGGGGCGTGGCTGCAGGCCATGGCACAGGAAGTTCCTCGACGGGCCCACAGGATGGGTGTCAAGGGGCTAATGCATGTGGCACTGGCCTGTGCAGCGCTGCATTACCGCGATGATGACATCCTATTGGCAATTGCTGAGAGAGTTCCCTCGCTGGTGCCACACTGCAGGAGCAAAGACTCATGCAAACTGCTGTGGGCCTTTGGCACATTAGGGTTTCTCCCAGCCCAGAGCCCAAGCTTCTATCCGAGCCTTACAGAGGCCCTGAGGAGGCGGAAAGCTGAATTCCAACGATACCCAGAGCATCTGCTCACTGGTCTTCTAGGCCTGGCCTTTGTCTCGCAGTTTCCAGAGGACCTAATAGCACTAGCTTTGAGTCCTGACTTTGTCAACTTAGCACTGAAATCCGCACAGCTGGAGCTGAAAAAAGACTTGTTCACTTTAGACGAAGCCGTGGCTCTGGAGTTGCCTGAGTGGAGGGGCCCGCGGCTAAGCTGTGAACTGAGAGAGGAGGTGGCAGACATGCTGTGGAGGTTTGCTCAATCGGACGTGTGCCAGAAACCAGAGGTTCGGGAGGCAGAGTCTGCTCTGCAGGATCTGCTGGGAGGAGAGAAGTTTGTATCTAAGAGAATGATTCTCCCCCACACTCGCTCCATCGACCTGGAAGTACACCTTGACTCCGCTGGACAGCCAATACCCGTGAACCCAGCATCCCACACAGCCACACTATCTCAAGATAACAGTTCACCCGAACATCCTTCTCATCAGGGTTGGGAAAGAGTGAATGTAGGAGTAACTATAACTGAGGATCTTTTAGCACAGCTAACTAATGCAAAAAAAGACACGGAACCTTTACCCCCTTCTCCTACGGTTGAGCCTACATCTCTCCACAGAGTAGAGCCGGATGAAGGTGGGAGACTGTTTGACACAGGGCTAGACCTGACCAGTGACTTAATAGAAACTCTTACCAAACCCCGGAGCCAAGGCTCAGCCCCTCGGGACTCCAAAGGCACAGTCAAACTCGCAATCCAAGTTTCCAGCAGGAACCACTATTGCTACCATTCACAGCAGTTGCTGGGCCTTCATGCCATGAAGAGGAGGCAGTTGAAGTTGGCAGGCTACACGGTTGTAGAGCTTACCCATAAGGAGTGGTTCCCCTTGCTGAGGAAAAGCAGGGCTGAGAAGCTGGCACATCTGCACTGCAAACTCTACAACAGTCTGTAATGATTCCCTGACCCCACCAACCCCCCCCCCCCTCCCTTTCTGAGTTTGTTAGCACAAAGCAGAGAAAACTGTGTATTAAGGAGAGGAACAGCTTGTCTATACCACCGTTTTTCATTGTTGAGTTTAAGAAACATCTTCAGGATTTTTGTATAAATTATGCAAATTTAACTCAACTCCTCACTGTCCTCATCATTTCATACAATCCTGCAAGATTTTGCTCATGCCTTCCAGGATCTGTGGAAGAGTTTAGACAAAACAATGTTTTGCATGAATCTTAATCAAACTCACCATCATCATGACGGTAATCTCAGAGCTCAGAAGCATCTGTTTTAAAGTGTTTTTAAATTGCTGCCCGCTTTGCACGTCAAAGATCCAGTTGTTTTTTTTGTATTGTGACTGCTCGTTAACCATGGAATTTGTTATGCAATTTGATATAGACCGGATTAAAATCCATTGCAATTTAATACCAAAGGAGAGCAACACGATTTCCCAGCAGAGTGAATGATCTGTACCTAATGCCTTGTTCATCAGACAGACTCCTGCTGGTTGGAAATGGGGAGCTAAGTTCCCGCTGAGGTGAATAAGGTTTGTTCCACAAAGCAATTGTTGTGTTAATTTGTGTTACTGGGGTGTTTTCATGTTTGCTCCTATACTACTGAATATTGTCTTACATTTTGAAAAACCTTTTATTTAAGACTGATATGGAAATAACTTCAATATGAGTTTTTTATTTTTATTTTTATGGCGGGCCTGTTTCAGAGACTTTTGGGAGCAGTAATTGATGACTTTGTCTGGCCTGCATTTATACGACGAACACCTTTTTCTTTTAATAGGAAAATACGTCAGTGTTTTTGAAGAAGGGTTCATGTTGCAGGATACGGCCTCTGGATCAGGTTTACTGAATATTTTCACACAATGGACAATCAAGGCAGTAGCCTTCTTAAATTTAGATGAACCGACGATGTTTAACAACAAGAAATATTGTACAAAATAAACCGGAAAACAAAACCTTTGAAAGTACAGTAGCTACAGCTGCTTTTAGCTTCATACCTATGAAATAACAAATACTTCACTGGTGTGTGGCGTTCTATTTAAGTGGGTTTATTTGTTCACAAGGTGGACAAAATAACTATCTTTCAGTATTATATTCATAGAATGCAATACTACTGGTATTGTCTCATGCAAACACCTCACTGAAAGGCTCAACATGTATTGCATGTTAAAGGCTTCCCACAAACACAATGTACAACAGCATTAAGCACATTTCACTTTTCACTTTTTTTGTGACAACCTTCGACGCAAACATGATTTATGTGGCAGATCATGCAAAACTTGAAACACCATAGAAACTGTCTGAGCATGTAAGTGACAGGCTGGTTGCAGCCACTGACTCTGGGAAATGAGTTCTTTCACACTGGGATGAATGTGATGTTCCCGCGTTTGACTCCTCCAAGCCGTCATACAATATGATCTCACTCTGGATGTCATCGGTCCATCTCTTATACCTCCACTGCAGCGGATCAGGGGGCGTTCACAGATCTTACTGTTTATAGTTTTCTATCTGTAGAGGAGACTGTCCTTTTTCTTTGACACATTAGGATATTGTTCCATCACCTTGTATGAACATGAGGCGGTGTAAGAATATTAGAACAACAAAAGAGGGTTGCTAAACAGACCCATTAATATCCATTTTGAGTTCTGGTGTAGGTCATAAATCAGAGGTAGAAACAAATCTACATCTTTGCTTTACAACATGCTTTCATGGGCGACTGGCTCAGTAGAGCAGGGTCGTCCTTCAATCAGAGGATCGGCGGTTTGATCCCTTTAGTCCGTGTCCATGTGTCCTCGGGCAATACACTTAACCTCAAATTCCTCCCGTATAGGCTGGCCTGCGGTATATGAATGGGTATGAATGTTAGTTAGCTGACGGGCAGGTGGCACCATGCATGGGAGCCCCTGTGAGCCATCATTGTATGAATGTGAATGGGTGAATAATGACATCGTGTTAAAGCGCTTTGAGTGGCCGGAAAAGCGCTATACAATTAGAAGTCCATTTAAAAAGCATAGGCTACTAAGCAATGTAAACACGTTTGTAGAAACAAGACATGCAAAATTATCACGTTGGTCTTTGTCGGAAAAGCAAGACAACAAATATATATTTTTAGTGAATGGACTGTGTTTTATTATGAATGTATAACAATGAACAGAATTTGAAAAAAACATGAGAAAGCATTGTTTATGTCATAGCTGTCATATCCTGGGTTGGGAACCTAGAGCAGGATATCCTTGTTACTCCCTGAAGAAAAAGCTGTGATGAGACCTTGGTGTAGTGATACTGGAGAGACTACAGGTGTTGTGTTCCCCTTAAGATGTTTCTCCTTTCCATCCCTTCCCCCCCCCTTTTCCTTTGTGACCTAGAAACCGATGTTAGTGTTTCCATCTTGCCAGCTGTCCCAGTGTAGAAGACAAAAACAGCTTCAAGGTCTCTGACTAGGAAACATTGTCTTGGAAAAAAAAGGACAAGAACATCCTGTGAGGAGATTTATTTTTTAATGGCATGCCTCATGCCCAGACAGAACTAGCATTCCTAAAATCTGGATGTACAAACTAATAACCTGAATGTTCTTTCTCAGCGTGAAGGGTATTTTGTGGCCCATATCAGCCTCTTGCACTTCATATCTCCTTGTTGATCCAGTACAATGGAAAGCAGAAACCCAGGATCTGGAGCACTTGGTTTTACAATTGCCAATTGGACTGAAGATTTAATTTACCACTTCAGTAACGGACACAGACTTTTGATAATATCAGCAAATCCTAATTCTCCCCTGTATCCTTCACCACCCTTACTTGAAGTTACTTGCTGATGGGAGACAAGTGGTATAAAGGGAGGAGAGGAAGTGAGCAGTGGGAAAGACAAATTCAATCAACACTACATCTGCCAGCATGCGTGGGAGCACTTGATGACCCCCTCAGGAGGAGCTGGAGGAGGCTGCTGGGTAAAGGGACTGTGGTTGCTCCGGTGCTCCCTGATCAGGATGAGTGAGAGGAGAATGAATGGAGAGAGAGATGTTACAATCGCCCAGCAGAGGGCACTCTCAACTAAGAAAACAGCACATTATGGCTGACTGATAATGACGAAATAGTCCCATGACCCCTTTATACTTGTATATATATTCATGCAACTCACATCAATATAAATGCAAGATGTTCATAACTGTGTTCAGATAACAGTCTTAACAAGCGTAATAACCTATTAAAGGAACATTCAATTTACATTTTGTCAATATTAAATGTTTTTAACAGTGCAATTGATTTGTAGACCTATAGCATATGAGACAGAAACACGTTAACAAGTTAGAGAAAAGTCAATAAATACCTTTCCTATTATTTGCAGATCTGAAAAACAGTACAAGAGATTCATCATTTGATGCCTTTCAAGTCAGTGCCGTTCCTGCAGCTACAAATTTCACACCTCTGAGTGTTCAGGGAGCGTGCTTTTGAAGTTGAGATGATTCACTTTCTCATTTAACACCATTCTTTTTGGATTGAAATGCGCCTCATTGGAGAGTCAAATAAATCCCTTACCTATGGGAGAAAACGTTAGCTCTCTCACTGATGTTGTGTCAGCTCCATTATGTTTTCAGGTTGACGCTAACAAGGGCAAACATGATCAGGGAATAGGGACTGCACTTTATCAGTGTGTGGAGGAATGGGAATGATAATCGGCTTAGATCGGATCATTATTCTGTTGTTATATTGTATTCTGAGGAAATCTACCAAGCAAGCTGCTAAACGTTCTCTTATTTGTCCATGACCGACTGATGACAAGACATTTAATGAGTTATTAACTTGCTATAAACAACAAGTAACCAGAGAATAATCATCGGGCTTAGGCACTATTTTCAAACGCGACCAGTATTCCCCCCCGTTAATGGAGGAAGCTCTGGTAGAGTGAATGCTCTCTCAGTAATCCCTGTCTTATTTGCATTTCAATTCTTTTGCTTTTCTCAGAAACTAATCCGGCACAGTCTGCACAGCCTGAATTTGCATCAACATTTCTTAAGGTATTTCAACATAGAGATACTACTGTCTGTCGACTATAAATCCTTAACTTAGCTTATTGTATGAGACAGACAAATCCTAATGTCACATATTTTCTAAGCACTTCTGCAACACCACCTACGACTACTTGTCACAAAAAAAAAACACTTCACAGACTTGATCGAGTTCCAGAGCAAATTATTTTCCCTGGAGAGTGACAACAAATTAACCCCATCGCAATTCTGCACGATGATGGCACTAACTACTCCTGAATGTCTCTGTAGCACCTTCCTTTCTGACCCCTTCTGTGGCATTCAATACTGTGTCTGGATCCTTGCCTTTAAGATTCCAAACACACACACTCTGCTGAACCAACCGCTGCAGCGACGCGACTGATAGGGACTGTTTGCATTCAGCACTTGTCTTTGCTGCTGTTGATAGACGTTTATTAACTTAATCAAGTTCAAGATTTGCTGCTTGGTTCCTCGTTTATTAAGGGATACAACTGGTCACCTCAGGAACACAGTTGATTTGGATTATTAGTGTTGTATTTTTGGCATTTAAAGAAAAATAAAAGTCAAAGTCATGCACAATTACTTAAGCGGTTAGTCGCCTGTAGGAATGTGAGAGATGACCATCTAACCAGGGACACTGACATTTTTTTGAAAGAATTTGACTTAGCAGTGGGATGCTGAAGATTTGCATGTGCAAATGCGTCTGTCATGATGGATTTAGTGAACTCATGCTGTCCATTTGGCCCATGGAAGGTTGCACACCTGCCTGCTGCTGTAAGCGAGAAGAGAGCAGTAACCGTTGCAGACTAAAACCAAAACAATCAGCTGGAAGAGACTGAAACACTCCATGTAGCTGAAGGGAGACTGTGGAGGAGGTGATAGTTATTTGTTGGTTTGCCACAAAGTTTCATTACATGTGAAAGATGTTTTGTATTTCTCATCCAAAGCTGGAAGCATTTATTAATACGATATACAGATTACTTCAGCTTTAAAAAGCATAATCTGTCAGAATCAAACAATTAAGTCACATAAGTGGGGACAAATGTCTGTGTTTAACACTTAAATTTGTGCTAATTAGATGATGAAATGCAAAAAAAAAAATAAAAAAGGACATAGAGGCTATAAGCAAACACTCCATTAATGCTTTAAACACATACCTGTAAAACAAAAGCCACTCTCACAGGATACACAGGCGAGAGCTTCAGATGAATAGATGGAGGAATTGAATCTGTAGAGGACCTGTAGAGCTTGATCAAATAATGTGAAGGTAAAACTAAATAATCAAAGACGTCTGAACATAGATAAATATCAACAAGATTCAATTTACGATTGCAGTGAATTTTGTACACTTTGCTGCCAGCTAGCTGTCACATGAACCATCATACTGTATGTTGTAACTCTTGAGCTTCGTTGATAATTGAAAGGTAATTTATTCCAAAGATGACAGCACTACAATATCATTGTTAATTTATTAACCGAATCAGTTGTTTCAAAATGTTTGTCAAAGATTTATAAATGTGCCTTGTGCCAGCACTCCATTATTACTGACATTCAGATCGTTGAACAATCTTCAAATTTCAAACGTCAAATACATTTGATTTATCTCGCCTTATATCACAAATTGTCCTCAAGGGAACGCCCTCTGTCCTTGTCTGTGGCCATTTCTTGGTTTATTCCCGATAAATATCCATTGAGGACCATGTCCTGTGCTGAATTACTGAAAGGCACTTTGTCTCCAAATGCCCACAGCAGAAAGTGGAATACTCTTCTCATCATCTTCATGGTTATCCTCCCCTTTTCCCCATCTTTGACACAAGAAGCTGGTTAATGAATAACAATATCTTGCTATATTTTATGTTGGTAGTTGAACTGAGACTTCAGAACATGGGGTCCTTCTGTTGACACATGTATAGTGTATTCATGTTATATTTGCAGCGCTATTATAAATAGAAGCAGAAATGCCACAAAGAGGTGATGCAGGAATTGCAACATCAGGAACCGGAACAAACATCCAGACATGAAATCCTCCATGCCTCTGATGTAAAACCAGTTTCTCTATTCTCTGTAGTCAGCTTCAGATTGTTGATCTCAAAGTTGTATTCACTGTTAGATAGAATACAAAATAACGCTGTGCACAGAGTGATGCACGGCCTAACCCTGAGCCTGAATTGAATGTGTCCACATCCCTCGCTTTTATGCGCAAGGAAACCATTTCCTGCTGAGTGGGAGAACATATTTTAGTCTGTAATTACACCTTAGTAACCCTGGCAGACAAATTTAAAGTGATGAGTTAACTATTGTGTGACGATTAATTACATTCAGACACTCAGAGATCAGGTAAACACAGCGTCAGAGATGGACGCACAGGCAGCACACTGACAAACACACGCGCACACACATTTGTAAATGAATTCTGTCCTTACTACATTATCAAGAGGCATGCACAGGAAGACAGTGGATGAAAGAGCTGGAGAAATGTAAAATCTTTCCAATGTTCCATTTGTAAATAATTGATGGATTTTACATTCACATTGCCTTGACATTGCATCAACATTGTGCTCTGCTGCACATTATTGTACCACATTTCCCTTTTATGAGAAGATGCTTATTGTGACGGTGTATTGTCATGGTATTCATTTACAGGGTAGACTTAGTTAAATTAAATAAGAGGAGTGCCTTTCTTTCCACCGCATGACTAATAATGAATAATGGCTGTTTTCACAGAAGTGGTGCGCAATCGTAATTGTTTTTCTGTGCTACAGTAGGTGCCAAAGTGCTGCTATCGGACTGAGAGGAACATTTTAAATGGGTGCTCAGCTACCAAAGAGCCAAAGCCGACGGTAAATAAGAGTGTCTACCAAAAGGGACGGGATGGATATCAAAGCACACAACAGAAACATAGTCAGGAAGCTTCGCATACATCAGAGAGATTGAAAAATAGGAGCTATTTTAAATTACCCGGAAAATTCCAGGAAAGAAGCTACAGTTCCAAAGCGGTTTTGTGTTACACACACATATTGTTTTATATTCCCAGAAATAACAAACTAAAATCAATGACATTCTGTACGAAGGCAGGTCATGTCTTGTGTCTTCCTCCCTTACTGTACTGCTTATGCACCGCTCTAAGCTAGCACAGGTTGCTACAGCTGTCAAAACCACATATTTAATGGCTTTGACTGTATGGCACACCAAAGTGGTTGGCCTCATTCCTGAGGATTGATGCATTATGGGACCTTCTGATCAGAAAGAGCTTTTAATAATTTCTCTCTCTTCGTGGCTTATTGCTTATCAACGTATCCTGCTGCTGATTAGACTCCATTCCTGCTTTAATCCGGACAACTTAATTATACAGGAGATGTCAGACTCCCAAGGACGCTCTTATTTCGCGTGTAGTAAATCCAAGTGTGAATATTTGATGTTGTCAACCTCCTGTGCCATAGAAATGTCTCCTGGGAGGGAGAGGAGGACATGCCATTTATATATACATGCATGACAAAATCCCGTGTTCAAAATGTGATAATCTGTGACAGTCTAATGAAAAATGTGAAGATGTGCAGCTAATGCACAGTACATTCATGTTTTATTACACTGTCTGTAACGCCTGTAAATAAACAGGAGTCCATAAACAAAACCTGCAATCATCTCAGCAGGTGTTGTTGCTTGGTTGATTAATGTAGTTAATGTAGCTTTTGTCCTGATAATAAAATTGTATGAGACCATACAAGTATAATAAAGTATAAGTTGCTATAGCAACTAACCTTTTCCCTGCTTGACTGTTTTCCTGTGAGTGGATGTTGCTTTGATCTGGTAGCCAGTGGCTGTAGGTGTCGTGTTTAACTGCGTTAACACGTCAGTGGAAGAATCCTCCCGGTGGGTAAAAGAACCCATCAAGACCACAATCAACACTTTGATCAAAGGGGTGGAAACGTGGCGTAATCCGTTCGTACGAGTTTATCATGGTCTAGGAATCCATCGCTGTCTTTGAAAGGTCTGGAGTATTTCACTGCAAGATATATAAGACACAAATCTAATTTGATTTTTTAAAAACATGTTTTGTTTTTCTTTCTTTGAAGGATTGCTTAAATTCAGACTTTTCGAATTACAATAAACTATAAATATGCATGTAAACCACCAAACAAACAAACAAAAGGTATTTTCAAATGTGCAGGATGTGCGATGAATTATTAACAGACATTGTGAAATCTAAAAGAGTGGCTTTGAATAATTCATCCTACATTATGAGTTTCATATTGCAAACCAGTGTGGAGATTGTTTTTTATCACTCATTGTTAAAGGATGACAGGTTTCAGCATCACTCTTAATGCTTATCTCCTTCATCCTTACCTTCTCTTTAGCTTGCTATGCAGAGGAGTCACATTTAGTATCAACCCAAAATAGCCCTGAGGAGGTTCCTCACAGTCGCAGAGCTCAGCTGCAGCAGGTGGCTGTCGTGTTACAAAATAAATGAAAATATATTTTTTCAAGCTTTCCAGAGGGGCCATTTAGGCCACCACGATGTTGCACTTTTTTTGTTTTGTTAGTGCACTTCGATTTAAGCCAGTACTTCATTCATATCCCTTCTTCTTTTTAAATATATTGTTAAAATATTGGTTGGAAAGCATTTGTGGTGGCACGTTCTAGCACGACAAAGACACATATCGTTGTTGAGGTATTTCAGTCTGGACCTAAGTGCTGGACCGAACGACCATCAGAAAGACATTGCCGCCACAAGCATAGCAGAAAATGTGGGCGTGTTAACAGTCTTAAATTGAATAGATGTCTTAAAATGTATTGGCTCAGACGCACAAAAGATTTGAACTCAAAGGAACGACATTAAGACAGCCAGAGTCAAGTTCTCGTTGACTGAGTTCCAAAAGCGGAGAAGGGTCAAAAGCAAATCGATCAATGATTCAATTTGATTTGAAAGTCCACCGTCAAATGTCTCGGGTATCTGTACATATTCAAGCGTGTTACCTGTTAAAATATTTGTAAAAGATTATCTGCTTGATATTTCCAGTTGACTATTATCAAATGTTCAACAAATAATTGCTTAATGTCAGTATGTTCATTGACTTTCAAGTACTCCTCCATGATTGACATTCACAGGACTGTTGGTATATTACTAATATAAGGTTTAGCAAGACACTGTATACGGTTACAAGAGACTGTGGAGTTTAAAATAACTTTTTACTCTTAAATTAATATATATATATATATTGTACCATGACATCTTTCAAATAATTCAAAGGCATATGTTATTGTTTGTTGAAAAGTAAAAACAATCCTTGTCAAAAGTGTTGAAGTCTTTAAGCGGTTGGCTGGACACATTTGACATGTCTTTTGGGAAATCTGGGAAATGTTGGCAGTTAACCAACAATAGCCTGTCAATTATCCAGTCAACAGTGAAGTAGTGTCTTACATAAATTGCATCTGAGCTTCCTCAGTATTACCAGAGCTGACACATGCCGGCAGGTCTTCTCAGTCTTTTGGCTTGTGAGGAATCGTGTAGTTGCACAATACTTAGCACGGGGAAGAACTTGAAAGAACTGTTTTGATGCCACCAGCTCGCAGTACACAGCCTTCAGCAAATAATGCTTTCCAGTGTAGTTAACGAGGCGATATATGGATGGTCAAATGCTGAGGCATAGAGTTACCACTCTTTCAAGTGCTGCTTTCTACATTTTAATGATATTCATGACCTATTTGCTACTTCACTTTATGTAAATTCACGATGGCGTCGTTGCCCGAATACATTCATAGAGAATATGAAGATGCTTTTGGCACAACAATAATATAATTAACAGGGAAATGTATACGTAAACTTTGTAACGAGAACCAAGAATGTGGTTTCAACACTGCGATCGCAGGTCTTTTGGACATCTGAACAATTGTGAAAATGAAAGTCAAAGTCAGGATCTCATTATAATATAACAACAAATAAAGCTGAGTGAAGACATTTGTTTGACAGCTTGTATGTGGCAGTGCTCCCTGGGGTTCAGCACCCCCCACCTTGCCATCTGTCTGGATTCATTGTAGCTTGTATTCCACAAGGATACTCACAGCAAAGAGAGACAGAAACACGGAAAAGTGCTTTCAGGAACCGCTGCGCACCCTCAGCATGTCACGAGAGCTCAGTGTAAAATGAGAGTCTCGCTATGCCTTGAACTATATACTGCTAAAAAAGTTATCCTCAAGTTTAAATGTAATAGTGTCTGAGTTGCCACCAACTAAGCAGAGAGAAAAGTTGTAGACAATGCTGTGTACAATACAAATATTTCTCTCTGGGTATCTGAGATGCACTGAATTGTGGTTATACAAAAATAGGATGATCAATGAAACTGCAGTCACAGTTAGATTCATAGAAAAATACAAAAACGGAAGAGTAACTAAAAGGTATTACAATGTTTTCTGTGCGTGAGCTTTAGGAGAACGCTGATTTAGGTGGACAGTCACCTGTGCCTGACATGTTGGGGTTTATGTTGTAGTTTGCCGTGGTAGTAGCCGTGTCCTGTGCGCTTAAGTTACAGAACAAAATGCAGAAAGCATGTGTGGTGACGAGGGTCCCTGTAGGTTCCCCTGGCACCCTAAATGTCTGTTATGCTGCAGTGTCCTTGAGCAAAGGTACCAAATCCGTCTGATCAGCTGATTAGGTGTCGCATCATTTGTCTGACACTGTGCCAGGGAGAAAATAAGGCATTTTCCAAATGTAGTGTGGCTTTCACTCATGTTGCCCAAGAGCTTAAGTTATATTCAAACATGACAAGACTGTTAAGAAATGATGCATTGTCTCCCAATCTTTAAAAGAAAAAAATATATATTTAAGATTGACACATATGTGGAGTGAATTTATGAAAATGAATTTGGTTTCGTACAGCAAAGGTGCTGCACCCTTACAAACCATTTCACTTTTCAACACACATCCACAGCTACCTGTACTATAGCTCTGAGCACAGTCGTGGAAGGAGAGGCTTGGGTGACGGCTGGTACTTGCTGCAACGAGCTCAACTCCATTTAGAGGGTTATGATCAACACAGCACTGCAGATCAAGTCTTTCAGTTATATACAATATACAAGAAACATTTATTTAGAAATCCAATAATTTTAACAATTATCAAGTTAAAGAAATGGCTCAGAAATCATCAAATTACACATTTTCTTACAATTCTGCAGTATAGTGCACCCTTACACGTTGCACGTTACACCTTATGCTTCGCTGGCATCACATCCACTCACCATTCATCGGAGATAAACCACAACTAGTACAACTACGGATTTAATACCAACCTATTAGAGAAAATGTGGGACTGATGTTACACAAACTCAGTACAATAATTCGTCTTTCCTGGAGGGTGGATCACATCACTCCAGTTCTGAGGTCTTTGCACTGGCTTCCTGTCCAACAAAGAATTGACTTTAAAATCCTGCTGTTGGTTTACAAAGCACTGAATGGTTTAGGGCCAAAATACATCTCTGCTCTGCTGCTACCTTATGAACCATCCCGACCCCTCAGGTCGTCTGGGACCGGTCTACTTTCTGTTCCCAGAGTCAGAACTAAACATGGAGAAGCAGCGTTCAGTTTTTCTGCTCCACATATCTGGAACAAAGTCCCAGAAAGCTGCAGGTCTGCTGAGACCCTCAGCTCATTTAAATCAAGATTGAAGACCTTTCTGTTTGCTGCTGCCTTTAATTGAACCACATTCAATTCATATATTAATCAATTTCCTGCATTTCACTACTGCATTTTATTTCTTACACTGTTTTTTAATTGTTTTTAAAATCTCCTTTTCTTTTGCCTTGTGTTTTGATGCTTTTAATGGTTTTATGTGAAGCACTTTGAATTACCTTGTTGTTGAAATGTGCTATACAAATAAACTTGCCTTGCCTTATAAGTCTGCCCTTCACAAACTCAATAGGAAATACATTACAGGGATGCGCACCGTAACAAGAAACGTCTGATCAGATTAAATGCTATACTTGTCAAAACAAACTGAACATTTGAACATTTGAAGACGAGCGGTGAGTTGGCTTGCTCCAGCTGTCGGTTCGGTTTTATGAGATGGCCGGGAAAGAGAAGAAGGAAATATGCAACAGTGCAGCAATAGCTGCATTTCAGTCCATGCTGCCACAGTACATGAGCAATCTGTAATAGTCCACTCACACTTCATACTTCATTCAAAAGCTTCACAGCCTCGTCACATTCATGTCGGTGTGTGGAATCTTTACACTTCTACGAAAATATTGTTTGAAATAATGCAGCATATGACTATAAATTGTTTTAGCTATTTGTGTTTAAGGCACAGTGTGATTGTATTAGAATAATCCGACATTCTAAACTTAAATGCAAAAACGCTTTTGTTCAAATGGTCAGTTGCCATTGCTTCTGCAGAAAAGCATGCCCCTCTTTACTGTCTCTGATCTTGAGTACAGCATCGTTGTTCTGGCAGGGCTTGTTTTTTTATTGTGAGATTTGTGTCTCTCCCTCTCTCGACTGAATGAGGAAACACAAACAGGGCCCTTTCAGGTCACATCTTTTTCAAATCAGGAGGAGACACTGCCACAGTGGATCACCCATGGTCTGCCGCATTTATAAATAAACTTGCCGTGAGACAAGAAACTGATTTAGTGCGGTGTAAAGTCACACATAATCACAAATGGGGTAGTCCACCGAGGCCTGTTTGTTGGCACAATAAATTACAGGATAAAGCGGGGCCAGTCTGTTGTAGCAGTTATATTGACACTTCAGGCCAAGATACGGAGAAGGACATGCCCTTGATGTGCTGAAGAGCCACAAGGAAAATGGGCTGATAAAAAGTGGATGGATATCAGGCTTGCACAGAGGTTAATGCGAGATGAGAGACTCTGCAGGGCAGCATCTGAGCTGCACAGTGTGCTGCTAACTGAAGGAGGGACAACATTTTATTCAGAGTGGATCATTTTTGAACAGGGGGAAAATTAACAATTGTCTGAATACTGGCAGGAAATCTCGAAGAATGGTATCATGCATACAGTCTACAGTCTAATACAGAGCAATAGCTTTGAAAGCCTCTTATCAACATCAATTCACTGTATTCACAACACAACATTTTATTTCACCTTGTGCCAAAGAGTTTCTTTTTCTCTGGGTGTGAAATATCATTCTCATGTTGAGTGTATACCATCAATGGGAGGATCAAGAGGGATTTTGTCACTTTTCTCACGTCATAAGCCCGGATAAGCCCTCATAAATATTACTGTGTCTCACACATACTGTTTCCAGTTGTTGAAGATGTACTAGTGAAGTTTCGCACATCCCGAATCCAAATCCTCCGGGTTTTGTAAATACCGCTCTAAACTCAACAGCATGAAATTTCTCTTCAAATCAATCTAACACGATGGACCTTACCCTGACATGCAGTATGAACAAGCACACTGGACACTGATAAATGCTAGTTTATGTTCAAACTGCAATCCATAAATTATGACTGAAGCCCTTTACTTTGCTGGAGAGTTGTATGAGGGATTTCGAAACAAAAACCCTGAAGACAAAAAAAAGAGGAAAAAGGTATTGCCACATTGGTTGGCTGAAGTCCTTGAGGCAAGCATGAATACACTCTGAGTCAATCATTTATGCACACACACACACACACACACACAAACACACACACACACACACACACACACACACACATTCAAACACACATGCACAGTGAGAGAGAGACGGAGCATTGCCGCATATGGAAACAGAAGACTAAAGAAGCTCCAGGGACAGAAACACAGTCTGAGACTAACAACTGGAACAACTGCGGAATCTCACATCTGGCAACATATGTATTGTTGCCAGATGTGAGATTCCGCTGTGAAAGAAATAGAGACATATCAAGGAGGTCTTGAGTCAGTGGTATTTCTACTGTGTTTGCTCGCCTGGTTTAAGCTATAGTAAAGGCTCTTCCTTTGGTGAATGCTTCCAGTCGTATGCTGTCTTTACACTGCCTGACACATCTCTTCAAGCTTACATAATGTAGATCTGCCCTAATTTCCCTCTCCCTAGCTGAATTGGGGTCTTCAAGCAGCAACATAACACCATCAATCAAAAGGTGATCCAGCCTGGTTTGTTGTCTTATTAATATGGTCATTTTTTCCTGACAGATCCTGTCAGTCACACCAAAATGCAATGCAGGGCAATGCATTTCATGCCAGCTTTAGTCTTTCAATGTGTACAATTCAAAGACATGCAACAAAGAGCAACAGCATGATTATCAGGGCTGAGTTACAAATTAGTTGGCAGTTGTCAGTGTCGTACGTCAAATTGTTTTTTCTGTGTCAGGTAATTGGATGTTTCCATGGATACGGCTATGTCTGCAAAGGATATAGTTTCTCTGCAAGTGTCTGCGTGCACGTGCACACAGATGTGTTCCTGACGCACAGTTACAGTAAGGTCACTTCTTTACTTCATTCACAATTGACACAACAAATACATCCTCTGTTGCCATGAGATGCTCAAGAACAAACATTTTTAATTCAGTAGTGTACAAGAAACTCACATTTGGTCAAAGTAAATGTTGTAATTCAGCCCTAGGCCTGTTCTGCTACTATTTGTGCAGCTGCTGTGACGCTTTAGGCATCAGATAATCATTTTATTTATACATGAGAGAATTGATCATTTGAGTCGTTAGTCAAAACGTCTTTGGGTGGTACTGAGGCGCCACACAGTACTATGCCATCTCAATGTTTATTATGCAACACAGCCCTTTTCTTTATTTCCCGATAGTTGAAACTATGACAATGGCTTGATCTGAACATTTGAATTGGATATTGTAATTTTAGTCATGTTTTAAAAAATACCAATGGGGTTTTGTGCAGCATTTTCAAAAACGGTCCTCCCTGTGCCATTTACTTCACACACCATGGTTGAGAAGGTGAAGGGAACACAGAAACAAGGGTATACCAAAGGAATGCAAATCTTTTATTCGTCAGCTGACAACTAAAGACACAGCACATTGTAAATATATTCACCCCACGTAGTCATAATTGTACTGTGTTTCTGCAATAAGAGACCAGGTTTTTGCTTTTCAGAGTCAATGCAAGTTTGCATGGAAATGCTGATGAAGTGTTCTATTTACAAATCAGAGGTTGACATAAAAAAAAAAAACACAATTTCATGAAAACAAAACAAAGAGAAGCAAACATAACATTTCTGAATAAGAATAAGACACTAAATGGATCTCTTCTTCTTTGCAAATATTACGTTTGCATACGTACACAGGACAGTCACATTTCAATTCAACATATTTTTGCGTTATCAGTATTTGTAGTTTCACATGTGACATATATCGGCATTTGGTCATTGATTACAAAAAGCAGAAAGAGCAAAACATATTACAAATGTCTGTTATATACAGTGTTCCGTTACACATTTGTTTTTGCAAGATTCTCACAAATTGAAAGAAACATGACAAATAAAATGTTGAAAGTTTTTTTGTGGATTTTCCTCCAAATACTCGGCCAAACGATAACATTTCTGTTGCATTAGTTTAGTTGCACAAAATCTACTACACATTTAAAAAATAACTATTATTTGGAGAACTGAAACAACGAACTGAATGGCGGCCACTGCTCACAATACAAACATGTGTTGATCTGTCTGTGCAGGTGTTACAGTGTTTTCACCACAAACTTCACAGCAATACATTAACAACAACAAATCCTACATGTGACAAAGACCAACCCTGTGCAGGTTTACATCATGCAGCACTGTGTAGATTCCATGTCATTGGTTCTGATGCGTTTCCAAAGAGCAGACACAGGTCAAGTGACAAAATAATCACAAAAAGATTCTGAAGACGTGAAAGGCAACCAACCAAGACTGTATACTTGATAAACAGCATGACTAATGCTGCAGTGTAATGCATGGTGACATGCCGACAGGGTCCAGATACACCATGTCCTCTAATTAGCTGAGTTAAGATGACAGGTCCAGTGCATAACACTGCTTAAGATGTGAATTTACTCTGTGTAATAAACTCTCAGGGAAAGTCAGATTTCTGGGCTTATACTATTAATCCAGAAATTAGTACGACTGCATTATGACTGGATGATGTGCTTAGATTCCTTTAGAGCATAGAACATTTTATATGCGTAAAGACGACTCGATCCACCCAAGCATTCATTTCTTGTGCTTTTCTATCCATAAAGCTCTGGCAAACCTTTACGCATTTGTTACACTCATTTGTTGCACTTTCCATCAATCCTCTCCTTAAAAAGAGAGAAAAGGATGCGACCCTGCACCAAACAGATGAAAACAAACTGCCAAATCATGAGCGGGTGTTTTTCTTTGTGACGTAATACTCAAAAGTCCTATCAGTATTCCCCTAAAACACATGTCATTAAAGATAAATAAAGTTTTATAAAAAATTAATTTTCCAAAAAGTGGTACAAGAGTACCTTTTGAATATGCATGAGTTTTAAATTTGAAATAAACATTTATGGGATGTGATAATATTATTAAATATCACATTGATGAGTGTTGGCTGGTGGCTGAGAGGATGAGCTGTTGGCATTTTATACAGATTGTCTACGTATTCGCTACACATCTATGCACAGCGCAAGACTTTTTAACATGTGGTACTTTTATGTATACAGTTATCAATCCTACTTCTATGGCTATTTTGCACGTGTTACCATATTGTGCATTTCAGAAAGTGACATCATTGGTGACCTGTAGAAGTCAATAGTGCATTTTTATGAAAAGAAAGAAAGAATGAAAAGAAATATTTGTTTGTATAAAAATATGCAATCATTTATGTTTTATAGGGACAGATGTGACTGAAATTCATCTGAATGTCAAACAGAAGTTTGTGGGGATATATTAGACTCTTACTGTATTGCAAATCTACTCAAATGCATTGCAACTGGAAGACACATAATAAAGAGAAAAGGTTGTAAGGGTACAATAAAACACAGGAATGTGCTTTGACGTACTCCTGAGTGTCAAACTTTGGATATATTACGAGCTGCTTTTTGTGTGAAGGGCTTTCGATCTGCTACAAATAAATGTAGAAACTCAATCAATTTTTACCAAGTGTGTTTTCAAGCTGTATGTACATGTAAATGCATACTTGTGAAATATGATAAAGACATTTAGAGCTCATTTTCTTTCAGTTACAATTCATCTGAATACCGCTGTGACTATAATCTTTTAGTTACAATGTTTCTGAGTGAAGTTACGATACATTGATATTTAACTCAATACAATTGCAACATGTCACACATAATAAACAACAGAGCTGGGGAGGCTCTGAGGGAATACCACCGATTACATCTGTTCAGTATATTATTAGGATATATTCATTATACTCCCCCCCCCCAAATCTGCAAACACGAAAGCACAGATTCACTGGCCTCATAATCTGTAATTTGAGATATTACATTGGAATTTGGTTTGTGATCTCATGCATTTAATATTATTATCCCAGAGCCGTGCATACTGGAGGAAAAACTGCCTCCGTACCGTGTCTAAGTCCATCTTTCACAGGAGCACAATTTCCTAACTCTTGTGACTATTGTCAACACCTGAACGCAGGTCAAATGAACACATGAATCTACTTACAGCATAAATTTGATTTAATCTCATGTGTGAGTTTCGTCTTGAATACGTTTGACAGAACTGGGAGCTATGCATATAATTGTAACAAAAACCTGGCTTATTTGGGGATAACAACACATCATCGGCACACATTAACACTCATGAAATGCAGCTAATTTGGGAGTCTAAACTCAGTCTCACATATTTGTCGATGAAACAGCTCCAGGATGGATTTCATGTAGGGATGAGTCATGAGAGCCCCAAATTTCTGGTTGCTTGGTCATATTAACACATTTAAACCAAACTGTTAGACACCATGGGGTAAAGGGATAAGTGCTACTTTAAAACGAGTTTTTTATTAGTCAATCCTGTGACACATGATTCCCAGAAATGCATACTGTAGCTCACAATCCATTGTACTAATAAAGGTGATAGAATAGTGCTGCCTGTTTTTCTAAACATGGTCTGATTCCTGATAAAAACGAATACATTGCATCAATGCATCTACTTTGACCGTCCACGGGTCGAGTCTCTTAAAACTGTGTAAATGTCGTTCGTTTTTCAAGAACCTCAAGGTGATCGGGATCAATATGAAGCTTTGCTTTTAGTTCCCAGTACTCACTCCTGTTGGGCTCCACATAGACAGTACTTGGTGATGCACAATAGAGGATTGTCTGTTGTATTCTATCTGGGTGCATGTATTGATGCCTGGCATCGAAGTCTGAGGCATACTGACTTGATGAATGTGCCGCATGCCTGCATGGTAACGTACTGCTGTAGCATGTGTGCTTGTCGGGCTCAAGCACCTCTCTATAGTAACGCTGGTCATCTTGGTGAGGGGTGGAGGGCTTGTTCAGAGGCTCCGGAGTGGTGACACTGTATTCCGTGCTTATAACATTACTGGCTGCCTCTTCATCCGAGTTACCCAGAAAAGCGCCGCTCAACTCGTCAAAGTCTCTAAATCCATCCACTGATTTGCTGTCCGTCTGGGTTTGGGCAGTGGTTCTGCATGCTGTGTCTGTGGGAGGTGGGATGTACTCATACACATGTCCAGCAGATGTTCGGACTTTAGGAGTGGAACCCTTTTTGTAAAGGCCATATTCCACGTTGAGAGAGCTAATGCAAGCATTCATGGAGTTATTATGCTCGTTTTGATACTTTTGATGTCGCTTTTTCATGACCACGAACAATCCTGCAGCCACAAACACAGACACAATGAAGATGAGGAGAAGGGCAAGAATCATCACGGATACAGGAATGGCGCTGTATTGTGCGTCAGAGTCCAAGGATGTTTCTATGGTGATAGTGCTGCCAGGGAAAGACTCTTCAGAGGGTGGGATCATGGAGGCAAGGATATCAGAGTTATTAGGGCAAACATTTGTTGTCTTAATGTATCTCATATCCTCCCCAGCAAGCTTTTTGGGTGAACCACAAATTACATTATTTACAACTGTGCCTGTGCTAAGCTGCTCCAGCCACATCTTTAATGCCAGTATCCTACATGAGCAATCCCAGGGATTCTCGAACAAATCGACTTGCACCAGTGCTGTAAGCTGATCTAGCACGCCGCTGACCGGAAGATATCGCAAATGGTTGTTGCGAAGATTTAGCCTGGCTAATGTCAGGCTATTAAATGTTCCCACGGGTAAAGTTTTCAAGAGGTTATTGTTCAGAAAAAGAAGCTGAAGTTTGGGTACGTGTTGAAAGGTGTCAGAACCGACCTCTTTAATGATGTTGTATTCTAAATACAAGAACTTTAGGGTCTCCAGTCCATAAAACATGTCAGCTGTTAGATGGTCAATCAAATTCCCGTTAAGGTATAGTCTTCTTAGATGTGTCAAATCGCCAAAAGCTCGGTCATGTATGTGAGATACTCGATTGTTACCAAGATGAAGCAAATCCAACCCAGTCGCTTCGATAAAATCGGATCGACGCACCACTGGGATATAATTCCCTGTTAGATACATCTTTTTGGGATTGTAAGGTTTGGGATTTAAGTCAGAGACATGTTCAATCTTTCGCTCCTGGCAGTTCACATTCAGGCCGAGGTCTGAAATTTGAAGGTTGCAGGTGCAGGCAGTTGGGCAATCTAAAGGCACGGGGGACTTGGTCTGATATGAATCAATCTGCCCATAATGTTGTGGTTTATTCGATGGGGAGCGAGCAGTGGGCCTTGATTTCAATTTGCCTGACTGGCGAGGTCCCTTAGTGGGTCTTGATGAGGACCGAGCGATCCCAGATGAGGTGAAGGAGGCTGTGACAAGAGCTGGCATGGTCCTATGGTATGCATCGGTGCTCAAATGTGGCAGGAGTGGCATCTCATATTCAGCAATGGCTCTCCTTGGGCACAACTCCTGTTTTGAAACCTCATCAAGATCTCTCCCATGGAGCCGGAAAGGGAACTCACATACAACATCGCCGACTAAAGCCGCGTATGATATGCTCTCGAGCCAGGTTTTAAGCGCAATCAGCTCACACGAACAGTTCCAAGGGTTCTCCTCCAGCTGTAACTCCACCACACTGTGCATGTGCTCCAGCACACCTGAGTAGGGAAGCACTTTGAGCTGATTCCCCCTTAAATCCAGATGAGTCAATGGTACATACTGGAAAATGTTCACCGGCAGACTAGATATTAAGTTGTCATTGAGAATCAGGACCTCCAGATTTCGAAGTGTGCTCAAGGCATTAGGGGCCACATGAGTGATATAATTATAATCAAATTGTAGATATTCCAGACTTTCAAGGCCAAAGAATAACTCTTCCTTCAAGACATCAATTTTGTTATTGTTAAGATGCAATCGTTTTAATCGCTGAAGTCCATTAAATGCTCCTGCTTCAACCTCAGATATGTCATTATTTCCCAGGTGTAATATGGTAAGTCCTTTGTACTCAAGAAAATCATTGGCAGATAGCTTTTTCAAAAGATTCCCTGTAAGCAGCAGATGATACTGGGAGAAGTACACTGGACTTATGTCTGAGAGACTTACAACTCCTCTGTTTTCACAGCTCACTGTGAGTATCCCTTCTCTCTCTTCACAGGCACACAGTCTTTGGCATATTTCTCCATAACTGCCCAACATCTCAACAGTGCACACTGTTATTGCACTTAGCAAAACATATGAAATCCAAAGATGCATTTTCCTGCAAAAAATGTTGGCCGAGTTCACAGTCCCGCTAAGGTATCGTCAGTGTCATCTAGAAGTAAAAGACATATACATGGTGATGTAAAACAGGCAGACTGCAATGAAAGCAACTTCCACACACAACAAGCTGTAGCCTGCATGAGTCAAAGGTTCATTTGCTGTTACCCAGGGGTAACTTCTATCTTTGGCTGCTGATTTTAAAATGGCTCAAACAAAGCTGGATAGAAAGCAACTCCTTCCAGCTATGTGAATAACAAAGAAGCAAGGTCAAAGCAAGAGATGAGCGCAAAACAATGGTCTAAATCCGCTGTGAGGCGAAGCCGCATCGCATTTGCTTGTTATCAACATGCAATTAAATGCTGGTTTGAATTTAAAGACATGCAAATTGTAGGTTAGCTGAGATTGTGCATCATAGTGCACGCCTTGTTGGACACAATAAAACCAGCATACTTTCTGTCTTAAATCCTGATGGAAATACATACCTCACGCACGCTGATGAAGATGTAGGCTCGTTTGGGTATTTCAGCACATCTTTTATTTTGAATCCGTCAAAACGAAAGAGGAAACGGGATCTAATCAGTGCGAGTGCGTTCGTCGCCTCAAATGCACCGGAGAAGATGAAATAAACGCTGATCGACCATAACTGCCAAATGCCTCTCTCTTACCACGCGGTGCCGGAGGAGACACAGCTATGCTCGGTAACAAAGTTGCTTATTCGCCCTCTTTCACGCGCTCGCTCTCTCTCTCTCTCTCTCTCTCCGTGGACGCTCGCGCACGCAAGCACGCGCGCTGACTCTGTGGTCGGGAGGATGTCAAGTCATTATTTCAAGCACAAAGAATCAGCTCAGTGGAGCATCGAGATATATCCCCCCCCAAAAGATGTTGACCTACAAAAATGTCCCAAAATCTGTTGCAATATGATGAGCAAATTATGCAGATGGAGCAAAACAGCTGTCATCACAAATATTTGAATTAGAGAAGTCAGTTTTTTATTCTTTTATTTTAATGAAATGTTCATTCAATTGTGGATTTTGTGTCTTTGCATTTTGAGGACCTTCACATGTTGTATCTCTCTGCAGTTTGATGATCACTGTTGTTCATCCATGGTTACAATGTTCAGCAGGAGCGTGAGGCACACACAGGCGATGCATGATATGAGCCTCATCTCTCCAAGTCTTCCACAGCACTGAACGCAATCTTCACCAACTAGGAGCAGAAGACAGCTACTCTTCAGACACACACTTCGCCACACACACACACACACACATGCAGAGGCGCACAAAAAGAAATTAGCATCACAAATGACTGGAAGAAAATGATGATGACTAACAATTATGTGCTCCAAGGTCAGAAATACACAAATGGAGTTGGAACTGTGCTACAGGGGATGATGGGTAGCGCCTGTGATGTATGTTCCTTACAGATGGTGTGTCGAAATGTGTCATCTGTGTCCAGCTGGAGTATAGAAAAACATGCGTTATCCCAGTGAACTTCTCTGCTTTCGTCTCCCAGCAACATTACTGTCAGGGCTCTCAGAAGCCTTTGATGCATCAGAAGTGCAACACAAGACAACACAGAGCTTTTTAAGAGTATTGTGTCAACACATTATGCAAGGATTTTATTTCCTGGTATTGTCATAGTATTATCTGAGTTTTAGTCTCCACAGAGGACACTCTAAAGCTTTTGGTCCTGTGAATATTTGCACATGTGGTCTAAATTAAATTTAAGCAATTTGGAAAAAGAAAGAAAATACTATTTTAATCACCATTAATTGTACTTGCATTTAAAAATGTAGGCCTGAGTAGAAGCCCCTGGTATTGAAACAACCTGTGACCATGAAGACAGCGCGGCGATGGCCAGATGAGGCTACCAGAGGCCGCTTCAAAGGAAGTGACTTGGAAGAGCTGGTTGCAAGGCGAGGACATTGCAGACTCCCTTTGCAGACTAATCTTTGAAAACAGTGTGTCCATCGGGAGGTGCAGTGTTTTTCCAACAAAGTTATGGGTCCCCCCTGAACTAAAGCCTCTGCTGAATGACAGAGCTCTTTTATGTCAGGGACAAAGAAGAACAGAGGTGGGTACAGAAAAAGCAGAAGAGGAAGATCAGGGAGTCCAGAAACTGTTACAGGAGGAAGACTGAGGACAGACTGCCGCAGAATAATGTGAGCGAGTTTACAGGAGCATGAAAAACATCTTTGGTTACAATAAGTCTAACAGCAGGACGTCTGAGAACATGATCTCAGAGTATCTCTGGTCTCCCTCGAGGAGGTGGGGGAGAAGAAGATGATGGCCACATTACCAGCCATCATGGATGACACTTCCCACCCCCCACGTGGATCCTTAAGTGCCCAGGGCAGCCACTCCTCTGGCAGCTCTAGAAATAAAGGCACACTACAACATGTTTTTCATCTCTGCTGCCACGAGGCTCTGCAATCTCCACTATCCTCAACAGACCTTAAAAAACGCTCTTAACCTGAATGTTTTTTAAGTATTTTCATCATATCTGGTCGAACATAAATTCAGCTTTTACTTTTACACCTTGTTCTCATTCAAATGCACATTTTCATTCAAATTCTACTCATTTCATGTTGTTTAACTAAAGTAGGATTTTATCCATAAACACTTTTTCCTTTTAAATTCAGTGCCCTCGATTTATTTTTCACACACTTTGTGAAGAGCGTACATTTGACCTTTCGGGGACTTCCCGGTGTTTTTTTTTTCAGCTAAGGGGAATGATCTCTCTTTGAATTCGTGCTCCTGTGGTCTGTTGTTTTTACCAAATCACAAATTTTGTGTTTCCTTGTCCTCTAAGAGAGCTGAGTCAGAAAGTGTTGCTGTTAGCCTAAAGCCCGTTGAGAGTTTATCAATGTAGTACAAGTAGATGCAGATAAACTTCACGACAAAGGACAAGTGCAACTTGATTACATTTCTTGTTAACCTTAATATAATAAAATAATTTAGTTGTATTTGTGTGTTAAGTTAAGTTAAGTTTTAAGTCATATACATATATACAAAATTTGTCCTCTGCATTTAACCCATCCCTAGCTTATTGGGAGCGGTGGGCAGCTGAGGGGCGCCCGGGGAGCAGTTAGGGATTCAGTGTCTTGCTCAGGGACACTTCGGCATAGGACACGTAGCAGGTAAGGATCGAACCGCCGACCTTGCAGTTGCCGGACGACCCGCTCCACCCAGTGAGCCACGGCCGCCCCCGTGTTAACCAGCAGCTACTCTCAGTTATGTCATAAAGGACATAAGAGACAAAACTCGTGTTAGTTGTATTTGTATATTAGCATATATGTTTTACAACCTATTTCTCAGCTTTTTAGTATACTGCCCTGCTGCTGTGGCACTTAAACGTTCCCTTGTGGGTACTATAACGTTTTTCTTATAGTAGCCATAATTTTCATGAGTCAAGATCATAACATTTTTATATCAAGGGCCCATCAATAGATACTCATCTGACTGTGGATGCCCGATGGACGCCCGAAGACATTTTATGTTTTACTGCCTGTTCAGGATGTGAGTGGAAATGCTTAAGTCTTTCATTATTTACAGTTAATAACCTGTAGCTCTCCAACATTTTGACTAAGACCTCTTGGAAATGTTTTAAGGACAGCTGGTGGTCCATGAACCTGAGCGTGGGCATCACAAGAAGAAACTGAATCAGAGTCTTTATTTTTATGCAAAATACTGTGGCACCACCTGTTGGTCGAATTTAAGAAATGCAAAATCAGAAAAGGACATAAGAGACAAAGTGAGGATTGTAGCTGAGAGTAGCTGGTTGATGACGATATCATTCTGATGTGTCCTTATGTATGAGCAGCAATACTGGTGGACACAGTTCTTCTCATTAGAATTGAAAACATCACGACATCATAGATCTTTGTTAAATCACTGAACTGAAATGACTGATTTGTCTATATTATAGTTAGCAATGACAAGTCAGCCTATTCTGAAGCTGTATCGCTTCATAGTCGGTTGGAAAGAGAATAACGAGAGAAAAAGCAACGTGTTTGTCACACGTCAGGTCAAAATAAATTGCACTCGCAGGATTAGAAATTGACAAAAGAAACACCGGATGTCTTTGAACTGGCTTAACCTTGTGACCAGTTGAGGTGTGGCCTGAATAATATGAGAGCTGTCTGTTGAAGAGGTGAGTAGTGGTCAACAAGAACCAGGAAACAATTATTACCAACAGTCGTGGTGAAAGTGGAAAAGCTATTTGGTATCCTTGGGTTTCACTGTTTACAGTAAGAAGTAACGGGAGTGAAATTGCTTTCAGTTTCTTCCATTTAGAGAATGCTTCACTCCAACAGAACATTTTCGTGAAACATGGAATGTATTTGAACAAAAAAACACATCAAATGACTGATCTGTTGTTGTTCCTTTGCATCTTTTTCATTCATATTATTTTCTCTTTTTACAGATTCGCCAACTGTTGTTGTTAGAATTATATGATTGGGCAATTTTCTTTAATTTAACCTGAAACAAATTAAGCAATCTAAAACATGATATGCCATTTTAGCTCAAACCTCAAGGTGTCACTGCTGATTTAGGAAATACATTTGTCAAGTTAACCTCCAGTACTCCGTCCTTTGTTATGCCTTGCTATGAGTAGGATGTGGCAAAATGTGGAATTAATTCTAAACTAATTTGATCCGAGTATATGTCAAACAAAAACTCACAGATTCACTAATTCAGTGAGGATGGACCAGCGCCAAACACTGTCACCTAATTAAAGGCCTTGTGCAAATCTCGATGCTCTGATTTACAGCCCAGCGTGACAATTTTTCGTTTGAAGTTAATGGCCTGGTTGTTCAACTGTCGTGCATTGTAATTTCTTACATTTCTTACAATGACTTTGAAAGTTTTTTTCGAAGTCTGTCATCCACTACTTGCACAGCTCGGGGCAAATACTTAATTTGATAATACATTCTGTGTATTTCATTTCTTTCTGTCACACATATGTTGAAGCAAAAGAGCAGTTCAAAGTTGATTTGGTTGTGGAGAAAAACACATAACACGGATTAATTAAAGTGTTTTCGGAAGGATAAAATAATGTTGCCTCACGTGGATGAAAAATAATATCCAAAACACTGTAAGCCACCCCTTGAAAATACACATTCTACACGTTCTGGTTGTGTGAAGCAGAGGGCTATCTTCACAGTTCCTGCTTATGTCTGATGGGACCAAGAGAAAGTCTTGACATGTTCACTTAGGTCAATTGCTGTGTTGGGTCTGTACACAGATACCAGGGGGACTTCCCACCCTCTTAATTAAATACTACATCCACCTTATCTCAGTTCCTTATGCTGACACGACTCTCCTGCAAAACTAAAGACATCTTTTCTTCGGCTGACAGATGAAATGCTAATAATGAATAAACAAGCAAGCCACGATCACCATGCAGGTCTAGAATGAACAACTTTGCCGAAGCTCTCGGAGGATTGCAGGAACCACACTGCTAAGCTGATGTAGGGAGATCTCTGTGGGCTTTATCTTTGACTCAGATGACTAAGACCCGCCGGAGGTAATTACCTTGGTCAGAGAGCTCGTTGTGGAACTTAATGGAAAAGTAACTGTGTTTGGGGAGTTGAACTCAGTTACATTTAACCAAGTAAAGGTACTGATTGAAATTACTGGAGGAGAAAGAATATGTCAGAATCACAAGTATTGCCAAGTTTTCACATACAAGGAATTTTGAGTTGCGCACTTTTTTGAAGTGGTCGTTCTGGACACAAATTGCTAAATTGTCAAGAAAAGTGCAACGGTTCACAGTAAGTATTAAAAAGCAAAAGATCTCAGCTGTGTGATCGTCTTAAATCAGTAGAGAAGAGAAGAGAGGCACAGCTGTGTTGTGTTGTTGTGCAATTACTGTGACCTACATGTGTGACAATCAAAATGGGACAGTGTTGTCATTTTGTCTTTGGAGTAATTGTTTTAAAATAAAATTCCGGCTAACACGGAGTTACTTTGATTGTCCAGCGTTGATACTTTGACGACTGTTCCCCAAAGGAAACAGGTTGTTACAGACTTCCCCACAGAGACGAGACAAACGGGGGATTGTAAAAGTGTGGCAGCCGGGTACTTGAGCTTTATTTAGCTATGTGCCTTTAATTCACAGGGGGATTGGGTGCAACGCTGATTGTTCACAACCACAGCATCAAAAAAAAAACGGAGGCCTCTGTGATGATGTTGCCATGGTAACACACATTGTGCCTTTAATGACAGCCTCTGATCATTTGCAGCCATGATAGTATCCAACCCACACTGCACGGCTTCTCTGTACTGAATAAGTTATGGGGTTGAGTACGTTTTACTCATTGTGTTTTATAATGAGAAACACATTGTGTCAGTCACTTGTTTGCACATGCTAATTAGCTCACAGCGTGTACGTTTGCATGCATGTTGTGTCATGTTGTCTGACATTGTGTCGCTGTATGTTTAAGAGTCGTTGCGTGTTTGCATGCATGCATCAACATGTTGTCGCGGTTGCTTGGTGTTATGTCCCTGTTCCGCACCAGCGATGAGCGTTGGGCTGACCATCACCTCTCTCCCTGCTCTCATGTGGATTTCGTTATAGCATGGGCTGAGACGACATAAGCAGCATGAGTATTTCTATCACGTTTATCAGACCATCCACCATCCAAAGAGTTATGGAGTTGCTTTCATTTTCTGCTCATATTTGTATGGCCTTAGGCAGTAACCATAGAGTAATACCTAGTGGCAGGCAGAACTCAGGGAGTTGTACATCACTGACGTATTTATGTCTTTACTCAAATTAAGGTGAGAGTGCATGTTTGTGAAATGTTATGCACCTAATAGCCCAGGTTTCTTGCTGCCATTCATAATCAACACTTCATCTGGATATGCATAGAAATGGGAGCTTACACTAGCATATTCATTCAGCCTGAATTCTCTGTATAAGATGATGCAGTCTGCGTTGCATACTTAATTGCAGATTCAAAGGATGAGGGGATAATAACTTGTGTGTACTTGCACATGTGTGAATGTGCGAGAATCTGCAGCCGGCAATTCATCTCAAGGTTTTCCTAAAATAGAGACACATTTTCATTTTAACACATTATCGCCCCATTAAGTCATTTGGAGATTTGTCACTGAGCAGTCTTTTGAAAGCCCAGTCTGTGCATCTCAGCACTGGAGCTGTATGGACTTTATTCATGCTTACCTTGAGGCATCTGTGTGTGTTTGTGCGGTCTCTTTATATAAAACCTCCTTCAGTGAGCAATGGTGGTGTTGTGAGGATTCTAGAGGCACACATTGCTAGAAATTCAGAAATTATTGTTGAAAGAAGAATGTTACCCTCAGTACACCTTTGCTCAAAGAAAAGGTTTGTGTTTTGTTTAAGCTCCCGGAAACGACACGCTCCACTCTTTTACTTCCTTAAAACAATGTTCTTTTGGGGTTTATTTTGGACCTGTTGGAATTTCAAAGAGAGAATATTCCAGCTGTGGGCTACCTCTAAGACCTGAAATACTTAAAAGGGCCGTGTGTTTGCATGTTTGGGGACTGTGTTGGGGCCTTGGATTTCACGAGGACTTCAAAGAATAATGGCATAATTATTGCACTTACCACCAGAGGGAAAGAAGGGAGAAAGGGAGACTCACACTGAGACAGACAGACAGAGAGAGACAAGGAGAGGAGGGAGAAAGGGAGTAATGAGTTTTCAAAATAGACAATAAATCTAATAGCGTCCAAATTTAATGGAAACATACTTCCACAGGAACATCAAGTCTGTGATTAATAGTATTAACTCTGATGCTGTGAGCGTGATCTTGTCTTTTTTGGAGTTTGAAATTGCTGTAATTTTTTTTTCAGCATGAAGTGTTCAGCCCAGGTAACAACAAAAACAGCTGGTGCAAGTGTGGCTGACAGCAGCATGCTCGCACTGATTAAATCGCAATCGATTTCTGCAAAATGTCAGGAAACGCCAGGGTCTACTGCCATTTAATGTGCGTCGGATGAGGGCTGAAGGTAAGGGTCTGTGTTATTACTCATATGTCACAGAACGTGGAGAATGACAGGGTGGTGTCAGCAGTTTAATTTGCGTTAACACTTGTGCTGTTGAGCGCAGGCTCAGTCTCCAAGGCAATGCCCAGTCAATGCGAGTCAAGATAAGCGCTCAACGGGCTTTGAAGGGAAGCAGTTATATTTACTTACTGAGATGGAGTTTGGGGCTGGATTTTTAGCCTTACAACATCGAGCGATGGGAAGCATGCCGTTAAAAAGAAAAGAAATAAAAACTGAAAACAATAACTTGAGTACACAGGCATCAGGATCGCTGGGGCTCTCTTGAGCAAAAGAAATCCTTTGGTGATAAAAACTGACTTTATTGACTCATATAACAGAGCCTATGATCAATATGCTTGTAAATTGCTTTTGTTGGATAAGGCACCACTGGAACTGTATAAATATAATCATGCAAAATAGACTCCCTAGATCTATTGGTTATCGAGGATCTCTTCATATGTGGCTATTATTGCAGCAGCAGAGGAACACTCAAGCTGCTATGAAGTGATTCATGTACAAAAAGAACTGCAAACACAAATGAAGAGCAAAATGACAAAGCAATTGACTAAAAAACATCTTGGCTGACAAAAGCCATAAATACTATTTAGTCCAGTCATTGACAAGGAGGGGGGGGGGGGGGGGCGGCTAATCGTGGTCACCCTGCGCCGATTGAAGGTATGAAAGACATGAGAAGATTATTCTTCTGGATTACCGAAATGGCTTTGCAAGGTGAAAAAGTCATTGATCAAAGGCACCCTCTGGTCAGGAAATAACTCCACAGACAATATCTACAACCTTCTCACTTCAGCGCAAAGTTATGAAGCACAGTTTCATGAATGACTGGCCATCACTCCAAACCTATTAGCAATGTGCAGATTGAACTCTTACTGAGAGAATCGCCTGTGACACAGCAAAGGTTGATCTGACAGACCGAGGTCACATCCTGATGATGCCGATGTCTTGATGTCGCCCGTTAACGTTTTGGAGTAACAATGGCGTGTTGGCTCATAAATTTAGCAAATGATAGACAGCGTGTTGCACATGCATCTCTCACCTCTAATCATTTCGATCATACATTACCACGTCCAGAGCACATCAAGTTGTCCCGGAAACAGAACCTGACTCACAGAGTATGTCGGCCCATTAACTGCTGTCAAGTGGAATAAATGTGACCTATAAAAGCTGCACTGAAACACCAGAACATCAACATGGAGACATTAAATATTTTCCTTGAGAATTTGTCGCCATGAATTTCATGGTCATATGAATTCTGTGAAATTTCCTGATGAGTAGAGTCTCTCTGCCTCTGCTGGTAATGCTGTGTTTTATTCATGTAAAACACTTTCCTAGATGTTGTCCTAGATGTTGATGTTGGGGGTATTATTTTGCAATTTTTGTCTGTCAGTTGTGCATCTATGTGAATGGAATGATAATACTGGTCACATAAAAGACATTATTTATATTCAATGAGTTCATTTGTAGCTGCGAGATATACTTTTTTTAATCAAGTTTCAGTTTTGATGTGTGGTTTATGAGCTTTAAATTCTGCTCTACATAGTGTTGTCAGAAAATGCAATGTTATAAAATACTTTTGGCAATTGCCCTCTGCACTGTTGGGCTCCTTCCTATCATCTTGTCCTGGGGAGGGTGATGACAACCATACGTTTCAGGGATCAGTGTGCTTTCAAAGCCTATAGTTGTTGGAGGCTAAGAAAGTAATTGCTGTTTTATCTGAATGCTGGAAATATGAGGTGAAAAAAACAAGTGATCATATTTCAGCTTTTCTGAAAGGCTAAGACGAGAAACTAAATTGTGGAGCTGAAGCCAGTAGAACAAAGGCTAGCTTGGAAAAGCGGTGAGACTTCTGCGCTCCATGCAGAACTGCCTTAAGATAAAACTTTTAAAGTCAGATGCCGCACTGAAGTCAACAGCAGAACTCCCACATAAGGTTTTTCAGTGCTCCCTTTCATTTCCTTCAGCCTGAGAAAAACAGCACTGTCCTGAAAGGAAGGAGATATTGCAGTCCCCACATTGTAAAGATGACACTCAGTTCAGGTGTCAGTTCCAACCATTGTCACTTCATTATATGCCAAGTTTTTCTCTTAGCTGGAATAATTCAGCGTCGTGGTTGTCTCGTCCCCAATTTGCAATCTCTCTGACACACTTGACCCCCCCCATGACGTGTTTCCATCAAGGTGAGAGAGAAGTCGTTATGAAAAGAAAAAAAATACACAACGTTGTATTCAGATGCAGCTCTAATCTCCCTTTTTTCAAGATGACGGAGGAAAAGGATCGCATGTGACCGAAGAGTCTTTATAATGGATTGGAAAAAAAAAAGATGACGAGAGCCGACGCAATCCCTCCACCCTCTGGTGCAAGAAATAAATCCCAAAAGGAAACTTCTCATAAACATTCAATTTGTTCAAGGCTGCTCAAAATGTGTTCAGCTTCTCATTTATTGTACCTTTGGTGCATCGCTGGTGGAGCGCTGCGGTAGCATGACGACCAATCAAATAACCTGGGAAAAGGTTTCCTGCTTCTGCCACGACTGCCTTCATTTCCATCCCACTGACAGGCCTTCCAATTGAATTCAATTGAATCTAGCTAAATTGATTAATTGTATATTAATTTGATTTGGGTTTAATCGGTGACATGATTTCAGTTAGATCAGCAGGAAGGTTCATAGAGAGGCTGGATTGTGTGGTTTAAAACGTCATGCTGGATGGTTACGTTTCATATCCCTCACTAAAGGGAGAAAAAAATAAGGGATCAAGGGAATTTATATGCTCCCTCACCTCATCTAAGCCAGAATGAAACTCCATTTTGGCTGCCGTTTCCATCCACACGTGGAGTTTTCCGGAAAGGGAATCGTGAAAAGATCACATTTGGCTTCACAAATTGCATGAAATCCTGCTCGGGATTTAGCGATAAGGGTTTAGAGCTTGAAGAGACACACATTCTCACAGTCAAGCGTTTTGGTAGACATTCAAGCACTTTCTAACAGTGAAATAGTGGCCTTGGGGAGGTAGTGTCTAATCACCAAGGTTATAATATCCACAACCATTAGAGTTATAGTGTTTTTCATTTTCGCTGTTTCTTTTCTGGGTTGGATGCTGCGTCCTTGTTGCAGACAGGCCGTAATGAGAATTGAAATGAGAGTGGATTGGACAGGAGGTATTGCATCACTGTCTGATGCGAGGTCTTCAGTCGGTGCCAGTTAATGCATGCCGCTTTGCAATGGGGATGCAGTTCATTCTAGTGGAGCTGCCTCTGCTTTTGGCTTTGTTTGAGCTTTCGGTAAACAGTACAGAGGCCTCACGTGATCATATCTGACTTGATATCTTTCATAGCCTAATTAGTTGACTAAAGGACTATTTGCAAAATAACTTAACTGAAGAATGTTACATTTTACTGTGACAAATTCTGGGGGGAGAGCGGAAGCAGAACTGTGGATCTCACTGCCACAGCTCTAGGGTCAATATTACAAACAGTGTTTTGACTCCAACACAAACAGTTCTGATCCTGGTGCTCCCACTGATCCAAACATTTGCTTGTCCAGATTTACTTCCAGTAATTGCCTTAAAAAGGCAAAGCAGGCATTTGCCCAGCAGAGCGTGTGTTCTGTCGAAAGATATGATTGATGACTTAGCATTTGACATGATTGTCTGTCAACTTGTTCTTTCGATTGTGTTTTGTTTTGCTTTAATACAGCGTGCCAACTGACACAAATTTGAGATTCAGGTCAACGTTGAGGCCTTTTTAACCTCTAATCAGCATAAATGTGCAAGCACGATGATCGTGTTTCTGACTTTAATTATGAAATATTATTGTCATAGCGAGATGAACACATAGGTCACCGAATCTTTGCAAATTGACCCTTACAATTCTGTTTTTGTTCTCAGCTTAGACGAATGTTCTATGTGAGGTTTCGGTGGCCGAGAGAAGGAGAAGCACTCGTACCTCTTATTATTATCGACATAGAAATGAGCAGAAACTCTTGATAAAAGGACATTTATTGTCCATTAATAGACTCTTCCAAGGACATGCAGGCTGTTACAGGAAAGTGCATCTGTCTTCATCATTTTGGTTTCGTTTTCAGATGATATAGTGACGATGAAAAGGACTGAAAAGAGTGATATAATACCATTGCATGCAATTAGACTCAGACCCATGCAAGAGCTGCAAACAGATGATTTCCCAGGGGGTTGTACTAATCCACTCAAGTGCCATGGCACCTTGTCATGCACTTCTTTAAACAAATCATATTTCCATCTTGGCGTAAGGTCACACTATTGACATGCATTTCTGCAGCTGCCAAAATTATTAGTTGGCATAACTAAAAAACATTTACCTTGAACTGGGCTTTCATAATTAATCCATTAAATGAATCTATAAATGTGCTGTGCTTGTGGAACAACAGCACCACAGGACAGCCATTTCAAGTCTGGGGGTCTCAAAATGGCATATTGTAGTGGATGAATGCATTCAGCGAGACTCCATCACCAGGCAGATGCTGGTGAAAATGAAAAGACTGGCAACATTCATCAACGCTTGCACATAAATTCAAGTGTGCAGAGTGTTTCATGACTAAATAGGTTGCACATAATCATGGACTCCGCAATAAGAATGTGATCCACTGTAATAACACGGATCCTTACCAGTGTACGAGTGGTGCCTGTGGCTACATGTACTTGATTGTCATTCCTGTCCCACTTACTCAAGTAACCTGACTCTTGGGTCGATGTATGGAGCTGCTATAACTGGCCTATAATACTTCACATAGACAAATGCTCTCATTATGAGATTAAGAGACTTCGCTTGCTGTGATATTTACCCGATTTGCACAGAGTTATGGTTAACCTACTTTTGCTGATTCAAAGAGGGCGGGGATAGCTGGCAGCTGCTCTTTATACTTTTCAGCCAATGTGGAGTGAAACACCACGAAATATGGATAAGGGTATTCTCTTAAATGCTTTATTTATGATGACAGGGCTTCTCAGGTGAGGGGGGTATCAAAGTTGCATGAACAAAGTTTAACCTATGTGCCCTAACCGGAGTATGGCTAATAGCAACATTATCTGTGGGAAAGAAGCTGCTGGTGTGCGAGAGACAATCTCCATGGCTGTACTTGACATTTCGCAGTCTACCAGCTGCTGCAAACAGTGAACCTTAAAGGTCTATTGCTGTTAGATTACCATCAGATAATCCAGCAATCTTAATTTCAGCCACAGTGCGACATGTTTCATGTGTTATTTACTGAGCTGTTGTGTAATAATAAAATGTGGCTTAACCTTCGCTGGCTAGTAATATTAGTATTCTTCCTCAAGTACCATGATGCACCAAAAACTGTACATCAGTTGATCGGAAAAATACATACGTAGCATGTTTAATAAACAGACTAATGATTAAAAAAAAAAAGCCAAACAGCCAATTACTGCAAACACTGTGCTACAGCAGAAAGCTGTTCGTTACAGGCAACTCAGGAATAATTTGAGTTCCAGTGCTAATTTAATGGTCGAAAAGTTCATCACAAAATAACAATTAAAGTCAACACCGTGCTATCGGTGTTTGCTGGTTTTATAACAGTACTGCAACATCGACACAAACTGTGTAATGGATTACCTGTCATATATGTATAAACATATATATATATATATATATATATATATATATATATATATTTCAGTTATTCTGGCGACTCAGACCTCTGCTGGATGATGGGGATTGAGGAATTTCAAGGTAAATTGACTGACCCTAACAGGTGCAATAAAACAGGAGAGTGGGGAGATACAGCAGTTGAGCACTCATCTGTACACACCCACACAGTCCTCAGGCGAGGTTTAATCAGACGAAATGAGTGAAAACACCTGGGTCGACCACGGTAAGGGTTTTAATGGCAATGGCGCTGCTGCAATACAGCAAACATTTACATGCAAGAAACAATACTTCACAACACCCATGTTTGCTTATCATTTGTCTTGTGGGTTTGATTTTCTGACAATATTTATGACAAATGTAGTATTTTTTGAGAGCTGACACTCAAATCAAGGATTTTAGAGCATTTTTGAACGTATGAAAGAGAGGGTTTGTACCGTCAGAACTACAGTACAACACATTGATGAGTAAATAAATGTGGATCACCTATATAAGATGTTTCGGCTCTCTGCAAGTTGATTCAAATAATGAATTGAAATGGATAGAAACCAATGGCTGCCAATTGGAAGTAGAAATCCAAATACTTATGAAGTTAATGTGCTAATGCATGCAAACTCGTGCAAACTGTCAAAAACAGAAGCCCAACTAACTCACACTGACACCGCCTCCAGCCAAGGTGCCCACATTATGAACTGCAGAGTTAAATGCTGATGAAAACTCTTCTCTTTAACAGCTGTAGAAGCTATACAAAAAGCTCGACATTCACTAAGCTCAGTACAGAACTTTGTGACGTCTTTAGCTTTACTCTATTTCACCGAGTCAAACGGCTGAAGAGTGTGGAGGCCTGCTGTGTCTAAAACCCTCAAGGATGGTGCACTTATGCCTGCATGACGACCATTTTCGTCAGACAGACAGGTTTCGCACCAGACCAAACTGTGCATTGATTCAATAAACTGTCTGTTGATTCTAAAAGGCTGGGCATGTCCTATACTCTGTCTCTCTCTCTCTGTCGAGTGCTGCCTTTCTCTCTCTCTCTCTCTCTTTCCGTTTCATCTTTAAATTTTTCCATTTTATTTGTGATGGCAGACAAAGCACTTAAAGGGTGACGCTTTTGACACTCAGGACTTTTGAGCAGATGACAGAGTGCATTAGCTTTTCCACTTTATGCAAATATTGGCCCACTTTGTCACTAAAAAGGCGTATAGAGGACTATTTTTGCCCAATTCAAAGTGAGGAAAGTGTGTCATGACCCAGTACCACATAGTGAAACCTGTGTGAAGTACTGCCGGATCGCTTCCCTTATGCTATACCCTTTCTTGGCGTTAAACATTAAGCATGATTGACAGATTGGCGTGCATTTGAACTCCTCCCAGAGGAGGAAGCCATAACAAACACCTTTTTTTGAACAAGCGCTCAAAATGAAATGGCTGTGTCGTCTGGAATTTTCCGTCAGACGAGGTCAATAAAAGGAGTGTTAATTCCTGCGGGTCTGAATGAAAGCTAAATGCAGTCAACAGTGTCATACTCGGGAGCAGAACAATGTTTAAAGGACAGCATTTTTAAAAGCCTGCCCTGTCAGGTCTGTCTACAGTCACAAATGGGAAATAAATTGTGAAACTGCAGTTGTTTCAACACACACGCGTGTCTTAATGTGCTGCTTTGAATTCAAATCAAGGAAATCATTACTGAATAGTGAAAGTTGACATTTACATTTATTTCCATGTCACTGTGCTCCGTAGAAATTTAACCCTTCAGGAGGGTTTCACAATCATCTCCTTTGACCAGCTTACTCTGTTGTTGTGTTATTTTTGAGCTCACAGTTTGATTGATAAAATATGCCGGTAAACCAATGTATAAGTTGTCAGTAATTCAAGTAACCTGAAACGATTCTGACTAGGTTGACATTTTAGGAAATCCTGCCAAACGTTTGAGGAGCAGATTGATACCATGCTCTGATGTTTGAATGCTAAATATGAAGCTAGAGTCAGCAGCCAGTTAGCTTGGCTCATAAAAAAGACTGGAAGGACAACTAACCTGGCTCTGCACATATAACCTTTTGACCTCTTCGTACAAATCGAACAAATGAGATACAAATTGTTCATTGGCAAGCTTTAGTGTTTGTGATTTTTGTTATTTTCAGGCTAGCTGTTTCCCCCTCTTTCTTTGTCTCTGTGCTAAGCCAAGCTAAACAATTGCTGGCTGTAGCTTAATTTTTTTGCGATAGAGAATTTCTGGCAAGAATGCAAAAAGCATATTTCCCAAAATATTGAAACATGAATGTCAATTGTACCGGATTTTTAAAAAGAGACAAAACAAACTTGCGCCAAATGTATTGTTTTTGCGGCAATTCTGATTATACAAATTCAATACCAATTCATACTTGAAATGTATTCATTTATGAGTCCATAAATGAATTTATGTAATGCTGTACCCATGTTCAAAGAAAACACTGCATGATTGCCCTCCTGGATGCTGCTGGGAGATCAAACATAAAGTGTCCTCTTCGCTATCACGATGCAAGAAACATGATCAGCGCCCTCGAAGATGCCCTTCCATTTTTAAACATATAAATATTCTATTCTCAGATCTGTCTTGCAATCGAACTGCATCTTTACAGAATGATGTATGTTCACAGTCAGTTAACAGTCGTGATAAGGCCTTCTTATAGAAAGGTACTAGTACCCTTGAGGGGAGTGGTCCGCAATTCAATATTTTCCTTTTCGGCAATTGTTTTTCTATTCTATTGATTTGATTTGTTTGATTGACAAAACATAGGTCATTTTCGACCCAAGATATGAATTGTTGTAGTGGTGATACACAATATAAACTTTTTAAAAAAAGTGTTTGTGACGTTAAGAAAGAATTTAGTCGAGGAAACATTGAGTAATAAAATGCTTAACATGCATAGGCAGGTCATGTTTGACACATGAAAATGACATCAACCTGTTACCTGTTAGTTTCCCCTGTTGGATCATGGTATGACAATGTTCATGTAAAATGAGTAAGACAAATGTTAACACCAGTGAGTGTTTCAAGGACATTTTCAATTTTGTCATTAGAAATGAATGCATGCGTTACTGAAGTACTGACTAAATTAATTAACTATGTGTATTATACTGTATATATTATACTGTACAATGTGATTCTCAAAGCAACACCTCTTCAACATTATGTCAAGTCAGAGGCGTCACATTTGCATTACTTAATTGGCCACCGTTTTTGCTATTTATGTGCAAGTTTGTTTTCTACACTTAAAAACAAACATGCAAATAAACATAGAAGCCCCATTAAAATATATTTGTCCCGAAGGCATGCACGCTGTGCACAATGACATCTCTCGGTTAAAAATGAAAACTGCACCCTCAATCATGCTTGTGTTTTGTGTTTGCTGTTGTTTCCCCACCAACAGTTTGCATCCAAGTGGAACCATCTCCCATAGCATTTGGTGGAGGTGGAAGACGAGCTCTTAATCGGCTGTGTTATTGAATTATCGAATTAAAAGCTTAAGTACTCAGGGTGAGCATGTCAATCTTTCACAACTGAATGGTACACTGCTTATTCCATTTTCATCCGAATAGATCATTTGTGTATGTAAAATGTAGAAGAATGGAGGTATTACACAGATCTCATTCATTGTCTGTAATTCCCTTTCACTGTGACTGTAATCATGCTGAGAGACAAGTCATATTCATTCAACACTGCAAGCTAGTCCTTAATCTGCATTCAGCTCCCCTCAACAGCACAGCACTTGCATATGTACTGTAGCACAGCGTTAATTAAGAAATGGTTTGGTTCAAAGCAAACGTTGCATAATTATGGTAGAAGTGGAAGTTTAACCTGTTGTAGTTCCTTGTGCTATAAAACAGTGATGTGTTAAAAAAATTGGAGAAGAGTGTTGCAGCAAATGGTTCAACCCTTTTCTACTTGACATTCTGCTCACCTGTCTTCATCCCCCGTGCTCTGATACCCTGGGACTGATACAGATAAAATGATGTGATGTTTCTGTCTGTATTTCAATGGGATGAGTTGCTGTGACCCACGCAATCTCCCTCTCAAAGAGTATTTCAACTTATGCAGATGAGCTCATCAGAGCTGCCTGCTGAGATGAGACATCTAGGTCTGGAATTGTGTCAATACCAGCACCAACACAAATGCAAATCAAAATCCAAATGAATGTGTTTTCCCTGAGGAGAAACTGCGTCGTACTTATAGTCAGCTCTCAGTAGATGACAGGATTCTGTTATCCAGAGCTCATGAAAAACAAGACATTCTCAAACCGCTCACCAAGCCGGGGTACAAAAGTCAGCGTCTCCAGATGGAGAAACTAAACTAAAGTAAAAGAAACAGGAAGGTGTTGTGTGATGATTTTGCAGATTCAAACACTTCTACATTTCCAGTATTCCTAAGTTTAGTGATCTATCCCGGTAAACATACAGTATATCCGTGTTTACATTCAATCTGTCTATGTATACTGTGTTGAGCAGATGTAGTGGATATGTGCCGGTTTTCTAAACCAAAATAATCTGGTCACAGCAACAATTATATCCCCGTCTTCTGCTTTAAAGAATACGAAGCAGCCAAGTGTAAAAAAAAAGAAAAAAAGGTCTTTTAAATCTAATGAAAGATGATGGACATGTGGAAATTTCTTCAGTGAAGATGCTGTGTTTTTATTTGTTGTATAATTCTTTCTTTATTTGCTTGTGATAACCTTTCATTTGTTCAGTCCTTTGCTGCTGAGATGACCCACTTTCACTCACAGGGATCATTCAAAATGTCCCTTTGTTCATTAAGTTCTTGTTTGTAACCGCTAGCTGCAGCTGAATGATAACGTTTTCTTTTTTTGTTCGATCATGTCTCGTCATTTGTCAAGACACATTCATAAATAAACCTATAATCACACGTAGACATTAACTGACAGCAACTCCACCGTATGATGCACAATAAAAGCATTGAGCAGAGAAAGTCAACTCATGTTTTGTTGGATTTTATTTGCGTTTTGAATATAAATAGCCGTGTAAAATGACTGTGTTTTGTTTTTTTTGAAGTTCCCCTAACTAAGATCTAGACTACAGCTAGATAACATGTGCTGGTATACCATATAGCTAAAGATGGCATATTTGCAGACATAGCTTTAAGCACCTTGTAGACACGAAACACACTTCTCTCACATAAAAACATGACGGCTCTGAAAGTTGTCACCAGTCCAAACAAAAAAAAGCCTTCCATGCACACAGTGTATACAAATTTAATAAAATCCACAACAAGTACAGTAGCCCACATTCACGTGTAAGCTCAGCTTATTTTCACATAAACTGCAGAGGACGACAATAAAATTACAAATACTTTCTTAAAAAACTGTTTTCTAGGAACCTCAAATGGTTTTATGAAAAGGGACATTCCCTGTTGCACCACCATTAACAGTTCATAAGACACTTCACTTTTGTATTTAACGTCACTGATATGTATTTCAGTTGCCTGTGATATTCAAAGAGATGTTCCTTAAACACTAAATGGAGACAGACAGCTTCACTGTACAAAAGCAGACAGGACTCAATAGCTTAACAGTAGCAATTTGTTTCACAGCCTCACGAAATTGGAGCTTGAAATGGGTAAAATACAGACATCTAAATTGACAGGTACAGTACACCATAAAAACACTTGAAGTCAGGTAAGCACTGATTTTCTTCCCAAACCTTCACAGCAGTCAAGGACACATATTTCACCGAAACACGACAAGTCACAAACTAAAGAAAGAAACAAACAGACAAAGCAGATGGTTTTTGGTTATACAATGCGTGTCTGGACACCTTTACGGGGTCAAAATAAATCACCTCTTGGTCATTAACCTGTAATATTATCATCACACTCCCGGCAGGTGAGAGCGAGTGGGATCAGTTGCCAGAGTCCCGTGGGTCGAGAGCACAATCGGACCCCCCACACTCCTGGCTGATGACAGAGCTGTGAATGAGGCTGCTTGACAGGGACTTAGGCCGGAGCTCGCGGGTCAGGTAGGAGGGCTCCTCCAATTTGGTGTGCAGTGGGGAGCACTGGCCATCTGGAGGGCCATAGGCACTGCTGTCGGAACCGCCCTCCCGCTCTTCTTTGGACTCTTGGTTGGCCAAGTCCAGGGGCATACTACTCTTGGTGGGACTACTGGGCACAGATGGACTCTCCTGTAGCGGTGGGCTTAGTGCACGCTGCGATTTTAAGTAAGGTTTGACATTGGCCACGAGGATTGTACTGTCCCGCTGCTCCTTTCCAAACGTGCTGAGGGTTTTTCTGCTGCTGCAGCTGATGGCGCCATAAATCTCTGTCTCTACCATGGCATCCATTCCCACAGGGATGAAAAGGTTGGTGCGATTATCGGCGCTGTCTGCTTGGCTTCCTACCCGTAACTTTGGCATCCAGCATCTGTCAGAATGTCCCAGTGCACGACATTCATCGGTGCAGTGGACTGATTTGTCTTGCTCTGCAAAAACAGTGAAACATTTGTTATTGGACCCTGCTGGGGTAAGAATAAACAACCTAGCAGGAAATGCAGATGACATTTTGAAGGATGAGCGACAAAAATATAACACTTGAACAAACACAAAATCCAGTACTGTGCTTAAAATCCTAGCAACAACATATTTCTTGATATAAGTCATTTAGTATGCATCACTAGAATGTTTCCGGAAAATAAAATAAGAACCAGCAGCCTGCAACATCTATGGGAGAGTTCAAATTGAGCAATGTTATGGAGATTTTGCTTTGATATTCTAGACATCACAAACAATGCAGACTTAAAATGGCGAGTCATATATATGTCATGCTGGTCAATGTAGCAAACGTGTGTTTCAATCTATCCATGAAACCTTCTCCCTCGGCTATTCTCAAAAACCTGTGTAGGCGTTTCCTGGAAAATATCATCTGGTGCAGAGGAAGATGATTTGTTGTTCGTTTACATTTCCAGCAGCAGTTTGTGTTGAATACACATAAAAACAACTGTGAAATTTGCATGAGCAATGATATTCACCATTTCTGATCAGAAAGTGGTGAGAAACCAAACTGTAGTTAGAATGTTGCTCGTTGGAATGTTGTTAGAACTGATTTTTGTATTTTTCACAAATTCTAGATGGGAATTTATAGGTGTTCATTTTGGATATTCAGAAATTGGGTGAAAATCCGATCAACATCTGAATCTGATCTTGGAAATTCCATTTGTAGCACAAACACTCATTAGTTGGACCTCTAGTAATTCTTATAATTACTTTGAGGGACTCCGGTGCATATCTCAGCAGCTCATTTGCGTTCCGTGCACATTTTTCATTTCACTTCTTATTCATGGACCTACATTGTGACCTGTCCTTGCCAAAAGAGGACCTTATTTACTATAAACTGTGTTGTTGTTTTTCTTGCAGCAAGGAATACAAACTACTTTTGGATGTGTGGAAACATGATTAAATTCATCTAAACTGAGTCATTGTCAGTATTAACTCAGTGTCACTAGTAGAGTTTCGAATCGAGGGGTCGCCCGATGCAAAGAAACATGCAACCTTTTCTTCTTGACAACTTTTTGTTGATTGCAGTGGTTCCCTGATTATTCCATGCCTGCAGTAGACTACAGATGCAGTTGATGGTGAAAAGCCAAATGCCACAGGACTGTGCAACATGGAGTAATTGTTTATTAGTGTCAGTGCAAAAAGTGGAGCAAGGAGTAAGGCTCTATCTTTGTGCCGTAACTCAGTCTTTTATATTTCATACCACATCTAACCCAGGTAGACATGAAATACGGAGAGCGACACATAGAAGGAGCCAATTTCCACGCTGTTATGATCAAGGTGTCAATTACATTACGCTATCAAAATTAATTTGACAATGATGCATCGAGGTATTTTGCATGTAGAGGCATGAAACAACATGTCAAATGTGTTGTTGTAAATGAATAGTAAATGGCAGTTTACCTTAATTTGTTATACATTTAGAAAAAGTATGAATTTTATAATCCTGTTGTATGAACGAAATGAACGAATGGGCCGGTAATACACATACAAAATACATACACCACATCTGCAACATCACCAACTCTCTGCCCACAGGAACCAAGTGTTCTTGGTAAAATTTTGCCAAAAAATATGAAAGGTTCTCAGTCACACATCAACACTTCAATCCTCTCTTTTAAATACATCTCCAATAATTCCAACCAAAATATCAAACCCATGTTTTACTTTTGTTTTTCACAACATGGCTTGATGCTCCACTGATCAGCTCACGTGGCTTTGGTCTATAAATAAGGCTTCTCTATCTTGCTGTGAATGAAACAATTAATCTCCTTTCCAAACGCAACCCCGATGAGGACGAGAATATCATCCTGGAATGAGGGAAAGCTCCACATGACAAGACTCTTCCAAGAGGAGGTGGGGAGCTCCTTTTGTTCAATGGCACGAGTACCTTCCTCGCAGACGCGCCTCGGCCGGTTTGCTGGAGGAAGTTCTAACAACAACACAAAAAAAAAAGATACCGACTCTGCTACACAACCCCCAAGAGATGTGAAAACCAGCTCCATGTGCCACACATGCAAGGCAAGCTCATCTGCAAAGTACCGCCAATATCACATCCTGCTGCTGAAGTCCATGCACACACACACACACAGACACTTGCAGCCGTAGGACAAAATGGAACAGTAAATTTGATGACTGGAAAGACAATTAACAAGCTAAATTGGGCTGTTAATTTTACAACATAACTGTTTTAGATATTTAACAAAGAATGCTTACATTAAGAACATTAGAGGAAAATGCATTTCTTAATTTTCTGCCAATAAATATGTATCACGTATGTCCTTTATGGACTACAGTCATTTGTTTATGACATAATGTATATTTTTATGTGCACAGTAAAGTTTTTTGTAATTGCTAAAACACAATTTCTGAAACTAAAGCCCTTTTTGTCGGAACTCTACACTCAAAAAAGCAAAAATATATCCACAAAAAATAATAATATCTTGCATCTCTTGCAAAAGCAAACACTACATTCCAAACTATATAAACTGTTCTAAGAATGTTCATCTTGCATCACAGTTTTACACACAAACACCGAAGAAATAGCTCTTTCTGCATGCCAACCACACACTGATGTACCGGTAGTAACCACTCATATCTAGAGTCTTTGGCATTTTCATTTGAAGCATGCTTTAAAATTAGACTATAAACACAAATGCAATGGGGAAAAAACCGAATTTGTTTATTGCCAGTAATCATATGCTCCTAACAATATCAGACACATTTACTGGTTGGAGACTCTGCAGGTTAATACATTCTCTTTCATGCACTGGTCCATTTTGGGATTTTGGGCTATTTTGGTTCCATAAAATGTCTTTTCTCAGACTAATGGAACAAAACAAAAAAACTTTCAAAACACAAATTCAGATGTTTATTTTACTAACCTTCTGTCTCCTAAATCAACCAGAGTTAGCATTAGATGTCTCATATACAGAATTTCAAAAATATTGTATGAATGTAATAATTGTCTTGGGGAAATTTCGTAGTGTTAAAATATAACTGAAGATGACTAATATATTACTGAATTGTACTGTACAAAATACAGTATATTGCAATTACTTCCTCTAATTGGCCTTCATTAGTTATGTACCCCAGAAATCAAACCTCAATTCTATTGATTGGGTTCGAAGTCTGATTTCTACGTGATCTAATTGGTAACAGGTGTTTTCACAAGTGCATTCTGGGTGAAAGAGATTGATCATTTGAGTGTAATCTTTCAATGTCAGTGTTCAGCAAACAACACACACAGGGTTCTAGTTTTGAATTATGTGTTTAACCGTGTGTAATCATGTGGAAAAAGTGTGTTTTAGATTTTTAAACTTTGTGTAAAGCAGGCAATGTGCTTATGGTTTAGCATAACGGGTCAATAGGCTACATATGCTCTCTCCCTTTCCCATATGTTCACGGTTTATTGGGTATACTTTGTGTATATTCTTTTGCAGGGTGCAAGGTTATATATATTTTCCCCTCCGTCATGTAACATATTATGTGAACTTGCATTGTTAAATTGTTAGCAAAGACCGTCCTGGTGCTATTTCTGTAAGGACTAAGACAGAGAGAAAATACACATTTGAGTTCAAAATGCATTTTACATCAAAAGGGGGAACTAAATGATGGCTTTGATATGGCAAAACCACAACGCAGATCCTGCATATTGTAACTGCTACGCTTTGAAGCAACACCCCAGATTACAGCTCTGTGCCCCATTTGTGTTTCTCTGTGGGGTTTTTTTCTAACGCCATGGAGAAAAGTATTTTTTTTTCCCGGATACATGAGGCCAGAACAATAAGCATAAGCGAGGCGAAGCAGGTAGATGCTGAATTCATTTCCATGGTACCTATCACTACTGCAGAGGAGCTAGCAGATGATGCTGATGCGAGGGTATGTATCTGCTTAGAAGGTTAAGAAAAAACACAATACGTTTTTGTTGTCATTGTGCTATTTGTCTCACTACAACCAGGAGCAATTCAAGGATCATGTCTGCATGTTTACATTTAATGCATACAATAGATAAAGATTTGTGTTGTTTTTTTCTGTCATAATCACACCTTTGTGATCACATGATATAGTTTGTGTAAACGCTATTAAGAACATTAAACAATGTATGAATAAATACATGTATCATTGTCAGTAGCTTCATCATTTCTATCGTTTCAAAACAAAATGCAGACGGAAGATAATGAGGAAGTGACGGTGCTTTCATCTATTGTGCCGGGCAATGTCTTTCCATTTCCATTTTTCATTTCATCCCTGAATAAAAAAATGTTAAATAATAGCTCTGAAATGACAGAGTTATACAATGGCTTTATAGAGTCCACTGCATTTACATATTCACATAACAGAATCATGACAAAGTGACAAAGTAGCTGTGATCGCATGGGCCACTGTGAGCGAAACACTATACCATGGTCTCAAAAAACAAAAGAAATTGCCTGCCCATTATAAATAGAATCAGAGAGAGCCTAGCAACATACCCACTGTGCATCTGGTGTCTGTGAGAGTGATACATATTCAGAGTGCATGATGGTGGAAGCTGCACAGGTGCATATATTACCTGTATCAAAGCAGCCAGGAGACTAGAGGGATGGTAAAGGTAAAGACATAAAAGCAAAACTACTTAACCCACAAGCCTTTGTGTTGGTGCATTTGGAACTAACATTCTGTGGTGTCTCCATTTTGGATAATAGTGCTATCTTGTCAGTATCTGCAAAAGCAGTGGCTTTGTAGCTCAATACATGTAACTGCATGTGTGTGTGAGCGAGAGACGAAGGAGTATGTGGGTTGGAGGGTGATGTTTTGTCTGATCAGGTCTAGGGCATTATGCGTACTGTAGATCTCCCATCTTGTACTCAGCAGACAGTGACACCATTTAATGTTCAACTGGCCAACCCCCCCAAGAGAACACTGTTTAATCCAACCATTCGTTTTATTTGAACTGCATTTCCCACATGCAAACAGGAAGGCATTAGCATGACATATCAATATTAAAAGCTATGCCCCACTTCTTTGCATTTCTCTTATCTGACGAATGCAGGTCTCTAAATTAACTGGCATTCCCCTCAAGCAAGCGTCTGTACTGCAAATGTAAATATTCAGTCTTGCATGTACAAAACATCTCTTTCAATATCTGTCTGTCTCTATGATTGGCCTTAGAACTGGGGCGGAATCAGATGCAGAAATGTGCTGCAAAAAATTGTGATTGAATTTACACCTCCCACAGAGTCAAGTTCGGTCTGCCATAATTCCTCGCAAGAAAACACACACACACACACAAATGCACAAAAGTGAGATAGACAGATAGAGAGAGACGCACACATCCTTCTGGCAGCCGCAAGAGTGTTTCTATCTCTGCCCTCCTGAGCATGCCACAAACAAACAGTTCATAGCAATGTAAATGGTGTGGAAAGTACTGCATAGGGACCTGATGACCAAAGCCATTCTCTTGCAAGGCATACACAAGGAAATGAGAAACACTCAAGTTCCCCATTATCTTTTATCTCACCAGTGAGAGTTGCTTTCATTTTTTCAGTTCATATCCACAATAGCTAAATATATCAGTCCCTATCAGGTCAGCCAGGTTGCAACGGATTGACAATCATCTATGATTATACTCCTGGCAGTGCGGATCGTTTGAGATTTGTGAAATAAAATTCAACATTTCTATTTTCAGTTGCAAAACAAAGCTCCTCTCAAAACAGTGCAACCAGCGCAAAAAAACGATAATAACTGAGAAAAATATTTTCAAGCAAAAGGTGGAAACACTGACATGTTGCACCAGCAATACCTGTCATTTTGCACTGCAAGTGTCTATCGTGCTTTCTTGCCTCTGTTGTGTTATTCAAGACATTCATGCGGCGAACCTGAGTTCAAATAATGACGTGATCAAAAGAGACACAGACGGAGGTACACGTTGCCATGCATATGAGCTCGTTTGATGGCAAAATCAGACACACGATGTTTGAACATTCTACCTTCAGCCAATGGATTCTTTTATCCTTTTAAACTAGCATCTACCTTCCACTCTGGTGCCTTCATGTCATCTTTGCAACACACCTCAGGCTGTCTGCAATGTAAAGCAGTACAGAGCAACACTACCTGCATCTAATGAGAGTGTGGATGTACATCTTCTGTGTTAACTATTTGTCAGCTTGTGGCTGGTGGACCTCCACTTAAACACCAGTGGGCAGCATCTTCTCAGTGCATAAAGTTTACAAAATGTGCAGTAGCTTTCAAGAGTAAGTTACATCTTCAAGATGTCAGGAAGAGAGTGCATCCACTCACCCTGCTCAAAAGGCTGGCCATTAACCGCTGTTGCTTTCATCTTGAGGGCCTCCCTAGCAGACGTGTCGCAGTGTGAGCCTTTATTAGTATCCTGGTCACTGTCAGCCTGGTCACTATCACCATGGCCACTGTCTCGGAGGCTTGCTCGTTCTGCATCCTTAAATGTTGAGCTGCAGCAGAATGGAAGGATAGAAAAAAAGAAACACGAGTTGCCATTACCTCTGCGTGAGCGCTCCTGTGTGATAGCCATAGTCAGCTGGCTTGATACGAAGATGAAGAAGCTAAATGCACTGGTCAGGAAGCTTTGGTGAGAAAGCTCTTACCTTTGAACAAATGGCTGCCTGCTGCCAGCATAATTGGGCTCTGTGGGGAAATTCTCTGTCTAGAAATGAGAGGAAAATAATATTTAGAATCTGTCAAGTTAAAACTGTGTCGCATTTTTCCACAATAGTAAACATTGACATGACATTCAGACACAAAAAACAGGAATGTTCTTATATCTTTGTCATAGCACCTGAAATATATCAATTAAAGCCATAGAGCACCTGCCAGTGATGATGGAACTATAAGAACAACCCTCCATTGTGACCATATGTGCTGCCTTGGCAAGGCAAGGGAGAAAAGCATTAGCCACTGTCAACGGCATCCTTTTTCCCTATCTTGAGAATAATGTGTTTGTGTTGATCACACCCACATACCCTAGTGACTGGTGACAGTGCCAGGCCTTGTCATCTGTGTTATCGTCTCCAAATGAGACTGTCTGTGAGACTGTCCTAGATATTTACATCGTTTACAACAGATAATTCTGCTGCGCTAAACAGCACTACAAGCCCATGCTGTCAAATTAGCATGTTAGCTGGCTCATGCGCACAGCCCTGCCATCTCTACAAGGCAAGGCTGGACCTATTAATGGCCTTATCATGCCAATTCAGGATGCGGATGGGCGGATCTGGCCCATATTTGTGGGGCGCAAAGAAATGCGATTGTAAGGTTATGCTGTGTGCATCTAGCTGTCTGGTGCACATTGGTTCAGTAATGTGATCGGACAAGCTGCTCAAACACCTGTCCAATCCCACATTTCAGGCAGGGTTTTGTTTTCACTCTATAGCAGTGGATCTGGCAGGGTCACAGCAGCCTTGTTCAAGACTCACGCTGTTTGCAAATCTAACTGAGAGGACTTTCTGATTATGCGGGCCACCTGTATCATTTTGCAGAGGACTTGGAGTCATTTCTAAAATGATTCAAATTCCTCAAATGCAGAGGGACGAAAGTATCTCAAGTAAAATGCCATTGAGAACACAAGAAAAATGTTCAAACGCTCAGTTTCCATGTGATTCTGAGAATATTTCACAACGGGGAAAGAAAAAGTGAAAATAATGATGTCTGCTCACAGTGACAGAGTTTCTCTTTTTCAGTCGATTACCTTTCTTTTGTCAGATTTGTATGGCAAAGCAGATAAGCGAGAATAAAGGGCAGATAAAGAATACAGTGAAGTATCCTCCTTACCTGTATCACCGACATCCTATTCGCTGGAGTGTCTGTGCTAAGCCCGGCAAAGCTGGAGTGGCAACCTGCCCTGGGGACTGTCAGGCTGTTTGGGGTGGTTTTCAGGTACATGACCTCTGACCTGGGCAGTGTGAGCGGCAGAGGACTCTGGTAGTCAAAACATATTGGTGAAGTGATGAGAGAAGGACTGCTCACCACATTCATCCGGCTCGCAGAATCTCTCTCTTCCATCTCACTCTGCACCAGCATGATGTCACTCTTGTTGATCCTTTTCTTTTTGCCTTTCCCCACTGGAGGATTGGAGTACTCAGCCATGCGGCAGTTATAATTCCCAGTCTCCTTATCTTGATGTTTGGACTTGACAGCGATGGCGGTCATGACTGCTAAGAGCATGACAGAGATAATGCAGAGGGTAACTATGAGGGGCAGGGATACATCCCACTGCTGCTGTTCCCCGCTCGCGCTGGAACCCCCTCCTGCTGTCGTTTCTGTGTTTGCCTTAATGATCAGCTTAGCCACGGCAGATAAGGGGGGCTTGCCATGGTCAGTTACCTTCACCACCAGCTCAACCGCTGGGGCGACCTCTTCCCAAAGAGCATGAGAAGTTCTGACCTCCCCTCCCACCGGATCCATCTCAAACAGGTGGTCGTCATTTCCCTCTGTGATCTCATAGGTCAAATGTCCACTTTCTCCGTGGTCATGGTCCACCGCTTTCACTGTAGCCACGATGTATCCAATACCAACATTTCTAGGCACTGTGATTTCAGCTGTATCATTCTGCAGAAGGGGTAGAATAATAACTGGGAGATTGTCGTTGACGTCAAGAACATTGACCCGTACTATAGAAGTGCTCTCCATGTGAGGGGATCCTCCGTCTTTAGCTTGAACTTTGAACTCAAAGGATTTTGTTTGCTCGTAATTGAAAGAGCGTGAGGCATATATGGCTCCATTGGTGGGATTGACAGATACATAGGTGTACACGGAAACATCTCCTATGTGCGATGGCAGAATGGAGTACGACACTGTTCCATTTCGACCTATATCTGGGTCGTGGGCCAGAACAGAGCCCAAATATTCCCCCGGGATGTTGTTCTCAGGCACCTGTAGCACATACACTGTCTTTGTAAAGCGGGGTGCGTTGTCATTCTCATCCAAGATTTTCACAGTAAACGACTTAGTGTAGTTCAAAGACGGGATCCCATTGTCTCTCGCCACTATTGTCACATTGTATTCATCTTTCATTTCCCTGTCCAGGGGTCTGTCTGTGAGCAGCGTGTAAAAATTATCATTGTTCTCCTGCAGTCTGAAGGGTACATTTCCCAGCACCCTGCACTGAAGTTGACCATTTCGGCCAGAGTCTTTATCTGTCACTCTCACCAGCGCTATGACAGATTCTGGAGGTGCTGCCTCACTGATGGCTCCTTGCCGGACAGAAACAAAACTTATTATTGGCGAGTTGTCATTTTTGTCAAGCACTTTGACAGTTATTTTACAGTGACCCGGTATCGGGTTGGGCCCGAGATCCTTAGCTTGAACATCAAACTCTATGATTGGATTCTCCTCATAGTCAATGTCTCCCTGGACCTTGATGATGCCAGTATTGGAGTCAATGGAGAACAAATCTTGGATTCTCTCAGATGCATATCCAGTGAAGGAATAGACCACCTGCCCGTTGCTTCCCTCATCTTGGTCAGTGGCGTTTAAATCTATGAGTACTTTTCCAGGAGGTGAATTCTCTGGAATCTCAATCACATAAGAGGATTTCTCAAACACTGGGCTATTGTCATTCGAATCAGTCACTCTGACGTTGATTTGCATGGAGCCTGATCTTGGATACTCCCCGCCATCAATTGCTGTGAGGAGGAGGGTGTGATGACTCTGATCCTCCCTATCCAGAGGCCTCTGAACCACCAGCTCTGGATATATAGTCCCATCGCCCCTCACTTTTAAATCCAAAGAAAATGTATTGTAATCATCTCTCGTGACCTGGTAAGTCTTTATCCCATTTTCCCCAGAATCTGAGTCATGTGCAATAGTGAGGGGGAAGCGTGTCCCAGCAGCTGCATTTTCTGAAATATCAATATTAACATGATCTGAAGGAAAACTGGGCGAGTTGTCATTTATGTCCTGTATATCGATCTTGATCATGCATATTTCCTTGTCGTTGGCAAACACCTCCATAGAGAGCTGGCACTTTGGGTTGCGCCTGCATAACGTCTCCCTGTCAATCCTTTGTTTGGTGAAGATTAGTCCACTCTCCGGGTCAACATCCACCAGGTGTGGAGCAGAATTCTCCAGTACTCTAAAGTTGGATTTTTTCCCCCTCTCCATGGTCCCATAGCCGGCATCTTTTGCTATATTACCTATAACAGTGCCAGGTCCTTGCTCCTCCGGGACAGAATAATTGAGATTTTTCAATGTCAGGGCTTTAACCCACAGCAGAAAGAAAATGGGTACAGAGAGACGCATCCCTTCAACTGGATATGCGGTGGTGGCAGACAGGAAAAAAAAATCCTCGTGGACTTTCAACCTGTTGATTACGGCAAACCTAGAGGAATAAACCCGAACCAGGCATGCGGTTGACGCCGATCCCACACTATTTGGGTATTTAATCGATGTGTGTGTCCTTATTGCCTTTAATTCTGTATTTTAATCTCTTTCACAATGCCGCTCGGCTATGATGAACACTTTCTGTAAACAAAGATGACCGCCCGACGACACCTTACGCATGAATAAAAGATCAAATTCAACATAGTGGACGAGAAATGCTTTGTTTTTCCTCACGAGGGGGGGGGGGGGGGGGGCACGACTTAATGAATAATCGATGACTATAAAGTATTAATATTCCCTACTGCATCCAAGGTTAAAGCGTTTGAATCTCTGTGGTGAAGGTTAGACCGTAGCTTACAAAAGCGCATTGCCCTCATGCGACATCTACACCTAGGCTACAGCAAATACTGACATGCCCGTTTCAAAATGCAGCATTGTCCGATGTTACCATTCACAATGCATTCACTTTTTCTCCTGTGCGGCACACTGTTGCATATGGGTTCTGCTCTTGCTGCCTGCACAGGATACCCATGCCACAAAGTAGAATAAAAGCACGACACAGAGCTGTTAATCCTGTCCAACCTTTTGTGTTCCCGTCATTCAAGAGCATCTATAGCACGGCTGCGACTTTTTCCCGATGATTTTCCCATAATCAGTCCAGTAATCCCATAATCCAGTCCAATTGGACCCAGCGCTCTTGCATCCTTCATTCGGACAATGCTCATCTGCACTGCCCCTGTGAACGTTTGCAGGAAGCAAAAAAAAAAAATCGCGAAAAGAGGTGCTGGAAGATTTCAGATAATCAAAATGAATCGCTTTTTCCTGCGCTCAGTTCTCTCCGCGTCAACTGTTGAAACCTGCTCCCTTCGCAATGAGATCTGACCGGAATCCTCTCGACGCCGTTACAACAGACTCCAGTGTATTTCTTGGTGCATTTAACATAGTTTCTGATCGTCTTCCAGCAAATGAGTGAACAGTGACAGATCTTGCCTCGGGGGGGTTTCTCCAATAGGTCTGGCAAGATCGCATGAAGAAGGGCTGTTCTCGTGCTACGTGATTCATTTACTGATGTGCGCGCACAGAGCAGCAGCATCCGCGGGGAGAACGTGCCGGTGTGTTGCTCCTAATACATGTGGATGTGAACTAGGGAATTATGAATAGATCCGCGAAATGTGTCCGGATGGGATGTAGTAGTAGAAGCAAAGGGACTCGACAAGTGGTCATTCTGAGGGAGAAGTGCACCAGATTGGCAACGTGGTGTGGGAAATGTAAAAAAGAAAAGCGTTAAGATGAACTGTTGTTTTCCTTCAGAGAGCTGTGTTCTCAGTGCAATGCATCTCTTTGGATATTCAGAACTAAATATGTTTCATCAATAATTGAAAACGTGTCTCCTGTGTTGTTTCTTGTTGTCATTCGTTTTGAGAAAATCAAGCCACAAGATAAAACAAAGGACAGACTGTGGGTGTTCTCAGGATAATCTCTGTAAAGGACATTGGAGAATTACTTTCTGCTTCTGAAAAGTAACAAGGCTTATTTCACAGCTCAAATATCACAGCTGTTGGTATAACCTGCCTTCTGCAGCTATCACACTCGTCTTCAATGGCCTATCCACATCAATCTCATATCTCATATTGAAAAGACGGACTGACATTTAGTTCACTCAACATTTCAACAATATGGCATTTGCATTTTTTACTCTGAGTTGACCAGATCTTAGTGACACATGGGGCTCCTTGGGGATACATGGACACTATATGAGAGTAATTCTGACAGGAAGCTGTGTCAACATGAGGGCAAGCTCAGTGTGACCTGGTTCCTCATTTAATTCCCTGTTGCTCAGGATCTAAATCAACCTTGAGTTGTCCCTGGGTTCATTTCTTTTGTCTGAAACATTGCTGCTTTCCTCCTCTGGGGAGCATCAACTTTGCCATGGCCAGGGCGCAGCCTGCATAAATTGGCCATTTCTGCAGGTAAGCGATAAGGACAACAAAGGAGGAACTAATTATCATTCACTCTATGTTAAAACCTCAGGAAAGGACTATTGACAATTGTGTCTGCATTGTCACAGTCATACCATTTAATATGATCTGGACTCTGAATGAGAGGATGGTTCATACCCATAATATTGTCACGGGAGTTCACAGATAGGACCCAAACGCAAGACCACAGGAGACAGAAGTGAATGTTAAACAGGCTTTATTTATAGACAGGTGGGTGTAGGTGTGGAGCCCGTGGTCCGACACCCGAGTGGCAGATCGACAGTGTGATGTCCCGTGGCTCGACACTGGAGAGTTGACAGATCGACGGTGTGAGTCCCGTGGCTCGACACTGGAGGGCTGGTGAGTTGACGGCGTGAAGTCCCGTGGCTCGATACTGGAGTCGACAGAGTGTAATCCGTAGACCACAACGAGAGCAGAGCGGCGGAGCGCATCCACAAAACACAAGGAGGGCAGAGCGGCGGAGTGTAATCCACAGACACAAGGAGGGCAGAGGAGCGGAGTGTAATCCACAGACACAAGGCGGGCAGAGGAACCACGGGGTTTCAGCGGGAGAAGACGGTACGACCTGACACTCCCAGACTGCAGGACCAGAGTTTATATAGTGGCAGGCTACTCATTAAGGGGCCCTGAGTCTGGTGTGTCAGGCTGCAGGAGGTGATCAGCTTGAGTGTCCTCAGCCGTGCACGATTAAGGGTGCGGCCCTGGGAGGTGTCTGAAGGCAGAGGACAAACAGAGCACATGGCACACCACAACAGACAGGGGAATCCTGGATCCTGACAGTACCCCCCCCTTAAGGCACGGATTCCAGACGTAACACAAGACCCAACACAGGGCGGGTGGAGGGGGTCCGGAGGAGGGATGTCCCCACAGCTATAAGGCCGACTAGGGTGGGCGGCGGGGGTCCGGAGGAGGGGTGACAGGATCTGACCCGCCACGGGGCCGCCGAAGAGCGTCGGCCCCCGGTGCTCCGGCGGCCGGCCGGGAGGGCAGAAGGGCTCCGGACACGGGTGCTCCGGCGGACGGCCGGGAGGGCAGAAGGGCTCCGGCCACGGGTGCTCCGGCGGACGGCCGGGCGGGCGGAAGGGCTCCGGCCCCGGGTGCTCCGGCGGGCGGCCGGGCGGGCGGAAGGGCTCTGGAGAATAGGATGCTGGTGCCGCAGTGGCAGGTACTGGAGGTCTCTGCTGCTCCGCGACGGCAGCGGGCACTGGAGGCCGCTGCTGCTCAGAGACGGCAGCGGGCACTGGAGGTCGCTGCTGCTCAGAGACGGCAGCGGGCACTGGAGGTCGCTGCCGCTCAGAGACGGCAACTGGAGGTCGTTGCGCCTCTGGGACGGCGGCCGGGTGTGGGAGAGGCTGCGGCACGGAGGCGGCGACAGGAACTGGAGCGGACTGCGGCGCTGAGGCGGCAGGAACTGGAGCGGGCTGCGGCGCTGAGGCGGCAGGAACTGAAGCGGGCTGCGGCGTAGAGGTGGCAGCGGCAGGAACTAGAGCTGGCGCTGCGGCGGCAGGAACTGGAGCGGGCTGCGGCGTAGAGGCGGCAGCAACTGGAGCTGGCGCTGCGGCGGCAGGAACTGGCGTAGAGGCGGCCGCGGCAGGAACTGGAGCTGGCGCTGCGGCGGGACCTGGGACTGCGGCGGCAGGAACTGGAGCTGCGGCGGCAGGAACTGGCGCTGCGGCGGCAGGAGCTGGAGCTGGAGCTGGCCCTGCGGCGGCAGGAACTGGAGCTGCGGCGGCAGGAACTGGAGCTGCGGCGGCAGGAACTGGAGCTGGCCCTGCGGCGGCAGGAACTGGAGGTTGCTGCTGCTCCGGGATGACAGCGGCGGGAACTGGAGGTCGCTGCTGATCTGGGACGGCAGCGGCGGGAACTGGAGGTCGCTGCTGCTCCGGGATGACAGCGGCGGGAACTGGAGGTCGCTGCTGCTCCGGGACGGCAGCGGCGGGAACTGGCGGTCGCTGCTCTGGGACGGCAGCGGCGGGAGCTGGAGGTCGCTGCTGATCTGGGACGGCAGCGGCGGGAACTGGAGGTCGCTGCTGCTCTGGGACGGCAGCCGTGGGAACTGGAGGTCGCTGCTGCTCCGGGATGACAGCGGCGGGAACTGGAGGTCGCTGCTGCACTGCGACTGCGGCGGCCGGGACTGGAGGTCGCCACGGTATGGAGACAGCGGCGGCCGGGACTGGAGGTCGCCGCGGTACGGAGACGGCGGCGGCCGGGACTGGCGAAAGCTGTGCCGCAGAGGCGGTAGGAACCGGAGCGAGCTGCGGCGAAGAGGTGACAGGAACAGGAGCCGGCTGCAATGCAGTCTGACTACGGGGAGCCGGAGTCGACCGGGCCACTGAGTGTTCCGCTACCCTTGCATGGCTCAGTCTCCGGCTGAGAAGGCGCTTGACCATATACTCAGAGTTCCCCAGAGGGTCAAAAACTCTCATCAGAGCAGTCACAAAGTCCACATACCCCACAGTATTAGGCTGGTCGCTGCTCACTGTGTACATGGCCCAGTCCAAAGCCCTTCCCCGCAGTAAGCAGACCACGTAAGACACCTTGGACCTGTCTGAGGCGAAAGTCAGGGGCTGTCGGTCAAACACCCGTTGGCATAGCAACAGGAAGCCTTGACACCTCCCCAGTGTTCCATCATAGGGACTCGGAGCCGGCACGGGGGATTCCCAGACCGGTGGAGCGAGGACAGGAGAGGGGAGTGCAGGTGATGGGTCCGGTGCTGGAGCCGGCGGAAGCTGGCCTGTCCGAACCAGTCCCTGCAAGATGCGGCCAACCCCAGAGACCTCAGCCTCCATGGATTGCAGGGCTTGACGCATCTCCATGAGCATCTGCTGGGGTGCCTCCAGCTGCGTGCTATGTCCGGCCAGCGTAGCTGCTCCTGTGGTTGCTGGGTCCATTATGGTCAGGTCGTTCTGTCACGGGAGTTCACAGATAGGACCCAAACGCAAGACCACAGGAGACAGAAGTGAATGTTAAACAGGCTTTATTTATAGACAGGTGGGTGTAGGTGTGGAGCCCGTGGTCCGACACCCGAGTGGCAGATCGACAGTGTGATGTCCCGTGGCTCGACACTGGAGAGTTGACAGATCGACGGTGTGAGTCCCGTGGCTCGACACTGGAGGGCTGGTGAGTTGACGGCGTGAAGTCCCGTGGCTCGATACTGGAGTCGACAGAGTGTAATCCGTAGACCACAACGAGAGCAGAGCGGCGGAGCGCATCCACAAAACACAAGGAGGGCAGAGCGGCGGAGTGTAATCCACAGACACAAGGAGGGCAGAGGAGCGGAGTGTAATCCACAGACACAAGGCGGGCAGAGGAACCACGGGGTTTCAGCGGGAGAAGACGGTACGACCTGACACTCCCAGACTGCAGGACCAGAGTTTATATAGTGGCAGGCTACTCATTAAGGGGCCCTGAGTCTGGTGTGTCAGGCTGCAGGAGGTGATCAGCTTGAGTGTCCTCAGCCGTGCACGATTAAGGGTGCGGCCCTGGGAGGTGTCTGAAGGCAGAGGACAAACAGAGCACATGGCACACCACAACAGACAGGGGAATCCTGGATCCTGACAAATATATAGGCTACAACCTAACGTGTGGCTTTGCTGCTTTGTTCATGCAGAGGCTGACGACTTTGTCATGGATAAGTTACTCTAATGAGACCACAGCACCTGCCTGGGAATGAACCGCCATCTCTGCTGCTTTGTTGGCAGTGAAAAGACACGGATGCATCAGTTGTTTCATGACGAATTGGTTTTTACTTGAAAGCACATTATTATGTTGGTGTAAAATCCTACCTGTTGTAATTCCACAGAGGTTGAAATGACAAACAGTAAATGCTCATTGAAGCATACTTGCAATATCTTAGCATCGCTTTCATGCAAATCACTTCACACGCCGCACAAGCGTGATTAGAGGTGAGATTAAGTTTATATCATTCTTTATATATTTTATATATTTTATATCATTTTTCTTACCTCTGAGCCAAAAACGACTGAAAACGTGTCGATGGGTCACACTGACAACCTCGTCTCCTTAATATAATGTTAATTACATTAATAGAGAACAACGGCCTAATGTTATCGCATCACATCTTGTTTGATACCAGCGGGAGACTTTTGTTGCACATCTTTCCTGATGTTATCCTTTTTAGCTGTCTCTACTGCCAGCTACAGAATGAATACAAACGTGTAGAAAAAAAAAAGATATCGAATAGAAATAATGAAATATGTTTTCATCATTGGTTTTCTTGTATGACCAGGCGTTGGCCTTGCACCTATAGTAGCCATTATTTCTGCACTTCTGTATGATGACACTCCTCATGTGGGTCCTCCCCAGAGAGGCTGAGAGGCTGACCTGACTGTGTGTGCAACAAAAAGAGCCTTACACATCTCACAAGCCTTGCTATCATGATACATGTCGAATAAATTATGTTTTGTTACAGACCAGCTGTGGATTTGCATGGAAATGCAACATTTCATTTCGGAATCAAAACTCAGAAGTCGAGCCTTGCTCTCCAGAGCGTATGGGGCCAGGAGTGGATGTTTTTTTGCATTTGATTTTTTAGAGAAAGTCTCTGGGGCTCCAATAGTTCAGTCAACCTCCTGCCAAATTCTCAAAACCGAAAGTCCGACTTGAAAGCATTTTGGATTCTTATAGCCTCCAGTGGAGTTTCAGTTGGTGGTTGGTAAGATGGGTTTAATAACCTCTGAACCTAATCTGCATTTGGAGGGTAAGAAGCCAAGACTGTTACTCTCTGTGGCTTTTAAAGGGTTTATACAAATATTTGCTGAAAAACGACCAAATTACTTGCTGATTAATCAGTCTGGAAAACAAGTGTGTACTACGCCTCTCTGATGCAAACACAATACACACGAGAATAGAGATTTGTACTCTGGAACAGAATTCACATTTAATTTACATCCAACATTTGAGAATGGAATCACAAAAAAATGATGAAACAAACACCATAACCTGAATGAATCAACAGACATTACTTTGAGTTTCTGCACTGACAATACAAGACTCTGAACACACTGTGATGTTCAGGGGTCAAGGCTACAACAAAGCCGGTTCTAAAGTGCTTTAAAACAAGCGGAAATGTCAGTTTGTCAAACATGTTAAATAATCACTGCTGCAAACGAACTATTCACTTTTTTTTTTCAGTTGCTGGTTTTGTCTGTTGTTCACAACACAAACTACACACTTTGTTAATGAGTATATCTTTAAGACAAACTTGACACATTCAAATATGATCAATTACAGTCAAACATCGCCTCTTGATACGTTGTAAATGTGAGATTTCCACAATATTGTAACAATGACTAAACATGCATGCATCGCAAATATTTCAGCCAATCCATACTATTTACCATTTAATCAGGTAGGTTTTATTCAAGAATCTGGATTCGTATTTCAAATTAGTCCCGTAATTGTAAAAAGCCTGAGCTGGAAAGACTACAGTATTGCAGTCGTCAGGACGAATCACCATTCCAGAAATGCATTGATTATTCATCTCAGTAATGACCTCGTGTCCTAACTTGTTAGACTCCAGTATAGTCTACTACCTGCCGCGTAGCTTCAGAGGATCCCATGCACTAACAATTTGATGCTCACATTTCAAAGCAAGCATGCAACATGTTCAGAATTACTGAGAGTCTCATTAGGAATTGAGGAATATCATATAATATTCTCAAGTCTGACGTTTTGAGGTTTTCAACCACACTTTGCAGCTAAATTGAAGGTATGTTTGTTCTCTCTGACAAGCCTAATGCAATGTCAGAACATCTATAGCCAAGGTATTTGAATCACGAGGCGTCAGCACCATTAAACACCTTAACATCTGTGCTGGTATGCCCTAAAGATAGGAACCCCCCCTGCAGTGAAGAATTAGTGGAGTATGACACCTTGTGAGACAGATGTGGGGAGCTGTTCTTCGATGCAATGGGGAGGAACTTGGACAGCAGACTGAAAGAACACTGGAAACAGACAATTGGAGCTGTCTGTGATGAACACCAAACCAAAAACGTTAACGCGTAGACTGGTAAGGGGTTAAAGGTCACGGTGAACGAGGAGTTAGTGGATGGCCAGAGAAAGATCTGACGCCAGAGATCACCCTTGAATAGAGACCACAGGTTTAATACTTTGGTCACATTCTAAAAAAATGGGCCAACTCCATTTGGGGATGAAGACATTTGCAGTTCAAAGTTCTAAGTGGACCTAGAGTTACAATCATTTTGTCAAACTATTGAAAAACAACCTGAGATTAAAACTCATAATAAATATGCACTGAAACTTTGATTGAAACAGTTTGATGTTTTGGCAAATACATATATTCACGTTCATTGGAGGAGCTAGAAGTAATGATTGGTACAACGGGGAAACAGCTAGCCTGGCTCTGTCCGAAGATCCAACACAAGTTCATCAGTGCCACTAACTACTACAGTGTATTAGTGTTTAATCTGTACACAAATACTTATCAATAAAAAGGACAACTTGTGGTCTTGGAGGGAGCTAAAATGTAACAATGTATACTTAACAGGGTCTTCAGTTGCCTGGTAACCTCAATGTGATTGTTAAACTCCTGGTTGCACCATAAAACAACACGTTGTAATTATTACCTTTCTGCTTTCGTGGAGTAAACAAACAAGATGTTAATAAGTAAGCTGTAGGGGTGCTGATAGGCGTATTCTTCAGCTTTTGGACGGATCTAGGCTAACTGTCTTCACCTGCTTCAAGTCTTTATGCTAAGCTAAGCTAAATTCCTCCTGGCTTGAGCTCCAGACTTAAAAGCACAGACATGATAGTATCGATGTGCTCGTCCAAATCTCAGCAAGAAAGCAAAGGGCATTTAAAGTGGAGAATAAAGCCTATTTACTGACAGTAATGGGAGTTTGGGAGAAGTTCAGAGTAAACTTATCAAAGACTTATGAATATTTAAATCAATTTGTTTCCTCAAACCCTTCGCTCATGCATCCAAGAGTGAGTTTGATTTGCGGCACAAAAGATCCATATATTATCAAGATACATTTAACATGTGTGCCATTTCTTTTTTTTTGGGGGCCTCTCTCTAAATTTCACTGAGCTAAATCTAGTGCACAGTCTCAGGAAGGTTGTGACAGATGCCTCGTGTCCCTCTTAGCTCAAGTGTCCCACATACAGTGAGGAAGAATTGCTGGTTCCATCTAGGACTGGAGGAGAAGCAGCAGGTTCGAAAAAACCACCTCCCAGGAGAAATGATTCAAGTTTTGGAGCGCCAAAGAGGCGAGTAAAGTGAATGCAATTTCAAAGGGGAAATAATGGAGGTCATGGTGTTTGATGTTGCTATGCTGGCCACGAAAATGACTGGGTTGACGATGGAATCAATCAAACCTCTATGGCACTGAATATTAATGCAGATATGTTTAGTTGTTCTTTTGCATTTTTAATAACAGTGTTAACACCAAACCTAACCATCCGTTGCTCCAGACAGAGTGAAGTGCAGTTATCTGTAGCCGTGCCGGTGGTATCAGCTGACTGAAGCAATACTATTTGAAATGTGACGGGTGTGTTTTCTTTACTTTTTTTCTTTTTTTCCTGCTGCTCTTCTCTTCTGTTTTTGTTGTGATGAGTGAACACAAGGTCAAAATGGAATTTATCCTCTGATATCACCTGCCAGTCCAGACACGATAAATGCTCACTCAAGGTGACATTACTTTGGTGTCTGTACACAGCATGCCACTACATCTTTCATTTCCTGCGCGCTAAAATGTACAACTTATCCTTTGACAGGAGGAGTAAACATCTCTAATATGACCCAGGCTGTGCTCTGCCTGGGTAAACAAAAAGAAAACCTGCCTCATTCTCCACGATCCCTGACAATCCCAAAGAAAACAACAAACAAAGCACTTTTTAGTTTTTATATATTTGAAATATTAGACATGAGTAAGACGAAAAATAACTTTAAAATGTCAGGGTATTAAAAAAGAATGCAACATATTCATTCATTCATCAGTTCATCATAGGATCTCTAATGTTGACAATAACTACATTTCAGTATTCTGTGTGGGATTACTGGAACGAGCAGCGCTTACGTAATTAGATGGAAACAGTGATAGTCGACAGACACAATAGCAGGGTGATTTAGGAGAGCTCATGACATTTCCTTTTTCTTTCTGCAGTGACACTTTATCAAAGGCCAGAAAACTTATTTAGTATGCAATGGATCAATCGCCATCCTCAAAAAGTCATTTAAATGAACTTCTCGGGCAGATATCTATCCGGCGAAGTGGCCGACACTATCAGAAAATGAAAAAGGATGTGACATTTTTTTCTGTGAGAAATAGAAATGGAACAAAACTGAGCAAAGCATTGGCTACGCAAACACTCCAAGATGCTCCGTAACAGATTGCTTATCTTTTCTTTTTGTCTCTGGATGTTTTTTTTATCATCAATTTATACAATGAGGAGCTGACTTTTTCCTCACATACACTAGTTGTGACAACACATTTAGTCTTTCCATTTACAACCAGATGTCCCGTAGCATTTCACTGACATGGTAGCTGAATTCATTTTTTTAGTGAAACACTGTCCAACTTATGAATACTTAATAAGAACTTAGGGCAAAGAACCCTGCACAGAGTCTCTCCTTTCAAATTAAGAGGAGTCCAAAGAGAAGGTTTAGTGATTCTCACGAAATAAAAATAAGCCAATGGCCATGCAGTGCATGTCTAATTGCAAATGAAGCATCAAATTAAAATGCCAGGGACTAGTTGGAGAAGCGGTGGCTGCACAGTTAGTGTATAAATTTATGTTTGAGATTGTGCCATTTTCAAGGAAGGTGTCATTTGTACAGCAGTATAACCGGAGCAACATCACCATGTTATTAGTTTTGACAATTCTCAGTCATGTTCATGTCGGGAAGGAAGGAAGACAGCATGACACCGAGTAGGATGTGAATAGCCCATATATCTCACCGCCAATTAGTATTAGGCAGTACTGTAAAGTGAAAGGAAACAAATTCATAAATACTGTCGCAACATGAAAGAGGAGGGAAACCATCCGGAGAATAAAAATAAACTGTCAGTCTCCGACAGATAGCGGAACATCAACGAAGCCTTTCCAATTACTTCAAGGTTAACTGTGAACCACTAATAACTTCAGGGAACTGGAGAAACAAAACATTGTTAGCTAATTACATAAGCAAGTCATTTAGACTGATTGATGCCACATATTATTCTGTGCTCCCACTCTCTCTCTCTCTCTCTCTCTCTCTCTCTCTCTCTCTCTCTCTCTCTCTCTCTCTCTCTCTCTCTCTCTCTCATCCTCTCCCTAATTCCTCTCTTCCATATCGCAGAGAACAGCATAAAGACAGTGTTTTCTGTGGCAGCTGTCTCCATGACGGCCCACACCGACACTCTCTCCCGGCTCGGCAGTAAACCACGATCAACTGGTGAACAACTGGCAAAGATTTATCATCACCATCAGCTCAGGACCAAAGCTCTACGTGTGAGCTGACACACTCGGTAGAGAGAGAATTGCAGGCGCTGCCATTGCCGTTTGAGACAGAGGTCAAGCAGTCTGCTGCCGAGGCGAGGAAGCAGCAGCAGCCACGCCGCGTGTACCTTTATGCAGTGATAAAGTGAATTAATATTCCTCTGGTTGTCAGCCAGATGAGATGATTCTGTTTATATCTGTTTGTATAGACGCTGTATAACAAAGAGGCTTTAAAGGGAGATCATTTCTGTTTATCGTTGCGTCTTCTGTCACTGAGGTAACATTCTGAATACTCTGTTCACTCATGCACACTGTGATAGTTGTTATTAATGAAGATGCATAATAACAGCTCATCCTGAGTACAAGCTCAATCTGGATTTGAGCTTTTGTTTTATAGTGTTGTAAATATGCTCAATAGTAATGCCAATTAGTTATCCCCAGTGTTTCCATGGAACAATGAATGTGATTTACAGTGTTTCTCGGTTCTGTTTAAGATAAAGATAAAAGAGCAGAATGTGGGATTGAGAATGAGTACGCCATTGAACGTGCCCCAGCTGAAAATCAGCACTTGATGGTCTGATTGCCGAAGCCCCTTAAATTGTACTCATCGTTTGTTTTGTTCACCAGACTTGAATGCAACATATATATAAACCCATATATATATATAAACCCTTCAGATAGTGCAAACCCGGAGTGAAACCTTTGAATCACTGGTAGCACTGCAACAGCAGCACTGCTGTATGGCGAACGCTTCACTGAAAGCTCGAGACAGACGATGAAAGAACACGTCTTAAATAGCGTGAATATAAAAGTACCGACACATTATCACTACATGGTGTCGCTGTTGAACACAGGATTGATTGGGCAGCTGAAATGGCTAGAGGACTTCTACATCATATCAACTGACAACATTTCCTTTGAAATGGATTATTGTTATGATGAGGAATTGTCATTATCTGTGTGTGTGACTTTTGAGATACAAAAGAAAGCTAGCACATCATATTACAGCAGTAAATATATCAAATCGATCACATCGAATGACTCAATTCAAACCCACGCAGGACCAGATGTCTAGAGAGAATTTAGAACGGCTCCTCATTGTTCATGTTTTAGAAGTCTTCATCTAAATCATATTCCCATACTTGTATGCTCAAAGGCCTACTGTTAGTGGATTTTTAAAAAGAAGGCACAGAAGGATAATTGTTGTGTTTTATGTGTCTTTCAATTTCTTTTAAATGTCATAGTCATAGCAGAATGGTTTCCAGATGTATAATTAAGTGGCATAACTACATGTTGAATCTTGCAATCAATAGTTCCAAGTTTGTAGCTACGCTTTGTGCTTCTAAGAATAGTTAATATCACGCGATTTATTTGGAAATACATATTGCGAGTAGCCTTCACACCTTAAAGCCTGTCACTGAATTAAGAAACGTTTTTGCCACTTCTCAAATGTAACGTGACATTTGAAGTCTACAATTCACGTATAAAACCACATTTTTTAACATACAACAACGCATGTGTGACAATGAAGCAACAGATGAAAATTGTATTCAGAATCAAAATATATCCTTGAATACATTCAAAACCAACCATAAAGACGCAGGAAGAGCAGCGGTGCAATTGAGGGCAGCAGCACCCTGTGACCGATACAGTGGGCAAAACCCTGTATCCGGACAGATTAGGATATGAAGATCCACATATTTATGGAATGATTCGAGTTAGCAAGAAAACAGAGGAAAGTGCATGTTCCTTATGGGTCAATTTTAGGTTAAACTAATTATTCCATCTTTGGGGAATTAGCCCTATTTGCTTTCTTTCCGAGAGATAGATGAACAGATCAATAGCACTCTCGTGTCTGTCCCTCAATGAAGTTGCAGCCAGTTAGAAGAATAGAGATTGGAAACAGGAAACACAGCTAGCCTGGTTCTCTTTAAAGGCTATATTATTCACCTGCCAGCACCTCTGCAGCCGACTAATTACACGTTATATAAACCTCAGAGAACTCCATCGCTTGGCTAGCTGTTTGCCCCTCCTTCCAGTATTTATGCTAAGCTAACCTAACCAGCTGCTGGCTCCTATAACCAACAGAGTATCAATCTTCTCATCTAACTCTCTGCAAGAACGCGAATGAGCATATTTTCCAAAATATCAAACTATTCCTTGAAAGTACATTTAACATCTAAACTGGCCTTGACCGTTGGTAAAAAGCTTGTGTTTATAAGTTTTCATAATACATGCATATGTTGCGGTGACAAAAGAGCAGTGGATAACTATATATATAGGACTTGCTGTAAGTTTAGATAATTACAATGGAATGATGAAGACAATAACATCTCATGATGTGTGAGCTTGCTTTGATATAACTTATTGTCAATGCAGCAGACGTCTTAATGGTGGATGAAAAACATTTCCTTCCAGACAAACTGTCAAGTGGAAAACAAATGGTGTTGTGTTTTTTTCACACACCAGCCCCACAATTCAAAACGTCCAAAAGTCAATATCCACACTTGGCAGTTGAGACAAAGATGGAGATGAGGTGCGAGTAGCGCGAGTAGTGCAAACTATTGCATCGTGGGATGGCCCTGAAGCACCGCATGACATCGATTCACAAAGACTCCATCTTAACACACTTGGTACACTGGGGATTTCAAGTTGAGATGCTAAGAGGCCGTAACAACGTAATCACAGACATACAGCTCGCCATTTGTCAAAAATAAACCCAACACCAACAGGTTACAGAGGCTAGAAATGACGTGTGCACAGCTGACTCATTTGTCAGAGGACTACTGATGAGCTGAAAACCTCCTCTAATACATTCTTTTTCAATTTCCTCGGGAGATTTAAAATGTGTTGTGAGAGCTGCTGCAGGATACTAATGTGAAAATTTGAATACGAATGAACACAGTGTCCGCTAGCAGTGATTTTCAAACACACACACACATTTTATACCAAACCGTGCAGATGAATATACCTTGTGGCACAAATTGTCAGGTCAATGCACAACTATATTTGACCTACAAGGTGCATATAAAGCACTGATGAAGGGATCATATTGTATTGATTGATGAATGCACTTTCCCTCTCCGTACAGTTGGCTCTGTCAGACCAGTGCACATCATTGGGGGCACAAATATGACCTTCTTTCTTGTTGCTTGCCTTTCGTAGCACATGGCCTTGAATCCTCAGTGGACTCTGTGCCTGAAATAAAGTCAATAACAACTGCAGTGACTTTGCAGACTGGGAGTATTAAATAAAAAAAATAGTGATCAAAACTACTTAAAAAGGAAAAAAGAAAGATTGAACGCTGTCCTCTATTAATGAGGCATATTGTGGTAACGTGTGAGAGCTCTGTTTAGTGCTTTACAGTTAAAAAGGTATCTAATCCACTCCATTCCAGCTTTTATCACGGCTATCAAAAAAGCAGGTATTTATGCTTATGCAAATGAGTGCTCTTTGCCACCTTTTCCAGCGGAAGAACAGAAAATGGCTCAGTCTGGTGTCAGCTTCCACTGATCTTGCTCTTGCTCTTCCTTGGCAGCGGTTTTGGAAACTATTTATTTTCTCTTCGGGACAGGCCCTTAGATAGCTATTATGGAGTTTGCAACAAGCCTGTTTCTCTTGTCTCATTTGCTTTCATGCATCAAAGGCTCATTTAAAGCGACCTTAAAAATAACGAGGACAAAATATTGTAACATAGTGAGTGAGCGGATGAAATTCAGCAGGTGTTTAATGTTATTTAAATGCATATTTTCAACTATAGCCTTTCAGTTACTCAATTTAAATGTTGATGAGAAGCAAACCTAAAGCGGGCCGGCTCATTTGAAGTTGCTGATGAAAACCCACGAACCTCCCCGTGGACATGGTCCCTTGATTGAGAGATGTATTTAATTGATTTTATATTGCATAATTGAGTTAGACTTTCTGGTTTCTTGCATCTGTGTGTGCTCGATTTACTAAAATGGTGTTGCTGCTTCATTTTGGTCGATGTAAGTGAGAAAATAGTGCAAAATGTTGTATAATTTGTATGCTGCAGCTACAAAAGCTCAATAACTACTAACAAGTATTCAGAGTGATGTTTGTCAATGTTGGTTATGGTTTTTACACTCGATAAATCATTCAGGAACAGGGACAGTTTGAACTTGCCCTACATACTCATGATTGTATTGAAAGTGACCTATTCTGCAAATAGGACAGTAAAGCCAGGCGAGCTTGTGCCTTATCAGTGTCAGAGCATTCAAAGAAAGAGCTACACGAGGAAACTGTGTATATGTTGTCCCATTTTACAGCTAAGTCAATATACAAGAGCTGAACATTCGCCCCTCACGGCAACAAAGCACAAGCACACTCAGGAAATGAGCATCCTAATACATGCTGCACCGTGTTGTGTATACGGGGATGATGATTATTTAGATGAGTCGAAGCAGTTGTGACAGCACCGAGCATGATTTTGTAGGAATAATGGTTTGTACTTTATTTTCCACTTGAGTACCAGCTCTACTCTCTCATTTGCATGTAAGAAACTCAACCAGCAACCCAGGAGTCTTCAAAGGCAGTCTCCCAGGTAATGCAGCAGCTTGAGATTTTGCATCTGATCATCACTGACTGGAGTCTTGATCGTGTAGATTCAAACTGGAGGGAGAGTTCTACGTGTTTACAAATTCAGACTCCTTTCAACAAGCAAGGGAATGATATATAGTCTTCAAAATGCAATACTTCTCAGTTAAATAGATCTATTGTTTGATCTCGCTGTATTAGTAAAATCATATTTGAGAAAATTGTTGAATATATGACCTTTTTATGATTTCAATAAGACTTTTATTGGGCAAATATTAGAATACAACATACTAAAATAATGCAACATGAATAAACATAATACATTTTATAATAATTCCTTTCAACTGAAAGAAGATATGTACACCTGTTAACTTCATAGCAATAACCAGTTTTTACAAATATGTACATCCTCGAGGTACATCTCAATTAGCTTATCAACACAGCTTTTAAAAGATAGTGGCAACCTCTGACGCTGTAGCCACAGTAACAATAATTGGACTCTGGTTGTGTATTTCAGCACCTCCTCCACCCGCCTCACGCTGCTGCTGAGGAAAGTAAGACGGGAGGGTCCCGGTCTTGGAGAAGGTCTGCATGCTGCTTCTCGATTTTGGGTGATTTGTGCCATAACCAGAGTCCTTCCAAAAGTGAGGACAGCCATGAGGACTGTTGAAGACTGGTACTGGGGAGAATCCTATGGTGTATGCATTGTCTCTGGGGCCTCTGAAGCTCTGCGCTGGTACTGCACAGTGCGTGCTTTGGCAATCCCCAGACAAGCTGTTAGCAGTGCTGGATGCACCTGAAATAAAAATGGAAAATAAGGATGAGAAAGTGTTGATGCAGAAATTAGAAACCGCATTTATTCTGGTGAATATTTATGTTTAACTCAGTGATGTGTAACGTCAAATCTTGAGAGAAGAAGACTTACATTTAAGCCTTGGTTGGAAGGTGGTGAAGTTCTTTTTGCCTCCGTCACCACTGATATCAGAGTCACTGTCGTTGAAGTCACTGTCCCCTTTGCCACTGTCCTTTACGCTCAGCTGGTCGCTGTTGCCAATGCCACTGCAAATACAATCAACAGATACAGTATGAGCCCCCTCTGCACCACATTAGCTTGATTATTGATGTCTTTGGCCTGTGTCTGTCCTTCCCATCTAACCTCATTCCACAGGAACGCCACAAGCAACACAATGCATGCATGGTGCATGTTAAGTACCCTCTGTGTTCAGTCAGATTTGACTGTGAATAAAGCATATCTTATCTGAGAAAATGAATTCCATTTAGTTTGTCTTACCTCACTTGCAAGCAGTATTTGTCACCTTGCCACACAGATGTTGGTTGGAAATGCTTGGAGGGCAGGAACATCTAAGAGAACAAACAGAATGACGGCAGAGAGCTCAGTTTCCATTTCTGGCACAAAGATCAAGGCAGCACTCTGGAACATCATATGCATATGAAATTAAGAGATCAAAATAAAAAAAAGCCACTCCTGTAGTTGACTCACCTTTGTCTCTGAGTCCCCAGTCCTCTCCTCGTACATGCAGGAATTATCCAGGGACGAGGAGGTTCTCTCGTGGAAGAAGCCTCGTTGTCCGGTGTATATGTTTGGTTCTGTTGAGGCGAGCATGGGCATGGGCCTTCCCTCGAACAGGCTGCGACACACTTCTCTCTTGGAGCCGTGGCTTCTCCCTCCACGGCTGAGTTTGCATGTCACAACAACAGCCATTATTGCAATCAGCAACAACGCACAGCCCCCGCTGAGCATTATAATGACAATTAGCGAGCCGTCCAAGCCGGAGCTTTCTTCCTCACTTGACCGCAGCACAATGACGACTTGGTCTTCAGAGGGCTGCGTGTCTGAGACGACAAACCTAATGGTGGCACTGCTACCGAGCGGGGTTCTGCCATTGTCACTCACGCCGATTTTCATTTCCAGCACGTCTCCGGTTTCAGATGTCAGCCATTGTTTCAAAGCAATTTCTCCAGTGTCCTTGTTCATTGTGAAGAGCTGTGGGTCACCTTGTACAATTTGGTAGTGGAGCTCGCCATTCACCCCCTCGTCCTCGTCTTCGGCTGAGACGCGAAGGGCGAGATAGCCAGCAGGTGCATTAAAAGGCAGTGGGATATCAGCAGAGTCGTTCACAAGGACGGGGAAGGTGAAGTATGGATAATTGTCATTCAGATCCACAACTTTAATTCTGATTATTGATGTGCTTGAAAGAGGGGGGGAACCTCTGTCTTCAGCCTGGATAACTAGCTCAATCTGCTGAAGAGTTTCATAATCAAAAGACCTCAAAGTGTACAAAGACCCTGAGAGTGAATCCACGGAAACATAAGTGGACACTGGAGATCCTCCTGGCACCTCTGCATCTATGAGTTTGTAAGAAACTTTGGCATTCTTACCCACATCAGGATCGCGAGCGATAACAGTGGTTACATATGAACCTGGGATGTTATTTTCCAGGACTGAAACTTCAAAAAGTGACTTACTGAAGAGAGGGGGGTTGTCATTCTCATCTGTCACACGGATGGTGTACTGTCGGACAGTTTTGAAGGGTGGGCTTCCCAGGTCCTCTGCAATCACGGTCAAATTGTACTCTGGGATCTTTTCTCTGTCTAAAGTAGTGCTGGTGATAATCATGAAGGAGTCCCCATATGCCTGCTGTAGGGTGAAGTGCTCGTGCCCGAGCAGGCTGATGCGCACGTACCCGTTGGAGCCAGAGTCTCTGTCCGAGGTGCTGATCAGAGCCACGAAGCTCTCCGCAGCTGCAGCTTCTGTGATGTAGGCGACGCCATCACTGCTGGAAGTCATCGGCTTGATGCTGATTTCAGGGGCATTGTCATTCACGTCCACGATATCTACCACGACTTTGCAGCTGGACGGGACAGAGTTTGCGCCTGAATCGGAGGCCTTGATGTTCAGCTCGTATGACCTCCTTTTCTCAAAGTCAACCAGCGCCTTCAAAGTCACGTCCCCGGAATGAGGGTCGATGTGGAAAAGCCGGCCGGCTTCTGCCGAAAGCCCGTCAGCAAACGCATACGTCACCTCCCCGTTGACCCCGTCGTCGGGGTCAAAAGCATGCACTTTGAGAACTCTGTGACCCTCCGGGGAGTCTTCGTTCAGCTCAACTTTCAGCGAGCTGTGCTCAAACGTCGGGCTGTTGTCATTAAAGTCCAGCACGCTGATATTCACAACCATTGACCCGGACTTTGCAGGCACTCCTCCGTCAGTAGCGGTGACTTCGATGGTGAAGAAGTCCTCCACTTCCCTGTCGAGCTCCCTCACCAGCACCAGCTCAGCAAACTTCACCCCATCATCCCGATGTCGCACTTCGACGGCGAAATGACTGGAGGCAGAGATGTTGTAGCTCTGAATGTAGTTTTCACCCACGTCCTGGTCGAGAGCAATCTGCAGCGGGAATCTTGAGTCCAGCGGGACATTCTCCACTATCTCCAGCCTCGTCTCGTTCCGCAGGAAATGAGGAGAGTGGTCGTTGATATCTTTTACCTCGACCTCCACGTGGATGAGTTGAAACTTTTCTTTCGAGAAGGCCACGACGTCGAAGGTGATGAAGCAGCGCGGAGACCTGGGGCAGAGCTGCTCCCTGTCAATTATGTCCGCCACACTCAGAAGTCCGTCACTCTCCCTCATGTCAATCACCGAAGAGTTGTTTTCTTGCATGAAGCGGAACGATGTGTCTGGGTCATCAGCTGGATCAATCTTTAAATCTTGAGACAGATTGCCTGTCTCCGTTCCGGGTGCATCCTCTTCGTAGGTGAAATACCTTGTAGTTGTACACTGAACAGAGTATAAAAATAAAGAGAGCACCATGCACAGCCCGATCCCTGTCATCTTGCAAAATCCCATGTTGAAGGGTTACAAAGTGCAGCTGAAAACAAAGTCTATAAATGATGCAAACAATCCACCACCTGTGCTATGTCAGGTCGACTCACAACTGTGTTCAACTCTGACTTTGCTGTGGGACTTTAAGCCCCGGTATATGCAAATAACCTGCCCCCATCGACCAATGGCCTTCCAGTGGTCCATGCGCCAACAGGGGAACGTTTGGCTCTGCAGCAAACTGCTGATCACTTTTGTGGGAGCAAATGGTTTATTAGATGAACTCAGTGTGTGGCTTTAATCTGGCTGATAAATCAGTGTGACTTAAATAAATCTGCACATGGCATTTAATTACCCGAAATAATCAATTAGGGCACTCTAATAGGACTACAGTGTCATCAGAGGAAGCTGAAGTCTATCTATTGAAAATCTGAATAATTGATTAGTTGTGTCTATCAGTGAGAGGCAATTGGGGTGGAAGAGAAAAGAAAAGGGAGGGGAAACATCCACATGGCAATGAGATTATAATTGCTGATAACTGCTGCAAGAGTAAACAAGGGCTCACAACATCAGTCACTCTCATGAGCACCAGTGGTACCTTAAATATAGTTACACTTCTAAAAAATGTAAGGCATGATTAATACCACAATGTAGAAATACTCAGGTCCAACAAAATAAAGTATCAACAAATGCAAAATGAGTGCTCTGGGTAATTTAATCTTTACCTTTGTATCATTCATTTATTGTATCGTCTATCTAGCAGTCAACTAGTAACTATTGCTGTCAGCTGCTATATGGCAGCATACCTGAACATGTATTTTTGTAAAGTATTTAATAATGCACTTAGTTACACTCCCCCACTGGATAAAAGCAGTAGGAAATGCAAAATGGGAAACTGGAGAAAACATATATCATATCACATACAGTCTCATCAAAAGCCTTACGTCACTGCAATAAAACCCAAACTCCATAAATATGTATTTCTTCATTATTTTCTCAATACAATACCTATTCATGTAAATATTGCCCTGAGATGATTTCCATAATAAAGGAAAAGGAGATTTCTTTCGCTCTGTCATGCAGCCAGTAACATTGTCTCATTTGTTCAGACAGCGGAGGAGGAATTTAAGTATTATGCAGTGAAGAAAACCCACGAAGTCAGACGAGTGTAATATGATTAGTGTATTGTTTTGGACACCCACAATGTTAATGAGACATAGAATATCGGTGTAGCTCCATGTTCGAGGAAAACCCCTGTGTAATCAAGATCTATTGCAATAAACACTCAAATGCACTGAATTATACCCTTTTCAACAAAAGTTCTAAAACAAGAACCTTGAAAGTCAGAAGAATAAAGAAGTGTGGAGAATAAACTGCATTGAATGATTCCCCCTCCCACCTGAAACACACACACACACACACACACACACACACACACACACACAGAATACACACTCACCAGCAACAGCTCCCATAGTGATAACAAAAGAGCATGAGTCAACCAGACTTTTGTCAACCATATGGGTGATTACCTTTTACTGATTAAAAGGCGTCTATGGTCCTTCAAAGGGCTCTTGACACCTCACAAAAGTTTGGGTTAAAGCTGTCTGAGCCCCCAAGAGGGCACATACAGGGAGGTGTGAAAAAGCACACGACAGCCACAGAGACCACAGACGTGAGACTGTGACAGCCAGAGGTGATGGGGTAGCGCTGTCCTGCCACAATTACAATGTCATAAATGCCCAATTTTGCTTTTAAACTAAATGTCCACCCATCCGGCCATTTTCTGCTGCTTATCCAGTGCTGGGTTGTAGTAGCATGCAGGCGAAGGAAGGTAGTCCAGATGTCTCCCCAGCAACCTTTTTCAGCTCCTCCTGGTGGATCTCAAGCTGTTTCCAAAGCAGATGAGCGATATAATCTCTCCAGCATGTTCTGGGTCCACCCCAAGGTATCCTACCAATTGGACGTGCCTGGAAAACATCCAAAGGAAATCGTACAGCTCACATCAGCGAACAACGTAGCTGACTCTACGCAAAGCTCTCTCAGGATATCTGAGCTCATCACCCCATTTCTAAGGGTGAGCCCAGCCACCCTACAGAGGAAGCTCACTGCGGCGCCTCTCATTCTTTCCTCCACTCATAACCATATCCACCCAGATGAGGGTTGGAAGCTAGATCGACTGGTATCAATCGTTTTGCAACAAATTCTCCCCTCGATCTTCATGCTCCATCCAAGCCGAAGCCCTTCTGACCTCCTGGGACATGTGTGCTGCTTCAGGAGACCTCAAGGTTGACCAGGCCTGCTTCTTCAGCTTGACAACCTCCTCACCAGGTTCTCAGGTGGCCGCCGCGACAGGCACAGACCACCTACTGACCACAACTCTGAGCAGTCGCCTCCGCAATAGTGGAGGCTTTTGAACATGTCCCCAACTGAAGATCTGATGATACGACCACCAAGTCAACCATTGATCTTTGGCCTGAGGTGGTCTGGTACCAAGTACATTTATGCTGGAACATGGTGTTTGACACAGAAGTCATGTAGCAAAAAGCACAACAGGCCATATTTAACATTCTAAATGGAGAGAGAGAATCCCAGGCAACTTGAACACAAGACAATAACAAACTGTTAAACACTTTGCTGCAGAGACGGCCAATTTATAATGTATGCCATGGATAGCTGCAGTGTTTGTCTATTGAATTTGTAGCATGCTTCAGTCGCACCCCATTACAGCAGAAGCGCTAAGAGTTTGTTTTCAAATCCACAAGACATCAAACATAAGATACTTTTCTGCCATTACCAGACACACAAAGCCTTCAGCACAACAGTCCCATGCTGGCTGGGTGTTGAAATCCAGGATTTTGTGGTTCTGAGGAGTCAGAAGGTAAAGCAGAATTATCAGCCAAATTAGTTGTTTGCCACTAAGAGGATTATGCTTTAATCTTATCTAGCACTTACCACTTTGTGCTGCAACAAGTTCATGGTAACAGCTGAGCAGCTGCAGATGAAAACATTTCAGTCTAAAATGAATGTGCAGACATAATGATTAAAACAGCAGCTATACACATAGTGGTGACCTAATATTCTTCATGTATCCTACGTTGTGTTTGAGCCAACTGCCTCAGTATAAATTACATCACTATGAGGTCACCAGAGGTCTAAACCTTAAACAAAGAATAGCTAACACCGGAGTGATACTTGTTTGTCACCTAGCCAGGTGATTATAGCAGATCACGGTTTGATTAAGACGTGTGTGTGTGTGTGTGTGGTGACAGTAAGAGCATTTCAGCAGATTAATGGGTTTGGCCATCTGTTCCCTCCACTGAGGTGATTTTAATTGATGGTAAGAATATTGTTCATCTTGCCTTGGCTGTCAACATTAAAAACAATGATGGTAAGTAATCAGTCAAATGTCAGCCAGTCGTTCACATCATTTGAAGGCCATTTGAAGATGCTTCACCTCGCGCCTCACCAGGTAGGACGGCAGGAAAAGCATCTGGTGTCACTGGGAGCAGTAATCCTGGCATATGGCACTGGGAACAAATGTCTCAAAGGCCCACCTTTTATAATAGCCACTATGTCACCCACTGCTGGTAAATTGTGAGCCAGTTTTTTTCACCTCCATAGTTTCATGGTTCCCTGTATTTGAGATACACAAAAAAAAGTTGAAAAAGACTTTATAGAATTGCGGTTTTTGATACGTTATTTGTTTTATATTTTGCATGTTTTACAGTGAAACCAATTCAGTCTCTTTCTATCAACGGGTGAACTGGTAAAAATGAGTTTTTTTAAATGAGTTTTGGTTTGTCTGGATATACCTGCAGCTAAGAGGCAGAGTGGCACAGATACAGGGAGCCAAATACAGGTATGCACATAGAGAAAATATAAATGGAGTAAGATGCACAAACAAGCTATGCATACACCATGAAACAGAATAAAAACACGATCACAGATGCTACACAGAGCTGCAGCACATGTGCTGCAGTTCGAACAATATAGAAATTCAATCATTTCATATCATTCCATTTGCATGATTGAACGGTTTTTACACTGCTCATTACATCATCGTATTAGTTACAAAACTTACTATCCCAATCAATGTCATCTGAAGGGACAAAAACAAATTGTTATTGTTTGAGAAAAGTTACAGTTAATTTGCACATTGTGTAAAAGTAAATGACACAGAGGACAAGATGAAATCTGAGTCTGTTTCCTCCAAGATGACCCTACTCCCCTGAGAGTGTTAAATTAGGAGCCGTGGCTAACATTTCTATCTATTATATGTTTTTCCATCTATTAAAAAGCAATAGGCTACAATTGTGCTTTTGACTGGGATCCCTCAGGAGCCTGATTCATCGGTATTTACAATTATTATTTAGAACAAACACAAATTAATAGAAAGGAAATAACGACATATAGTCATTAGGAATAAAAAGACAACTTCTTGGAAAAATTGGAATTGGAATTTCCTTTGTGAACAAAACGCATACCTTTTGGGGTACCCCAGTTTGTAAAATGAGAGTTAAACACCTGTAAATATTCTTGTACCTGGCCATTAACTAGTTCTACATCAGCCATGCTGCCAAATACCTAAATGGGCTCTTTTAAACAACAATACAACCCTGAAGGGAGACTTGTATTCATCACAGTGTTAATTACATTGGCAAAGACTATTTGTTACGTCTGGTAACTCCAGCCATTTTCAAGCCAGCCCCTTATCAGTTTCCTCATCTCACTTTAACCTTAGGCGCTCTAATAAACTGGGGGTATACATGTCACTGCTCTGGTCATGAGGCTCATGTGGAGGCTTTAATCTCAGCCATTTGTGCTGTCTGAAAGGCAGATAAAACAAGATTATCCTGTTCTTGGTATGGTCTTTGGTGAAACGAGAGGAAGCATGCGAGCAGCAGCTGTGGAGGTGCCAAATGCTCAGACTGGCTAGTGGTCTCTGTTGCTTTTGGCACCTCCTGTGGCGCTACAGGCACAGATAAACCCCCCCCCCCCAACCACAGCTCATCCTCACAGCTCTCCACCTGATTCCAACTGGACAAATGTTTAACATACTGTCCCTAATCACACTTCACATTCTGTCACAATATGCCCCTGAATAGCTTTAAGGGCCATATAACTCACATAGGTACTTGTAGCCTTGATGTTATTAGGTGTAATTGTTTTGTTTTTTTGCCTCAGCTCTGTAATTCATGCATTCAGATCATTTCAGGAGGGATGCCATTTCTTTCACACAGCATCTGAATTTAGGACATGTGAGGAGCAACTAAAAAGATATATTTGTCAAACAAAGAACAATTATGGAAATAAATGCATAACATAAGAAAATCATAAAACTGCCTCACTATTTTATGATAAAATAATTAGTCTATTAGGGCCAATCATGAATAATACAAGGTTTCCCTCTAATATGATCTCAGTGGACTCTACATGTTTTAAACAAATTCAGAACATTGATATGGATGCCGTGTAAACATGTTTCTCGGATTTTTTTCACGTTGGCCACAAAAGGCTGAGTCTATTAAGAATTTTGGACCGACAGATTTTGTTGTTTAAATCTCCTAAAAGCCGAGGCAGATCAAAAGAGGCATTAGTATGCAGAGACAAATCATGTTTGGCTGAGGTTCCTCTACCCCCACTCAACTCCAACCATTCCCCACTGTGTAACTAATGCTCGCTGCCTGAGAACGATTGGAACAACAGTTGCTAGCTGCACTTCATTATGCATAAGTGTTTTTGAATAAGCTTTGGCCATATGTACCATCAGGTATGCTACAGCAGCACAAAAGCATATTCATCATTAGAATTTAAGCTCTGAGTGAAAAACGCAAAATCCTGTGTCAACGGCGTTAACAAAATACCTGCTTAAGGATCGTAATGACAAACAAAGAAAAACAGGTTTTTTGAATTGAGGCCAGTCATTTTAAAATCGGGAGTCAACCAGGTTTGGATTAAAAGCAGGGAAGAGAGTGCCATCTACAGGTTGGAATGTAGCCCTGGTAACATCAGAAGACTTGCAAGCAATAACACATCCTGAAAGCATGTGCATGTGTCAGACACAGATCATTAACTCTCTTGCTCATAGATTCTAAATGAATGTTTGGACCACCTTGATTGAGGGAACATGTAGTCCTGACAGTGTAATTTGGGCAGAGACTATAGCAACCACAAAAATAGTGCACCAACCAATTGGATTCTACGAGAAACCAGCTCCCCTCCTCTTGTTTGAAGTGTGGCCTCGCTACGTGCTTTGTACTTTCTGTTGGTGAAGGATCCACTGTGGGTTTCAATCCAATGATGATGAGTACTTCACATTTCATGGTTCATATTGAATTTCACCGCCTGAAGCAATGGAAGAGGGCCCCACAAGATCAGCAGGCCTGCACGTTAACCTCCAGTGATATTCTGTGTGTGTGATGATTGCAGGCACATATTTGACTTGACATATCCCTATCCAACTTTCACTTTGATTTTCATTTTCCATGTCACCGCTGAACTGGTCATTGTAGATAAAACGGTGCTGAAAATGTCCTTGTTTTAGTGCGTCTTTCAGTGAGGATGTACAAGCTTGCAATCCCTATTCCTGTAGCATGTTGGCTGTTACTATATCAGGTGAGGTAAATAAGAATTTACTTGGTAGTCCAGGCTGTGAATAAATTAGATTCTCTCTTGGACAGTTCTATTATTCAAAGCAGGGAGATTAAGTATAGCCTCCTAGCTTGTGTGTGGGGGTGCATGAGTATATTTATGTGGGACTGCGTGTGTGTGTGCATGTGTGTGTGTGTGTGTGTGTGTGTGTGTGTGTCTGTGTCTGTGTGTATGTCAATGCTAATTTTTTTTGCCTTTTCAAGGACCAGGTCCCTCTCCTCGTCTTCCTTCCTTGAATATATTTCACATCTTCATATTGCCATCCTAGGAAGTTGCCTCCTTGAAGCAATTTCCTCTCAGCCATTATCTGATGGGTGAGAACTGTTTCCCATTGGCAGGTGCAGATGACACTTGGGCTGGGCAAGAGATGGCTGTTAAATGTGAGACTGGCTCCTCACCAAGCTCCAGTCTGCCTGGTCCTGACAGCCCCCACAGGGCTGGCCACTGGGGGCGGACTGTTGGGCCAACTGGGCACTGAGGGGTGTAATCGCTCCCTCTGACATATTTGGCAAAAAGCTAACTATTTGCTCCACAATAGAAAGGCCTGTGTGAGCATCTTGCTAAATCCTGTCAGGCCAGGAGATGGCAATATTGAGGTGAGAGATACTCATTTAAAACACATCAACCCCTGTAATGGTTCATATCGTATGAGAGGCTGAACAAAGCATGTATGGAGCTTATATTGTGTTAATGTATGGTATGTCTACCTTGTGGAGAAAATGTGGCATGTTGTTGTGTTCAGAAGGAGATCAAAACAGCAGGAAATACAATATAAAATGTGATATAATCACAGAAAAAATATTACTCAGAAGTTTTAGCAGTAAATAGAAATGACAAAAGCATAAAAAATTTAGAAAAAAACCTGTTGCAGCACATTACATTTACCTGCATTACATTTTACAGTGAGTGGACACTTACCATGTATATTGTATAGTAAGGGTACGTTCATAGACAAAAACCTCTGAGAATGAAATTGGTTAAGGGAATAGAGATGACACTCCCCTATTCTCCAGCCTGTACTCGCAAGAGTTTACAATTAGCAATGCAAAAGCGCAACAAAGGCACTGAAAAGGATGCCCACGGTGTAAAATCCCCGCGTGCATGTGCACAAGTGCATGAGTGGAGCAGAGAGACAGATTAATGTTGAGGGTCATCAGCTTCGAGGATGTTTTGTTTCCCCACTGTGCCGAGTGCAGAGGGGAGTTAAGGGATTCCAATCTGGTCGTCGAGTCCTGCGGTGCGAAGAATGTTTTGGAGTGTGCTTGGTGATAGCGGACTCCATTACGGGGCTGAGTCTCAGGGTAGCCCGCCATTGTGCTGGCAAGCGAGGAGGTTAATCAGATCCTAGCTCCATTATGAATGCTTGCTATTTCTAAAGGGCTCTATGAATAGAATACTGTAAGCTCTCGTAAAAATTTATCTGGGCTCTGTGCTTTTACAGAACAAGGCCTGATAAAGAGAATTGTTGGTCTACATTTGAATAGATTCCATTCTCTAGAGCAAAACCCGAATGAGTGTTTTATAGGGGACTAGTTTATGTGAGATTAGGTTTCCAGCTCTGCAGCGATGTGTCCCATGTCTGCTTTATTTGCTCTTTAAGGCAGATTATCTTAATTGATTTTTTAAAGTATGAAATTAATTTCATATTGTGAGTCAATGACAGTTGCTTCCACAGATTGGCAAGTATGTTATCAGTCCCTCCTCATTAAACCAGGACATTGCTACATTTTTTGCGCCTTCTTTTGTTTTAGCTCATGATTATATTTTCAATTTTTTCACAAGTTATCCTGTCATTTCGACGTCTTTTAGCTCAATTAGCTTTGTTGAAAACCTAGGTTGGAAGCAGGACCATAGGGTGACCACTATTCATTTGGATTCATATACTTTTAACCCTACACACACACACACACACACACACACACACACACACACACACACACACACACACACACACACACACACACACACACACACACACACACACACACACATCATGTGGTAGGCAGAGAATCATTGAACGAGGTTGTGTTTGGTTCTAGGATGCTGGGATGCATTATTTGGTTTTGTTGGGCTGCTGTGAGCCAAACTCAACAAAACATTAGCAAAGGGAGGCATCTGCTTGATAACACCACTGACACGCCTCCACTCAAACACTCAGTTGTAAATCATTCATCAGATTAGGAGGCTGGTGAATGGTGCTGTTTGTCTGATAGTTATGCAGATTTATGATAGTGTACCTAATTTCCTGTATGCAAACCATTTGGGGGTCTGAACCACTGACTGTCGACTTCTGTCAGACTTTCTGGGTTTTTTCAGCTTTTACTTTGCTTTTGTGCTTTTGGCCGTATTTCCATTCTGGTTCTAGTCTTTTTGTCTTTTCATTTATCTGGTAAAGCACTTTAAAATACAATTTGAAGAGTGCACTATAAATAAAAGGGCATGATGAAGACTACAATTACACAATGTGCTTTTGGGATGGAGAATATTTACCATGAATCACAATCCAACTCACAATGTAGCACGTCTGAGTAGAACAGTGAATGAAGCCGACAATAAGACATGACTTGCGGGAATAATACAAACAGGAGATTCAGCAGTCTGCTGTCAGGACAACATACACGAACTGTGATTTAGAGAGCAATAACCGTACGCCTAATAGGACAGTTCACATTTGACACAATTTGTAGAAATTGTAATTTCTTTGTGAAGGCGCAGATGCTAAAATTCAGCTAGGCTTTGCAGAACAACAGAGCACTTATATGGGAGGAAATATGTTAACAGGCTAGACAGTCCTATTCTCAAAGAGGTATTTAAGTACTGAAGATGAAGTGAGATGGAAAATCTCATTTCCATAACAGAACATGGGAAAACAGTCTGGCAGAAGGTGTTTTCTTTTTTCTCCTTTTTTTTTTTTTTACTGTTGAATTGTCAGAGCAATCATGGTCGAGCCACAGTCAGGGCAGCAGACTAAAAGGAGAGGGGTTGGGGGGAGGGGATGGGAGGGGGTGGAGCCCTCTTTCCCAATACACATACAAATGAACTTGAACAATCTCATGCTTGCACACGCACACACACACACACACACACAGCAGTAGATACACATATGCAGAGAGGCACAAACAGTGCTTAGTCTCAGAGGAGCAGACAGTGAGCACATTATGCAAACAGAGGCTTTGTGTGTATGGCGCTGAATGTGCCTCTGTGTCGGAGAGAGAAATTAGACTGATTAAAAATCAGGGGAAAATCACAAACTGTTAGATGGATCTCCTAGGGGCTAATTAGTATGTTGAATCCTGAGCCAAAAACACAATGTTTAACACATCTGGAAATGTAGGTGTAGTCATGATTTGTTTTCTGAACATGTTTACATTCGAAAGGCAAACCTTCGCTGCATAAAAGCAATCGAAACGCGCAATGCATTTCCACGCCAGCATTTCTTTTTTTTCCTCAACACAATCAATTTCTGTTGCCGTACCAAAACTGAATGTGTAATGCAATGCTTTCTTTGGGCTACGAGCTATAGGAGTTGCTATAGTATGGAGTGCAGCAGAGAGTACGGAGTGCAGGAGTCAGTCAGTCTGCAAGAATGAGATCAACGGTCATGCTGAAACCCAGGTAAGAGCGAGAGTACATTCCGGTGCTTCAGGAGCAGGAAATGAACAATTGTTAGCGTTTCCATTGTGAGTTATGTAATGGAACGGCTAGAGGAGCCCGCAGGAGCAAAATTGAAATGACCCTCCTCACAAAACAGAATCAAATTTAATTCCAGCCGAAGAATAGACTATGCTACAATGTTTTGTCCTTGACCATAAACTGAGCCCCGAGAAGATATTAGTTCAAGGGAGAGAACAATAATCAGCGGACAAGCTGATTCTGTTATTCACCTTATAAAAGGGAAGTCTCAACAGCTCCCTGCTCGCCAATCTATCATTTATAAACTTTAGATTTTTAATGCACCTGCTATCAAGCACAGTCAGCCAGCCCATATGAATATATTTAACAACACACAGAGCAGCGAACAGAGGGAGATCTGTTTTATGTTTTGAGTACAGGTGGAATTCTGGTTTAATATTTAAACCTTTTTCTACAGTCTGGAGCTTTCAGTATACTTCTCAGAGTGACTTGCCAATCCCTCCTTGTACTCCTCATGTTAAGAGGGCTATGGTGCCCATGTTAAATAACCATGACATGACAATCAATTGCACAGACATATAGATGAGAAAATATATCGACTCCCATACATAATGCATTCAAAATTCTGTTTCAATAAGCCAGTGTTTTAGATTAGAAATGGAAAGCATGTAGAATGTATAATATGCCTTCATTCTAGTATTGCTGCAACAGATAGAGTGCAGATTTTACTCCTGTGACTCTGCGAACGAATACAAGCACTGTATGTTTCAGAGCACTATTAATTCTCTAGCTGTGGCGGAAGACTTGGTTTGGATTTCCAAAGAAATATGATTTCATTGGCTGCCTCAATCTTTGCTGGGAGCAGGTGTCTCTAAGCCGTATGGCCAGCAGGGCTCACATTGAGCTTGGGAAAGAGCCACGAGCAATCCAGCAGGTCAACGAAGCACACCTGTGCCTAATGAACCTGTTTGTGCGTGTGTGAGAGTGGGAGTAGAGATAGGGCTGAGGACCAAACCGGGACATATGGCAGTACAGAAGTCTGCTACTACGAAATGTTAGACTTAACCCAACATGCAGAACATTTAGTAAAAAACAACTGGTAGAGGAGCAGTGATTTAAAGATCAAGAGCCTGGGCCTATTACCTTTTAATGCATTATTTTGTAAATGAATACAGCAATCAGATAGTCAGCCGAAGAGCTGTTACAAGCAGTGGTATTGATTCGATTCACGAAGAGGAGAACATCTGCAGGTTCTGTCGGGAAAAAGGAAAGACAGACCTTTCTATGTGAGACTGAATTTACCACCACACACCTCTCCTCAGTAAATGCCATTTGCCACACCTAAATGGAAACTGTCCTCAGTGCACCCACAGTCTGCCACCAAGAATCCCAACAGAAGAACCACTCTTAAAATATGAAAAACCCCACAGTGCTGAAAAACAATCGAGCGGACGATTATCTGCGCTTGACTGGGAATAAAAGACAGTGACAGTTAGACAGGAGTACAGCATGAAAGTAAATTATTTCACATGCCCTCTGGCTTGTACATACTGTCTGTTTGGCAGATATTCACCCAGCCCAGCCAGCCACAGGTCTGCGTGTCCTTGAGGCGACTCAAATCACAAATCACTAGACAATAAAACAATACAATCAGCCAACCCATGCTTTACATTTGCAACGCATTTGCAACGGCAAATTAACGAAAATGCCATGTTGTACTGCCACAAAATTTTGCATGACTGAGATAAATGCCTGTCCAGATTTTTCCACAGATTTCAAAGGTTTGCTATTAATTCCTCACAGCCTCCCAACAAAGAATTACTATTTTTCTTCTTTTGTTTTTGACCAAGTTAAACTTGAGGATCCATTGAACAACGACTTACCTGCCGAGCTTTGTAGCTGGCGTAAAACCAGCTTTATTAAGGGGAGCAAAGGTTCACCATGCAGACTTTACATTTGGAATGTATGCAACATCCTGCAAAGCATTTTCCTTCACACAGTGATTGTCCTTCACAAATTGCTTGAACTGCATTAAAAGAGGTCTGCTATATCGAGAGTCAGAATCTTTGCATGTGCATGCATATACTTGTCCAATGATTGATTTTTCTCATAAAGACCAAAAAACACATCGATGAGCCACACCCCATGTTGAATGGATGGATGACATGTTTCCCTATGACGATACATAGACACACACATTTTGAATCAAGTGCCCCAAATACTTGCTGGCGCATCAAAGCCGTGGGTGAAAATAGTCCCGAACAAATGCACTATTTACTGTGGTTTGAATTAAGTTCGCTAAAAACAACAGTGCAGCTGATTCAGGAAAATATTTGGCCATGACGTTGACCTGTTTATGACGATTTCTCTCTTCAGTAGAAACAAATGGGCGAAGAGCTGAGTGCTACAGACGGAGAAATGCACTGCTGGCTTTGGTCTTTTCATGGGATTTGTTAACAACGCAAAAATGTTTTTTGTTTCATAATTTGCATGACCCAACCCTTTAAAGTGCCACACACTTCCTTCAGTTCATGTTTGGCAACAAGTATACTTTGTAAAAATACCCAAGGCAGATTTGTGGTTTTGTACCTGAGCACTGTCACAGGCTGTCACCACGAACATCAAGCAGAGAACTCTCTTGTCAGCCGAAATCACTTTCTTTGATGCTCCCTCATGTTCAGCGTCTCTCTCTTGGTTGTGTGTTTCCATACAAACTGCTGCGCACAGCTGGATACCATGGAATCTGTGTGGTTTGCTTCGGCTATGTGGACACACTGTCAGAAGTGCTGTGTTGAATCAAACTGACAAGTCAGACAACAAATTCACCCAAGATGCTGTGGATAACTGACGGATCATCTTCAAAACCTAGAGTTGGTGTAAGTGTTGATAAAGCACTCTATCCAGGCTGGAGGAATGGTTTTACAAACTCATATCTGTGTGCCCTCCGATGTTTTCACTCGTAGCTCTTTGAAGAGCACGCAAATCTTCTCAACACCACAAGACATTTCAAATAAATTCTTCATTGGCCTGTCAAATGCTTTTCCTCTCCCTTCAACACCAGCAAGAGACTGCCGTGATCTACTATGAAATGGCCTCATTGTGCAGGGCATCAAGGATTTCTACGGCTCCATCTCCGGGTGTGCTCTGAACTGTGAATTTCAGATTCAGACAGCCCGAGGCCCAAGGCCACGAGCCGCTAGCGCTGCTGAAGCACTCTGTTGCTTCACACATCTGAAATTGGCTGACATGTTTAAGTTTGCCGCACCTGTTGCTCAATCTTTGTGTGATTGCTCTCAGGAAACCGCGCAAAGCCAAGTGACTCAAGACCTACATGTGTCAGGGCAATGAAGTTCTCCCTTCTCTGAATTTAGTCTGCATTTCCAGTACTGCCATATAGGCACATTTTGATGAGATTTATGGTAAATGCAGAAAGGCTGCTAGACACATCAGCATGAAACATGGTAATCTGAGAGAGGATTTTTGACAGATAGTTTCCAATTCGGTCTCAGTATGCCATGGTGCTTTAATCCCTTAATATCTTACCAATAACTATTAAGGATTTAATGTCACTCGCACGTATTCCGTGGGTTTGACTTGATTCTCTCTCAGTTTTTCTGAACCCAGGACACAGCTGTGAATTACTGAGCCCGTAAAATCGTTAAAGTCCTCACTCATGGGTCGCAGAATTAGACTGGGAGTTCTGAGGCTGTCTAACAGGAAGTCATGATGACCATTCCGACCTGAGTCAATGTATCCATGTCAAGATAACCTCTTTTGACTTGCTTCTGTGAAATATGAGGATAAGACATGAGGTAATATTTAACTTGACATGTTAAATAATAGAAGAGAAATTACCTTAATATTCTTGTCTGAAATAAAGTAATAAAGGAGTTTTTAAATTCACTTTGTTGGAGTCGCTATTGAATGAAGCTTTGCCATCCAAACTATTTGTACCCCAGCTCAGACTAAAGCCAGCCGGCGTGAAAAAATGTAGATCACACCGGCTGAGATGGATGAAAAAAGAAAAAAAGAAAAAAAACTCCACATTTCGGTCTCCTCAAAAATCCGGCAGTTAATTTTTCATGGCCGTACCTTTTAAGAGACTTGTCAGTTTGATTTAATGTTGGGCTGACAGTTATTGGTTTTTGGTGTTTACCTCTTATCACTTCAGAAAAATGGGGAGGACAATTTATGCTCTGGATGCACATAAAGCGCCATCAAAAATTAAGATCTTGACGCCCTGGAAACATCATAAAAGCTTTCTATAATGCAGCTCTGTGTGTAGTTGTGCTACGCTCTTTGTGTGTGTGTGTGAGTGTGAGTGTGTGTTAAGAGGATGGCAGATGTTTGAAATTGTATCAGTATTTCTCTCCTCTGTGTTTGGACTGACATATCCCTTACATACTGTCGAGGCATCTCCAATGCTCCTCTTTTTCTTCCTACTGCCTCGTCTGCAGCTTCACTCACTCACACACTGGGCCGAAGACATTTTGCATCCCAGTGATAGAAGCGCAGACTGGAGATGGTTTTTGTTTTTTTCAATTTGACATAATAAACAACTCATCTGCAATAAGTGTCCGTTGTAACGTACGCTGGCACATTTGATAGAGACAATCTTTAAAAGGGAGCATGCAGTGAGGACATTTCCTCAAGGGGTTCAAAGGATTTGAAGTGGAAGAAGAGAGGGTTGATGTTTGCGCTGCAAGCCCCTGAGAAGAACTGGCCCACGGTCTAATCAGAGACCGACAGCGCCAATCCCCCCCCCCCCCCCCCCCTCCCCGCTCCCTCCACATAGCCATAGGATTTTTCTCTCACTATTCAGGGGCTGATATATGAGCCTCTCATTGTATTGCAGCCATGCACTTTCTTAAATCTGAAAAGCCAGTTTATCATTGGCAAACGCAAGAGGAGGAGGGAGCAAACCAGAAACTTCAAAAGTCATTTTTTCGCTGCTTGCCAGCACTCAAGTGTCATTCACCAGCTCTCTATGCACTTTGTCTCTCCTTCATTAATCGTCCCAGTGCTTCACCCTGCACGTCACGTGCCTTGACTACAACCACAGCTGAGGAGACGGTTACTCGGCTGTTCCCCTCGGTCTTGTTCTCCATGTTGATAAGCAGACTGTTTCATTGAGGGAAAGATATGTTTCCTGATGGACTGGATTATTCCTTGCTTTTCAGGTACAGTGCTTGTCCGACTGTTGGGCAAAGTAGTTTAACTACGCTTGCTGTCAAAATTGAATTCAAGCATTTAGTCGGCCAGTCAAATAACCAGTGTAATAAATCATCCGTTTGGGCATCAGAGAGGCTGCTGTGCAGACAGGCTGTTTGAAGTTTAGACACTTTCATTACACACATGTCAACAACATGAACAAAGTTTCATGGTACCGTACTGAACTCTGGGGCAATTCTTTTTATACATCCAGTGGCAAAATGAAAGCCTATTTTTATCTGAAAGAAGATCATTTTTCAGCCAGTGAACACAATATACACCACAGTATTTGTTTTTAATCCCGCAGTGTTGTACTGAGCCCATGTGCAGAGAGAGAAACGGTGTCATGTTTAATTAGCAAATTCTCACAGCGAATGTGGACACCTTGTTGACACATCCATTCCACATGAGCTATTGCTGATTCCTTTGAATGCAATTTACATAATTATACCTCTTCCAGTCCTGTAGAGCACACGCCTCAAACACCGTGTTGCTCGCAGCAAAACAGCACGAGGAGAAGCAGCCATCTTAACGCTTGTGGCAAGAAAACACTAAATGTTGAAGCCGCCTCCTCCATCTGCATTGCATGAGACATGATGGCCTCGCAGCATTACAGATATGACCCCCATACCCCCCCCCCCCATATGTGTTCACACACACACACACATGTAACACCGCCTCCTCTTATACACACAAAGAGAGAAAATCTCCCTGCCTGAGAAAGATGACCTACATTTCCACAATGCTTTGTACTTACTGTACAAATTTAAGTTGATCTGCTTCCAATATGCAAAACCCATAGTGTACCACCTCATTCCAAAACATAAATTCTGAATTTACGTGCGCAATATTGCAAAAAGAGACTCACCACCGATGAGTCTATAAGCTCTATGGTAACAAAGTCAAACAACACCCATCTTCCCCAAAGAACCGTGAAGCATGACAGTCTGAATTGCCAACACATACTGTCAGAGGGCCCCTCCAAAGCGCTCAGCATTCAATTTCCCTCTGAATCTTGTCTTGCTCCTCTAATAACTTTGTTTATGTCTGCTATGGTACATGTCTGGAGAGACACCTTGAACACTGGGATACAGCTCTCAGTCCAAACATAAAGAGAGAAATGAAATATTCACCCGCCTGATTGTCTCCAAACTCCCGGATAAGAATCAATAAAATATAACATTGGCTTCTTTCTGAGTTTAAGGCTTCCGATGGGGTTTGAAAGCCCCATGTGACGTCGGAGGCTTTACTCTCGCATATGAAAACACCAGAGTTTTATTTTGATGTTTGAATTAATCATCGGAGAGCATCTTCAGAACAAAAAGATCTGATGTTGCCTGTGGGATCTGTGGCCATCTGAGATTTCAGCCTGTATTTAAAAGCATGTTTTGAAGAATGCTTTTCAACAGCCCATAATAAGCCAAGACGATCCATACTGCCTCTCGTATCTGGTCGACAAACCTCAGCCAGTCTTTTTTTTTCCTCACATAGGCTTCCACAGATTTCTAATGTCCTGATCTATTGCCTTGGTGAGTGAAACTGACTTCAAAGAGTTGTTGAAATGAGCGTTGACTCAATAACCTCACTGCCTGGTATGTTTAAAGACAACCTTCATGTGAAGGTTAAACCCCTGTGAAGTGTCTCATTTGTGGCAATACAACGGGGCAATTATGCAGACTAGGTCATCATATGTACCAATGTAACACAAAGGACACAGCTAAACAGGAGGAGACCATGACCCCGTTATCTCAGAGGTAACAGAAATCCTTTCAGCCCCAACTCGATAAAAAAAGAAGACAACAATAACTTTCCTGTTTTATTGAAACGCCGTCGCCTTCAAAATTGCACTTCCATACAACTGAACTGTATTCTCAATTAATTATCCAGGGAAAGGTATTTTCTCACAAACTACTGTTGTAGTTTTAAACATGTGTAATGTTGTGAATCAAAATAAATGAATCACTTGTTGTGTTAAGGCAACAACACTTGGTTTAGTGGAGCATCATATTTGTAGTTAAAGCTTTGTTACGGTATTTACATTTTGGACGTAATTACAATATATATTTTTTTGGTTGCACTCGGGACACAAACAGAGGTCTCATAGTGTGTTTGTCAGAAACCGTTTGAAATACGTCATAAACAAATTTAATCTGGGGGGGAAAGTATGCTTCTCTTGAATATAAAATGAACAATGCAGTTTTTTTCCTGTGGAAACATGATATTTAGGAGACCATGCTGTTGATTGTCTAGAGTTCGATGAAAAGATCAATACCCTTCTCATACCTGCATAAAGGCTGGACAAAAAGGGGGAAATGCTAGTCTGTCTCTGTCCAAAGGAGGCAAAATGAATTTGCCAGCCCCACGACTGATCGCTGATTGTTTAATCCGTACACAAACTAAAGCCAGGCTAGCTGTTTCCCGTTTCTTTGTGCTACGTTTAGCTAACCAGCTAACCAGCTGCTGGTGGTGGCTTCATATTTTGCATATATATATTTATATGAGAGTGTAACAATCCTCTCATCTATATCTCGGCAAGAAAACAAATGAACACATTTCGCAAAATGTCAAACTATTCCTTTAATAACACCTCCTAAGAAGTACACGTGATTGAAGTGTAACATAACAATTAAGTATTCTACACGTTTGGCCTATAAATATGTGGTAATACTTTTGCTGATATGTCAGAAGGCCCACTTAAACTAAAATGTAACTTAAATGTCACAGTTTGCCAGAGAGAGAGAGAGAAAGGCATACAGCGAGAAAGAAGAGAGTCAAGACATCCGTGTGTTGAGTTCTTTAAGGCAAGCCATCTCCCACTAGAGCAATATTCAGTTGAGCAGAGCTCCGCCACAGTATAATTTGCCTCTGATTTCTAATCTTTGTAAAAGAATGCGAGGCTAAGTGCCTTCCACAAATGCAGACCATCATGGCATTTCTTCAGGCACATTATGGACCAGAGTGATTAGAGAACTTAAAATGCAAAGGCATCCGTTGAAACTGAATGCATTTACAATCCCATTAAATATGGAATTGTGTCTGTGGGCCAACAGTAAATTTGAAATGTCTTTCCCTGCAACAGTTATTTTTTCTTTTTTTTTCTCGTACACTTTCCATTTGCCACTTGCTTTCCTTGCTCTGTTGGTGAATATGTTTGAGGCTGTGAATAATTTGCCACTAACTTTCATGGAAATAGCTGCACTCGCCACAATTATAGAGCATTATTCATAAAACATGTTATCGTGATTTTCTATCAGCATCATGCAGAGATGTTTTTATGACTGGTGATTTTGACAGTTGATTGCTTTCACCCTGATTGAAACCAGATGTAATAATTGTAACAAAGGCTTGAATTCAGAGCACGCAATTGAGTATTACATCATCCCGTGGAAGTGACTTTGATCTCATATTGTATAACGAATAAAATATTATTATATATAATATAAATAAAATATATCCTTAACTGCAAAAACACCTGACAAAAACACAATTAAACAACCATCTGCCAAATAACCTTCTCAACTATAAACAAACATTTGCTTTTCATAAATTCACATAAACTCCTTGGCGTCCCAGTTGAAGCTAACGCTGTATTGTAGTATAATAATCCATCTATTACCACAGCCATTTGACCTGGTTTAATGTAATCCAAAGATAACCGCCCACACTGAATCTATGATCATCTCTGTTCTCATTCAAGTAAAAATCAGCCTCCGTAACATGTGGCTCTAAATTGAGCTGAGAGAAATAAAACACGTGTTTATCAAACTGTTCATTGATGAACCACTCCAACATTGAATCTGACACCATCAGTTTACAAATATTATCACAGCTCTCCAGATTGCTTCTTTATTCATTATTTTGATGAGTATAATCGCAAACCAGCTTTCTAATGCAATAGAATTCAGTCAATATTTCAACCATCATATAGAGTTGAGTTTGGAATTTTTAATTTTTAATTTTTTGGTAATGATGGTAACATGCTGCCTTACTTACACAACCAGCAGATATGGAACATTAGCCTTCACTTGGAGTCATGTTTGTGTCCGCCTGATGAATACAAGTCCAATGTTCACTCTCCACTTAGCTCTGTCTGGTTTTCACCAACTCCATAAAAAAGCACTCTTTTGCTGATTGATATGACACAGAGCATTAAGCCAAAACGGTGAACTGCTTGGAATATTTCACATGTTCATTTGAACCATTGTTACTTATTAAATATTGCTTAGTGCAGCTTTTATTGTATCCAGTATTCTCACAAAATCGATTGATCAGTGCGCTGTTAACTCCACCATTTTTCTAAATTGGACTCACACCCTCAGTCAAGCACCTCCAAGTTTAACCCCTTAATGACAGCACAAGGTAAAGAAAGTTTTCAACGCATTTTAAAATCAGAAAACTTGTTCAGGTCCATTTGTACATTTCCCTTGAGTGGATAGTTTCGACAAACAAAATGTTAACATTGTGCTTCAAGAAATGTTGGCAGTAGGTGTGATTCTAAAGATGAGCTGAAATATAAATGATTGTTTGTAGTTAGAGCAATTTTAATAGTGGATATTACCTTATTGCTAAACATGATCTAAACAGAGTTTATTCTCTAAAGTGACAACCTATTCTCAAAGAAACAAATACAATCTGTCAAAATTGTTTTTTTCCATCAGCTGGAAGGCTCATTATGCTGTAAAATTGTCCACCTACCTTTGTTGTTAACTGCAGCCTTTTCCCTTTTAATGTGTCTCTGTGGGCTTTTCACAATGTTTCAGATCATTATTGCTGTATTGTTAGCGTTGTGTGTCAGAGTATTGTTAATGCTTCAACCGTAGTACACTGTGGACCATATGGCTGACTGACGAAGTGCTCTGTGAAAAATACAAACTGTCAACAACTCTTCTCCACGCTCCACTAAGATGTACGGTAGATGGAGAAGTAAATAGTGAGCAGAGGCCCCGGACATGTGACTTGCATCCAGATTCTCTGGGTTTCTATCCTATGTGGTCTCCACAGCAGAGGAAAAGTGCAAAAAATACATAATTAAACTGGAGAAAAGAAACAATCGATCAAATCTAATAAGCTCTGCTAGAGGTTGGACAGAGCATCTAAAGTTTAGATTCTAAAAAGAAGGGATGGGCATGAACACATGTTTGGTGGAAATTAAAACACATCCTTAGTGAAGATTTATAGATTCATTTTCAATATGATCACGTTTCAAAAATTGTTGTCGTGTTGAAACAGGAAATCCCTGAAAGTTGAACCAGACTTTGGTCTTCAATGTCATTGTGAATAGTGCTGTCCACATACTTTAGGCCAGTGGTTCTCAACTGGTCTGGCTGCAGGACCCACCATCACCCCTTAATGACAAGCCGCGACCCAAACTGCGGAAAATGTTCAACTTCTCAAATGTTCAACTTCTCAAATGTATTTAATGAAAAGATGGTGCAGTTTGAACCTGAGCTGAAACTGTCCTCTGCGGTCGTAGTGTAGGGAGCTCTCTTGTGCAGAGAAATTGTTCCTGTAAGTCCCTGTCCCACACATGTTTCACGTAAACGAGTAAAACTGCTTTTTTTGTTATGTCTGTAGATTTGTCCATTTGTAATGCTAAATGACCACTTGCCCTAATTCAAGCTGTGGTCTGTAGTTTGTCATCCGACATGTCTTCAATTCGCCTACTTAGAGTATCATTTGACAGAGGTATAGTTTTCAGTTTATCCTCTGCTGATATTAGCATTACAAGGCATTAACGCCAAATATTGTTAAGGAGTGTGAATAGACGGCACTCCGCTGCATACAAAATCCCCTTCAAAATAAAAGTAAAAAAAAAAAAAAAAATGTAATCGTCAAAGGCCCGCGACCCACTTTTGGGTCGCGACCCACCAGTTGAGAACCACTGCTTTAGGCAATATAGTGTAGTTGAATAAGCAACGTAAAGGTGCAATAGTGAATCGCTCATCCATATCACGGTGTTCTGAATGTGAATCTAATGGTATCTGTAATTCAGAACAGTTGGATATTATTTTTTCAGATTGGGGGGGTTGTAGTCAAACCCCAGGAGATAAACATGTATTTGTAGCTTACATATATATATATATATATATATATATATATATATATATATTCCATAAGGTGAGATGCTGGATGTAAGGTCTAATGATTGGAAAGATAAACAACCTCTTCATCTCATATATGAGAACATTTTGTCAGTGAGACTCCTGAAAATGTTCCTTTATTCACTTGCTGTTTCATGTGAGATGATCATCCTTTTTAAATAAAAGGTCAAAGAAAGAAACTGTACAAACGAATAAAAGTATTGCAATACCAAGTGATGATCAAACATCACTCCTCCATCAGACCTTGCTCAGCACTGGTCTTGTGAGTGCACACACACATTCGCAAATGAGCGCACGCATGCACACATTTGCTCGCGCTTAGGCACGCTCAATAGACAATAAACTAAACATTAAAAGAAGAAGAAATTGGCTTTTTCTCAATAAAAACATCAGTCGGTGTTGGCTGTAAAAAGACGATAACAAGTGCAGGGACTATCTTCAAGCAATGGCATATCTTTGTGCCCTTTTCTTCTATTTTGCAACTTCCTTCAGCGTACACTCTCAAAAACAGGCTTAGAGCTTCTTCTTTTTTCACGAGGGGTTATTTTTTTAATTCTAGAGCGAGGGATTGGTCACACGTTGTCTCATTAGCATGAGGAGCCGTATAAACCCCGCCACTGCGGAATTGTGAGCTGTGTTGAAGGCGAGGCAGCAAGCGTATCTGACTGGCTGCGCGCAAGGATCGAGTAACTTTCACTTCCAGCACAGTCCAGTTCATAAAAGTGGGAGCTTGTATGGAGAGCTCACTCCGGAGGTGAACTGGTCACGTCTTTTCAGCACACAATGAGGCTGCGTACCGAGGGAAGGATTACTACGAAGATGATAAAGGGCAAATGTATAACTTATTGGCACCGGTGGATTTTTTTATTTTCAATCCATCAATTCGTATTTGCCTCACTGGCTGAGTCCGAGGGAAACACTATTCGATACCAGACCAATGAGGAGGACGCATCAGGTACAGTCATCGGAAACCTTGCCAAGGACATGTCCTTGAGTCTGTCTCATTCCTCCAAGACCAATTTCAGGATGATGAAACAATTCAACGATTCATTCATCAGGGTGAGAGAAAGCAACGGGGAACTCACTGTCGGGGAACGAATTGACAGGGAAAGAATCTGCAGACACACTCTACAGTGTCTCGTCACTTTTGACGTGGTACATTTCTCCAAAGACCGCTACAGATTGATTCACGTTGAGGTGGAAATAAAGGACATCAATGACAACTCTCCGGAGTTTCCGAACAAAGAGTCTGTCGTGGAGATCTCGGAGAACGCAGCAGTGGGGTCCCACATCCCTTTAGACCCAGCTGCGGACGCAGATGTCGGGTCAAACTACATCCAAAGCTATCAAATATCTGTCAACAGTCATTTTTCCATTGATGTGCTCCTGAGAGCGGATGGGGTTAAATATGCGGAATTGGTGCTAATGAAAGAGCTAGACAGGGAGACTCAGTCGTCATACACCGTGGAGCTGGTCGCCACAGACGGAGGAAACCCGTACAGATCGGGGTCAACAAAGATAACTATCAAAGTGACTGACTTTAATGACAATAGTCCCGTTTTTGACCAGAATAGTTTCTCAGTCAGGCTGCCAGAGGACGCACTGGTTGGCGCTGTTATACTGGACTTAAACGCAGTTGACGCTGATGAGGGCTTAAACGGAGAGGTCGTCTACGGGTTCGGAAAACAGGTATCTCATGAGATCCGGGAACTTTTCCAAGTGGATAATGGATCAGGTCGCCTGACGCTCAGGCGCACTGTGGATTTTGAGGACAAAAACACATATGAGCTCGACGTGCAGGCGACTGATCTGGGACCCAACCCGACCCCTTCCGTGTGCAAAATAATAATTCACGTCACAGACGTTAACGACAATGTCCCAGAAATCAGTATCACCCCGATGACCTCCATTACGACTGGCATTGCGTACATCAGCGAGGCGGCAGAAAAGGACAGTCTGGTGGCGCTGATCAGCACCTTGGACAGAGACGCGGGTGTTAACAGCCAGGTCCACTGCACGTTATACGGCCACGACCATTTCAAACTCCGACAGGCTTACGAAGACAGCTACATGATAGTTACAGCGGCAATCCTAGACAGGGAGCGGATTAGCGAGTATAACTTGACGGTCATGGCGGAGGATTTTGGGTCACCTCCGCTGAGAAAGATCACTCAGTACACCATCAGACTTAGCGACGAGAATGACAACGCCCCTCACTTTAACAAAGCTGTCTATGAAGTTTCAGTGGCGGAAAACAACGCCCCGGGCGCTTATATCACCACGGTTGAGGCCAGTGACGCGGATCTGGGCAATAACGGCAAAATCGCGTACCGACTTGTGGACAGCGTTATCATGGGGTCCCCAGTGAACACCTTTGTGTCTCTTAATTCAGTCTCTGGCTCTATATATGCACTAAGAAGTTTTAATTATGAAGTGATGAAACTGCTAGACATACACATCCAAGCAAGTGACGGGGGGTCACCACAGCTGCAGGGCACAGCTGTCATCAGACTAAAAATAGTTGATCAGAATGACAACCAACCTTCTATCATAGAGCCACCCCTTTACAAAGGATCTGCTGAGGTTTTCCTGCCCAAAGATGCACCTGCAGGTTATGTGGTAACCCAGATAAAGGCCACAGATGCTGATGAAGGCATAAATGCACAGCTGTCCTATAAAATCACTGAGGGCGGACACCTGGGTTTCTCTATCAACAAAGACACTGGGAAGGTGCATGTGAGCCGACAGCTGACGTATGATCTCACAGACAATGTCAAAGTCACAGTCTCGGTCAGTGACAATGGATCCCCGGCACTTACCTCCACAGCCATTATACACTTCAGCTTCATAGAAGGAACTCTACCCAGTATTCCTACCTTGGCTCAAAATGGCAACGAGGAGCTCTTTGAATGGGACATGTCCATAGCCATAATCATTGTCCTGGCAGGGAGCTGCTCTCTCCTCCTGCTGGCTATTATTCTCATCACAACCATTTGCAGCCGGCGGAAAAAAGAGACAAGGGAGGGGGAGTACGAGGATAAAGAAGACACACCGAATGTGGAGAAAGTGGAAAGTGGTCAAGTTGATTCATTGATTTCAAACCACAAAGGCAAAGTTTTTGATGCACATCCATTTCCAGAGAAACCTCCATTGGCCAGCAGCAACACAACCGAGACAGGCTGTGAGGATGGCAGGCAGACAGAAGGCATCTTCGACTCAAACAGCAGGGTGGTGGACGGCAAATTAAAGGTAAGACATTCTTTTTCAGAGATATTTTTGAGTTTCTTTGGCACCGACTGTCGTTTTCTGAATCCTGACTCAAAATCTGTGTCGAATGTGTTTGTCTCTTCGCAGGGTTACTCAACGCTACCGGGATATGGGAAAGAAACAGTCAGACCAATAACAATATGGAAGGGTAATTCCTTCACAACAATCTCAGCAAGAGATCCACACATCAGTGGCAAGGACAGTGGAAAAGGAGACAGTGACTTCAATGATAGTGATTCTGACATAAGTGGAGATGCGCACAAAAAAGAATCGCCGCCAACAAACAGTGAGTGTCAAAAAAACAATATGAGAAAAAATTATGAAATGGAAATTCAGAGGAATAAGCCAAATTTGAGGAGATGAAATCCATGCAGTGATGTATGCATTCCTTTTTGTTTCTCACAGTGTGGTTTATATGTACCGTACAGATTGTACCCTGTTATAATAATGTGGTTTCTAATGCACTGGACACATTATGATTGATCCTATACCTGGGCTCACTGAGGTTCCTTCAGCACCAAACACCTTCAACCAAGTGATTCAGCAAATGTATTGGTATTACATCCTTACAGCCCTGCTGTTCTCCACAGGTCTCTGGGCATGTACAAGCGAGTGCAAAGTGTTGGGGCACTCTGACCGATGCTGGAGCCCTTCAGCTGCAAGGCCCAACACCAGCATGGCCTGCGGACGGCATCTGTCAACCTTCAACAAGACTGCCTCACTTCCCCGGAACACTGGAAGGGAAAACTACTATCCAACTCACATACCCAAAACCAACGGTCTCCAAAGTGTGTACGGAAAAGTCCAACACAAGGAATTTGATTATATACTCGTTGGTCCACAGACACCGGCCAGAATACAGGAAGCGGATGAGATGTCCATTCCAGAGTACACAAACTCTTAAAGATCGAACTTTCATCAAAAAGGGATCCTGTCTTTATACTGTACAGTACTTCTGTCTTTATTGAATCTATGTTGGATTGTTGCAGTGTTTTGTAGTATGTCATGTGTCTTTTGGCTCATATATGACTGTTCATTGTGTCATGTGTAATATGCAAGATTTTGTACATTGATAATATATTTTTCATAATGATTCAATGTAAAGAAGAATTTTATTATGAATTTCTGAGAGCATGCATGTTACTATTTAAGGGGCATGACCTATGGACAGTTAGGCTTAAATGGGCCTCTCTGCTGTGGAAAAACAATCAATGTGAAAGATTACCATGTTTGTGGTAGATTTTGTCACATTGTTGCTCAAATAAACAGTTAAAAAAAACAGTTTAAAGCGTCAGCTATCTGAGCTTACAGCTCTCAAATGTCATCTCACAGTTAAGTACAACCTATTTTCCCGAATAAATATTCACAAAAGCACAGAGAATAACCTCAATTAGCCAACTGGATGCATTTTTATTTGCCTTAAGGCTTATAAGCCACAATAAATACACTGTGGTCCTCCAACAATCACAGTTTAATTGACAGAAAGCATAAGCCAATGTCATATTCTTTTCATAACAATGCAGTTACTGGGCTGCCTTACTTTGCATACAAATACTACATTTCAAATCAAATGCTCTTACAATTACACATTTTGTGAAGGTCAAAGAATCCCCTCACCTTTTCTGATTGCCTCCCAGCTACCAATTATCTAAATACCTGCTTCAATCTGTTTCCAAGCAACAGCAGCACTGCACATTTGAATCTCTTTTCTTGCTGTTTCTTCCTTCAAAGTTATGATAAGGGCCGAGCAACCTTGGCTATGAAAGCATATTTCTCCCATTGTCAAATCAGAAAGTTAATAATTAACAAAGGTTATTTTTGTGTGTCGTCGCTAATTGTGTCAGTCATTGTAAGTCTTTTAGCATTTTGTAGAAATATAAAGACCAAAGAGGACTGTCTTTTGCATCGAGGTTTGACGACAAGGAGTGCAATCTGCTCATTGCACACCTGTAATCAGAGAAAAACTCTGCAAATATCTGCAGTATTTATATGAATTGATATCATAATTGACAACTAACTATAAGAGGTGGGTGAATAAATGAAAGGCGTTAAGCATAACTAATAAGTCAGCACTTCCTCTTAACACCGACTGAAAGATCAGTGAACAACCTTTCGACCAACCATTACGTCACTGCCTGTAACACACAACTGCTTTAAAAAGTATTGTTTCAGTTTGGAACCACAGGATGGCCACCTTGCTTTAGGCGAACTGGACCTACAGGTAACATTCAGACGAAGAATTTAGCTCAAAGAATTTATATCAACATGTGCGTCATTCACATTCAAATGTCAAGAAGCCTCCTGGTGGATAACCTGCTTCTCCAAAGAGAAGCAGCAGCATTAGTGGAAGAATTATAGAGGACATCATGAGAGAGACTATGGAGAAAAACCTAAATACCACTCATGGATCTGGCTGTTTTGAACACTGCACGCCTCCGGTAAGACACATGCTTTAATTTGATGAGTAATATAATTGACTTCCATGACTTGTAAATAAACCAGCATATTTTGCAAACTCTTAAGATTTCCAGAAATGTTGTTATTGTTTTAGTGTGCATCATTTCCTACTTTGCATCTTCTGGACTTATTGAAGGAACAAAGCAGCACAGTGACCTCCTCTGCGGTCAGTCGCCTCCTGAGATTTGGAGCCGTGGCCCTCATTGTCGGTGCGGTGTTGTTGTTGTGTGCATCGATGGCTGCTCTCTACCTGTGGAAAGTCGGCAATAAAAATGTAAGTGTCCACTGAGGATTATCTAGTAGTTATTACAATGCCCCTAAAAGATATCTAAGGTGAATGCAAGGTTGCTTTTGGAACGCTCTATTAATAATCATATCCATCACAATTCAGACTGTGAAATTGTATCTTTAATTCTGTTATGGCATACATTGTTTCAATTACTTTGCTCCATCTTATATAAAATAGTGTAATGTTTTTGTATGTCCTGTGGAGCTCACCTGTAAGGCAACCATTCCCATCAAGGTCTGCAACAGCAAGTCCTGTGGTGCTTTGCTCAATTCTCAGTGTGCCTAAAAATACACAGGATTTCTGTAAGAGAAGCAACACCGATAATCACCGTGGAGAGGGATTGCATGAGCAGTAGGAAGCTTGTTTTTCTGGATCTCGTTTTTATTGTGTCGCGTAAGTTGACTAATCCGTCATTTGTAACGTTCCACCTTGAATGCTGCCAGGTTTATAATGTGCGTTACAGTATGAACATCAATGGGGAGGTGAGGCAGGGCTCCGTGGAAATTGATTCAGACAACAACCTGGAGAGATTTAAAACTGGGAGTGGAGCTGAGGAAGCTGTGGAGATTCATGACTTTCAAATTGTGAGTGAGTTTGTCCTTGTTCTTTCTTCCTGGGCTAGTTCAGCTGGGACTTTGTGTGTGCTTAGCGAAGTGGCAAAGCTGTGAGTGTAAACATGGCATCTCTGTGATTTGGTGCAGGGAATAACCGGAATCCGCTTCTTTGGAGGAGAAAAGTGCTATATAAAATCCCAAATCAAAGCCAATCTTCCACACATGGGAGCTCACAACAAAGAGTCTCTGATGTTCGACCTGGTATGTGCACACGACTGGATACAGAATGATGCAAAAATGGAGGAACGAAAAGGACATTAATATTATTGTGTACTTTGTATATTTTGCTGCTTTGACACAATTTCTTTTGTGAAACTTTCATGCAAATAGAGCCACATTGAATTGATTTGTTTTTCTTCTTGCCAGACTGATGAAGTCATTCCAGTGAGCTTTGATGAGGAGTTCCTCATATGGGTTTCTGCAGAACAGCCGCTGAAGGACACCAGCTTTCTGAGCAAGAAAATTCTGGGACTTTGCGGGGATCTTCCTATTTACTGGCTCCAACCTATCTATTCTAAAGGTTGCCTCTTTATTCTCCATATTATGTATTGCTTCACACCATCCCACAGGGTCTGTAAAACTGGCCTGCTTCACAGAGTGCATTCATTTTCAATTATTACTGTACGTTCTTTCATAGTTTATTCAAAGCCTGGTTGTGATTGCCCTGCTTATCTGCTGACACACTTGTAAAATGTACAGCCTTGTCTGCGAAGTTGGTGAAACACGAACATCTTCAACATACTCCACATTTAGAGTACACCGATAAAAAGGCTCTGGTCCTGTATTAAAAAAGAATGATCTTGAAATATGCAAGACTGCTTGAAATCACTGCTGCTAATTCAATTATTCAAGACATCTGAGACAGCCCCAGCTATGTAGGATTGAGCTCTTAGGACACGTATGGCGTCTTGTGGATGTTGACCCAAAACTCTTGCCTCTTGTGGCTGCTGTAACAGATGGGGAGAGGGGAAGGAGAGACACACAGCGAGCCAAACGGCAGTTTCACATAGAGGAGCTAGAGACAGCTGCTGAGGAGAGGAGCCCGGTGAGTCACACGGAAGATGACACCTCCAGAGTCGTGGAAGAAGAGGAGGGGGCACACTCTGCTGCGGGGTCAGCATACAATCCCGAAAACCCCTATCACGTGAGTACCAACTTCATCAACAACACTGTTTATGATCAACAAGGCTCCAGAGCTGGTGCATTTTTGATTAACTATCAAGAGGCATATACTGAGCCCTGAAGCAACCCTTAAAGTAACATTAGGAACTGAAGTTTCTCTGTTTTGGCAACACTTTCTCAGATGTCTTCATGCATGCGTAAAATGCCAGTCTTGTTAGAAAATGTATTTTTACAGAAATAGAGGTAGGGAATGGACTAACCTTTGTCAGTTGATGTGCTGCTGCGGCTGTTGAGTAGGTGTCATATCATTGGCTGTGATTGGAGGTCATTGGGGTAACAGCTGCAATTGTTGACAAAGTTGAAATTTTGAACTGAAGTGAAAATTCCCATTGTTTATAAAAATGCATGTGCCTAAAAGAAGTGTAGTCACACGTTTGGGAGGATGAGAAGTATTTGAAAAGACTTGAATTGCAAATGAGTACAGATAAAAAAAAAAAAAACGTTTTCAAAGTTAACACTGTTTCAAAACTGCAGCGCAGCGGAGGGGCCGGAGAGGAAGGTGCCATGACCTTTGACACCATGTTAGACCACCAGGGGATCTGCTGCTCAGAGTGCCAACGCAGCTACACTCACTGTCAGAGAATATGCGAGCCTCTGCGTGGATACTGGCCCTGGCCTTACAACCACAGAGGATGCCAGGTTGCCTGCCGAGTCATTATGCCCTGTCGCTGGTGGGTGGCACGCATTTTAGGTTTGGTGTAAGAAAACACGCAACACTTGTGAGAGAACATATCTTTTCTTTTCTTTTTTGAAGACCCCGAAGGTCTCTAAACTTTCAGCTTCTATGCAGTTTTGCATGCAGATATTTATTTTCAGAGTTTTTCTCTAAATACTGCCAAAAAAAACGATGCCTGTTAGCATGAAATACAGATTTAGATGATTAGTATGATTATAATGCATATACAATGTTACATTTTCATCTTCTTTCCATAAAACTGGAACACACAAATGCCATATTCCTGTTAGCAGCAACACATTCACAAATGAGCACATCTGTTTTTGCATCATGTGATACTGAAGCTAAACTGTACTGTGTTTAATGGAAGGCATGGGACTGAATCCAAAGGCTCAGCAGATCATGTACCTTTTCTGACTGAGTAGGCTTCAATAAATTCTAATTACAGTATATGCTGGCTTTGATGTCGATGTTTTCACACCACATCTTGTTTCCATGGTTCCACAGGGTGCTTTTCTGATAAAACTGAAGTGACAGCCACGGTTGCCATAACTTCAGTTCACAGCTCAGAATCAGTTTGAGGGCAATGCAATTTGTGCACACTGACATCTGCATTGATGTGAACTAATGTGAAATGAGTGTCATGGCAATGATGGAAAATATTTTCATGAAAGTGACATTTTTATGAAATAAATAAATCCATATTTATTAATTTTTCTATGAAAAGAGAGGTGCGGGGATGCTACGCTATACCAATTAACATGATCACAGAGTCGAGCCTTTCTGGGGCTTATGGTGTAGGCTATTCTGAATACCTCAAAATCAAAAGAAATCGGATTACGATCTTTAAAGCCATATGCCAACTTTCTAAATAATTGAAAGGAGCCATGTTGCGATCAAGACGATTTCACAGAGGGAGATCCGGGCACATCAAATTACAACAGATGTGAAATTGCACCATATCTGCCACTAAAGCCGCATTGAAACTCTGAAGCTGTGAGGAAACAACACAAAGAGATGCTTGTCTCTTTGCTTGGAGATCGTTCCTGGTTTTATGAGGGTAGAGGTGCTTATCACATCTGCAGTGCTGATAAGACGGCCTCTGTGCTTCCGTAGGCTATATAATATTAATCCCTCTCCCACGTCTGCAGATGCACTTAAAGGAAGGTGACAAGCATGACATATCCAGGACCTCCTGATGGCTCGTGCTCTGGAGTGCAGCCGCTAAAAGAGCCCCAAGTACCCTCAAGTGATGTAAATTTGCAGGGGGAGTCCAATTTCCATCACAGCACTGTCACTGCCATGGTCATTAAACTAAATCATCCCGCTGTGTGTCACACAGCTCCCATTTTAAAGTCCCCTCAATAATGGAGTTATACTTGGACTGCATATTGCGGCACAACAGTGAATGTCTGACCTGACAGCAGCTGGAAGAGTCTCCTGCACATTATTTCATCTTTAGAAATCACAGGCAGACGACGTATATGGATGTATATGAGTTACCTTGAAGTTATTAATTTTAATTGAAATATTTTTTTATATCTTAGCTGCTCCAGCTGTGGTTCAACGGGACTATATATAATCTCTATAGTTAGTAACTGCAGCTGACATTCAAATACGATCTGTTAAGTGCCTGTTGCTGTCGGCGGTTTCCGTGGGTTTCACTCAGAATGTGTTGACACAGCAGCACAAGACAAAGAGCTCCGAGTCTAAGCTAGACAAAAGGAGATGAAAAACACAAAGCAAAAAGAAGAAAAAAACATATCACCACAAGCAACAACTCAAAATGGCATTTAAACTGAGAAGAAAATACATAGCTCAGAACAACAGCAGTTCTGCTATCCCCAGGCCCTGTTTCTAAAAAAAACCGTGTTTCCTTTTGCCATTGCTCTCCTAAGAAGAGCAATGTACCCCATTGAGTAGAAAGGACGAATGTGTTGGAGAGCAGCGTCAGTGTTCGAGACAGTTGTGCCTTTTTTTGTTTGTCTCCCCTCTGGAGCCAAGCTTACCCTGGGAGCCCTGCAGGCCAGGGAACAAACAGAGCTTTGTGAGCACTGACCCAGTGTGTCCAGCAGCCAGACTGCAAGCCTCCACTCCTGTGCGAATAGGAAACCACAGAAGAGGAGTTTGCAGCAGCAGAGGGAGGGGAGCTTTCTCACATCCACCTGTGCTTTCATCATTGCCCATCAAAACAGTCACAAGTCAGGCAGGGGTCTGTGGTACTCTGGTGACCACTGAATCAAAAGTGTTTTTTCACCAACATCCTCTTGGCACCAACACTCAGCACAAAACATTTGGGATACCTAAGCTGGTGATTTATATCGTGGCATGGATTTGTGCTAATCAAGCCCATGCACTCACTAGAGCGGCCTATAAATATGTCAATAGCCTGTCATAAATCTGCCTGTTGTTGCCCAAGAGGCATTAGAAGTGTGAATAGAAGTGTGAAGTGAACCACTCTAGTAAACGTGTCCTACATTTCATTGCATGTTTTCCATTACAGCCAGACATGAATGAAATAAACAGTAGTGACAGTCCATTTTGCACCGAAACCAGAACACAGAAACCCTTTTAGGCTGGCTCATTACGGGGTTTTTTTCTGCAAGAAAGCACTGCAATACGTTTATAGATGCTGGCGTCGTGAAGAACCTGTAACCCGCAGTTTTGCACCGGCAATAACAACCCAGGCAACAAACGTTTGTCTCTTTTTTTTTTCTCCCGAATGGCAAGAAATAACATGGCTGGACAAAAGGGGTGGAGGGTGGGAGTGGGAGGGGGGGGGATTGGTATGCTGGTACAAGGCTTAAATGCTTTTTAATCCCATGGTTGAGTGCCCACTTGCAGCGCTGCCCAGTAGTCTGACTCTGCCTGCCATTTGCAGGTTTCTCTGAAGTTTCATTGCCATTGGCTAGAGTGTTTGCTAGACTCTCTCTCTCTCTCTCTCTCGCTCTCTCTCTCCCCCTCTCTCTCTCTCTCTCTCTCTCTCTCTCTCTCCCTCTCTCCCTCTCGCTCTCTCTCTCTCTCTCCCTCCCTCACCTCCCCCCTGCTATTTTGTATGCAAGCCCCTAATGGCCATTAATTAAAAGCCTGCTGGTGGTGTAAGGAAGTCTGTCTTGCTACAGAGTTAAAACTGTAAATAGTGTCTAAAGCTATACCTGCATTCAGTGAATAATACTTTCGATGTCATCAAGCATTATAGCAATTCTCCCGGGTGGCTCAATTACTCTGCACACACTGCAGGGGTTGTTTTTGTGTATTGCACTTGGTTGCATGGTGTCCTTGTTACACTCAAACAGAAAACCTGTAGTGTGGTGTGTGGGTCTAATTTGGACACAGTGCTAGAATTTGCGCCATTGTGTTCTCAGGAACGCACTGTATAAGTGTGGTGGAGGCATCCAACCTGCAGTGGATGTAAAGAGTTCCTTTACAACACAGCAGGCATTGGACCAACAATGTAAATTATACTCCCTCCCCCATATCATTTTCTTTTACCCTGACAGTGAAATTTAATTTGAAAAACCATGCCATGCCTGATGGGATCATTATTAAAAATGTTCTCTATCAAAATATGGCATTTGTCAAAGTCACCGTAGGATGTACCCAGGAACGTACACGTCCTCTGGTGAGGTGCTTAAAAAGAGCTATACATAGCTCAAAGCAGAATCAAATCAAGACTTCACATCTACAAACTGTGAGAGAGAAAAAAAAGCTCCTGCACAAAGCAATGTCAAGAGGCTTGCCACATGAAAGCAGAAGTTGTCCAAAGAGTTGTGGGAAGTACTGACAAAGTTTATGAGAATAAAGTAAATGTGTTTTTAATCTTCAGCAGCACATGCAACAATGAGGGAGCCTGAGCATCACGATATGCCACCCCGGGGGCAGGCGCTATACTTAAGGCTTACAACAGCCTCATTATCTCCCTCAACTCACATCAGATCCTAGCAGCAGTTTGTCACAGGCAGGCTCCTCTCTGCCAGTAGGCATCAGACCAATCCTCCTGCAACACCACTGTACATAATTGCCATATGGACAGCATTTTGAGCCAGACTGAAGACTAAAAAGCCCTCCAGGCAGATTCCCCAGATAACTAAATGAATATTTTATCTCATTTCCATCTAATTTGCACCACATTATTGTACAGAACTGAAATTTTTAATTAATTGATAGAACAGATCAAACACAGGTTTACACTTTGATTTTCGCGAGCTGTTTTGATAATTTGCATGACTTTTTTTGTCCATGCCACGCTTTTTAATCTCCGAGAATTTCAGCATCTCCATATAAAAACAATACAATAAAACATACAGCTAATTAATAACTGTCAGCGCACATGAAATGCTTGTCTTGGTTGTGTGAGCAGTTCCAGTGAGAAGTCCTTTTACCTGCCACCCCACTGATTAATTAATTTCACACTGTTTAATTAAATCCACAGTCTGGGGAGTCTGGGCAGCATCGTGGGGAGCCCTATCTGAGCCTCGTGTGTACAGAGATTACTAAAGAAGGTCTCAGACACCCGCTCTCTCTCCCTGATGTTGACACTGACGTCACCCTTCTCTGGATACCGGAGCGTGATTGTGTCAGTGTCATCTGGCATTTGTGAGCTTTTACATGCTGGGGACATGATAACACTGCACCATTTGTTAATTATCTGCCGGCATTTACATTAACTGAGGAGAATGGAGCATTCAACAGCATTTGACACAAATTTGTATCCGACAGAAGCTTCGGATGAAGTGTGCTGCTGCACATGAACCTTGGATTTAGTGAGTTAGTTAACGGCACAAATAAAAAGCAAAGACATCTGAAGCGCCATGCAAATTTAACACGAAATAGAAATGAGTCTAAATTACAAAAATGAAAGAGGAAAACCAAAACAGGACAGATTCCAGAATGTGTACATACGTGTATGTGCATAAACACATAAAATACATGGGCTATGTTGTTCTAGATCAAAAACAGTGCAAATTGGCTTCCTTACAAATGAGCATATTGAACTCCCATATCCTGTCCAACACACTGTTGTATCCAACAGTCAAAGCCTGAGAGACAGAGACACTGTCTCTCTTATGTCAGAACAGAGACAGGTGCACGAGCGCACGAGTGTGTAGCGCAGCAGGCAATATGACTGTGTGGGCTGAAACGCACGCATGTTACTCTCTCTGTTCTCTTGAAACATATTTTTGGCATCTCTAACCACAAACACATATTGAGTCAGATGGCTCAAATTTATCTTTACAACTTAAAAGAATTATCAGACTCATGGCTAAATATACAATTTTGAGGACTATGGTGTGTACAGTATGTCAATTTGAAAGGATTATGTGGATTCTTGCTAATCTCTCATAATAACAAATATGTTATACAAATATAAACCTGATTCTCACTCAATCTTGTGTTTGTATGTGGAGGAAAGCAAGGATGATCGATTAGATGGCATCCTGCTGGTTTGAAGTGATGTGATGTGGAACCAGCATTTCCTTGTGCTCCATATTTGATGTGCCAAGAGCTATCAGAGCAACACACACTTTGTACAACGTCACAACGTCACAAACGTGGATGCATTTAAAATAAAAAACAAAAGTATAGGTCTTCAATTATCTACGGTTTAATAAGGTATAAACAAACAATGAAAAGTAGTATGTAATGAAAGTTTCATTTGAGCATTTGAGAGTAGCTTTATAAAATATCACAATATATATCACACGTCTTTTCTACATGAGCATCACAAACATCACAAGTATTCACACACTTTTATTCCAACAAACAACAGAATCTTTTCAAACAGTTGAGTGTTGTGCTCTTTACAAGATAAACTTTGAATAGGCATTGCTGTGCACCACATCAAGACAGTTTTGCCGACTGATACAGCATTAGCTGGAAGAACGGCGGTCTATTTGTGCTTGCCTTGTCCTGTGACAGGAAGACCTATCAGGTGCTCATCTCTAGACCCCCAACCCCCAACCCCCAACCCCTCCCATCCTTCTCTCCTGACCTCATTCTGTCATCTTCGTTTCCCTTCTTCCCCTCTCTCAGGTCTTTTATAAAGTGTCTCCATGCATTGCACATTTAACAATGCATTAAAAATAGGCCACCATCAATCAGTCATTCAGTGGCGGAGACAGAATCTACTTGTGGCACCAATTTGATTTGTTTCTCAAGGTTCAAGAACGAAAGGAATGCTATAAACTCTTTGTGTACGCGGAAACTTAACAGAGATGAAAACACACATTTATACGCCCATCGTAACAATTTTGAACGGTGTCTTAACAGAATCCAGACACAGAATCAAAATAATACATATGCGCTATGTACAAGCCGTGACAAGACTTCTGTTGATGTGTGCCAGGTTAGCGTCATGGCCAAAATAGTGATTTAAGGAACTGTGATCTCTGATACGGGTTAGGTCGGTAAAATCTGATGGCATGGTTGGGAGTGAGTCAAGCCCCGGGGGCAAACGGTCTGACTCCAGGTTGCTCATACCAAAGCAGATGTTCAACTGACGACAGCAGTACAAAAGACAGTGCTGCATGTTATTCAAATGGTACTTTACAATATCGGTGATGGCATGTCATGGTTGCTGAGCTACATGATAGAGATGTATTGGTAGCTGCTTTGATAGCCATATATATATGTTTAATATAGAAATACTGTGTTTTGTTAACGCAGTAAGGTGTTCTCAGGTAGGGGTGTGGAAGTCGGCTCTTGAGCTTTGATGTTGCAGCTGTGCTCTGAGGCTTGATCCTGCATTCTGGACTTCAAAACAGACTGCGCCTCATCATGTGTAACAGCTTGAAGAGGTAGACACCAACTGCACAGACATGCCTGAAGGAACAGACAGACACAGACATTTGGTGAGACAACAACAAACATTTACCATCAGCTTTGCGTGGAGATAATGGCACATTACTACGTTTTTTTGTGTATTCACGGTATAATCAGTGGAATGCAGAGTGGAATGCAGTTTTGCCTATTTGTATGTTTTTGAATAATGACACACAAATAAGCCGTGTTACTTTGGTACAGAGAGGGCATAATAGGAAGCAGGTGTTTTTATCCGTTGAAGGCAATCTCAGGTTGGATTGTCTTTTAATGACAGAAAATGGGATATATTAAAAGGAAAAAACGATCAAATGTAAAAAAAATTAAATAAAAGGAATAGTGATATAAAAAACATTATTGCAGTTCTTAATGCGCCATGGTGTGCACAAACCCAAAGACAGCCAATCAAAGTATGTTTTAGACATGTGCTTCTGAGCTGGTAATACAATAAAGTACTACTTTAAAGAAATGCTTTCTTGAAAATTGCCCTGAAGCCATGTTTTCGTCTTCCTCATAACACATCATTCTGATTCAGTGACTAACTGTCTGGTAGATTGCCAAGTGTCTGTTTTTCTTCTGACGAGGTTTTTCCAGACCGTTTTCACTTATTACCCCCTCGGGTCATTGCTTGCTCCAGTCTGGGCACTTTGTAGACATGACTCCAGATGTCCCTGATGACACATATAATAGCTCATCCATTGTGGATCCACAATGCTTTTACCACCACCAGAGAAGTGAATAGTACCCGAACATCTGGAAAAACAAAATGTCCATGACAGCATGTCTTACCTTGAAACATCTTTTAAATCTCTTGCTGACTGTGTACAATGCAATAGGGTTGATGCACGAGTTGAGTGATGCCATATTAATGCCGAAGTAGTCCAGCACAAGAAAGACACTGAAAAAAAGAGGGTGAACATTAGGCACTAATCAGACGAAACAGCACGGACCAGGTACAGAACAATGGGAAAAGGTACTTAATTCTGCATGCTCACCTCAGTAGCTGACACCTATCAGGATCTTTCTCATCATACATGGTTGATTTCAAGATTCTGCTTAGGTATAGAGGCAACCAACAAAGTGCAAAGACAATCACCAGGCAGAAGACGGTTTTTGCGACTTCTCGTCTCTTAAAAATAGAAAATGTTATCAATATCAAGTTTGATGTCAAAATATGAGAAATGTGCAAAAAGAAAAAGTTGCAAAATTTGCTGAAAAGTAATAACCTGCTTGGTGTGGTCGCTCAACGTGTTCTTAGTATTCCTCAGCATTTTCCTGATCATGAGTGTGTAGAAGACGGCAGTCCAAGCCAGCGGCATGCAAAAATAGAAGCCAAACAGCCACCAGTCCTTTGCTGATTTATAAAACTGTTGATTAAACATGACAGAGGCCCACAGTCAGTCGCTGCTACAGACGGCGCGATGCTCCGTTGTTGCTATGTTACAGCATGAATAAAACAATATCAGAGACATGGGTTTACAAGGACACCTACGAGAATATGTGGGCATCTATCGGATAAAGTTATGAGAAGTAATATTCGAGCCATTGTTCGTTGCATTTCCTGTCAACACTTGTAAATGTTGCTGTATGCTGGATGTGAAGAGACAAATCAAACACATGTTGATCTGTTTGTTTGATCCTGTTGCGTTGGCTGGAGACTGTTACATTACCTGCATGAACGGAGTGCTTTGCATGGGATGAAGCAGACATATTCTCAGATGCTCGTCTTTATAGTTCATTGTTATCATATCAAAGCCGACAACTTCAGGCACAGCCAGCAGGATAGAAATAACCCATATCAGAGATATTTCTACTGCTGTCCACACTGGAACCCCGATGCCTTTGATTCGATTCCAGGATACTACAGCTCGGTATCTGCACAATCAATGGGAAAATGTTATGGCTTGGGGGATTTCTTTTGTCTGGAACAATAATAGATTTTTTTTTAGATAAAGAACATTTCAAGGGCTAATGCTAAACAAATCTGTCTGCTTGATGAAATGCAGATAGTAGCCAGCCAACACTATTTTCTTGTAGGGCACATGGACAGTGCAGCTTATCTCCGTACCTGTCAACACTCAAAGCACATAAACTCAACACAGTAATTCCAACAGAGGTTTTCTGTATGAAGGGGACAAGTTTGCACAGCAACAAACCAAATGGCCAATCTTCAGCCATGAGCTGTAGAAAGAAAGAAACAAACCCACAATCAATTCAAGGTGAGATTGAAGTTTTGAAATGGATGAGGAGAGCAGAGGACAGGAGAAGGTGCAACATTGTTTTCTGATTATAATTGTACTACAGCACAAGGTTAACAGTTAACTCACCCTGTATGCGTTGATTGGAATGTCTATCACGATGTGGATCAGATCCCCCAAAGCAAGACTCGCAATGAGAACGTTTGGTCCACTTCTCATGCCTTTGTTTACATATATGATCTTCAGTAAGGCTGAATTTCCCACTATTCCAACGACGAAAACAACAACAGAGACCACAGTATGGACATATTTGAAGGCGTCTCTGATTCCAGCTGACTCCGAGCACATAGGAGGGTTAGGTGTGTTTTGTCCTACAAGAGGTGGATGAATTGAGCTGTTGGGTTTCTGTTCCAATATTAAGAGACCAGCGGAGGCCGTCTCAGAGGTTTCAGATACAGGGAACGGTCCTGAATGCTGATCACTGGCCTCTCCTCCGATGGGAATATTTGCCAAACAAAAAACGAGAGCAACGTTCCACATTGTTGATGATTTCCTCAAAAGGCCCCGAATTGGTTTTCACCAGCCCTGAAATGTAAAAATATTCGAGTGAAAATAATTAGCACAGCATCTTAGCCTTGAGATTTGCATCAAAGTATTCAGGTGAGGTAAAGGATTCTTTTAATTTACCGATCAAAAGGCAGCAGTAAATAGACAGCACTGCCATAATAAGGTGCATTGAATTATACCAGCTTACCTTTAGATGAAAACTCTGTATGAAATGAGTCTCTATACCTTTAAAGTAGGCTGTATGTCCAACACAAAGGACTATTCTACTGCTACTTTGTTGCAGCGCCTGCTGTAAATGTTAGAAGCCAGCAGAGTGAAATCATGGTTTTATAGACGAAGGTATTGTTGTCAGCATTAGTCATCGATCTGTCACGACTGACTGTAATTACATCCCTTGCTGCATCATCCTCAATGAAAGGATGGCGTTGAAGTGTATTGTCTGTTATCACAGAGTGAGATCATTTTATAGGCTTCAGTAGGGATATTATGTTACAGTTGTTTCCCACTCTTACCACTAAACAGTTGTCTGTATCGAGTTGGACTTCCAAATCTAAATGTAACAAAATCGAAATGTCTATTTTCGTGAAGAGATGATTTTCTTTAGCTTGAAGGCACAGAGTCTCCATCACTAATCTTAGAAGTCATCATTTGTGAATGTAATGGGAACATGAAGAAAGTATTCTGCAACCATATGACATTTTGGATGTCCATGAGTTTGATGCAAAACTATACTTCCAGGCAGCTGCATTTGAACAATAACAGAAAATGATACAAATGGAACTGCGCAATATTCAGAGAGTGTCCTCCAGAGATTCAGCTTCAGTTGACATATCACGTTTTTTAAAACACGAGTCAGTCTCCATCCTACTGCCTCTGCATCTCCTGAGAGTGCTAAAGAAGGTGACTTCTCCCCTCGACAGCTTTATGACAACCTGAGGAGCCCGGAGGAGTAGGAGACATGTGACGACCAGAAAGATCCCCTTGTTAACATCACAACCGACAACTACCCCAGCTCTCTTTTGAACATTCAAATCTCTGCACCGCTAGCGGCAAATGACCTTGGAAAACTTTGTGCTGGCGTGCTTCCACAAGAACAACTGATTCAGAAAAGTGAGTTGGTTGACTAGGATGTTAAAGTATGACAACTGTCAGCCAGGCTGTCAATGTACTCTTCATTATTACGTTTCTTCCCCCTGTACAGGCAATTTGACAGAACCCAGATGCTTCAGTACATTGCCTACAGAAAAAGAGAAGTAAGGAAATTAACAATAGTTGCATGACTGAAAGTTCTGTAATCACAACAATAATAAAATGTCAGTGTCTTCTTTAGGGACCTTATCATTGACCTGCATGGTTACACTTTAATCTCCTGTAGTATTTTGGTTTGATATGCAGCAACATTGATCAGAAACCAATCTGCGATGCTTAATTGGTCTACAGTGTTCTTTGATTGTCACGTAATCACATTTTGCTGGTCTGGCTGGTCTAACGGGTTAAAAAGCTTTTCAGTCTGCAGGAGGAAAAAGGAAGAAAAAAAAAGAACCGCTGCCGCCGCTATCTGATTTATGTGTAGTGCTCCCTAAAACCACCATTACTGCAGTGGCATTGTTGAAGCAAATGCAGTTTATTTCGAATACACGGATGGTTGAGTCTACTACACTTGGCAAAGGTGGACTAAAATGAGAATATTACACAGTCTTAAATTGCATAATGACAGCTTATTAAGTAGAACAAAAAAAAACTTGGTATCTGTAATTTATATCCCAGCATCCACTAAATGTATCTCGCTCAAATGTAGTCTCTTACCTTTTATGCATACTTATAGCTCAGCAGGCAGCTGTTTTCTACAAAACCCTCATAAAACCACTGTACGCCACCTAGCCAGCACCAAACAGCAGACTGATAGTGTGTGACTAACTAGCTGGTAAAACCAGAAGATATTTCCATAAGAGATGACAAAGAACAAAACAGAGCTGAACTGGACTTACAGTCATCAGGTGACCAGACACGTTACTTCAAATGACTCAAATTATTGCTAAAGTTGCGGAATTTTTAAAGAAGGGACTGCCAAGACTTCATGAGATGATAATGTCAGCTGTGTCTCGCCAGCTTGTTTCGGGGTTCCTCTTCCCCCAAGAGGACACAAATAAATGACTGTAGCTCAAAGATGAGTATAGTCTTTCTGGTAAAGCATTGCTCTTGTCCCTGTTCTATTGTGCAGACCGGTCCCACCAGAGTTCATGGAGGTACTCGCACTGGATGGTAGATTCATTACTTTGGTGAGCGCTGAGACCCAGACAGATTGGGAGTGGGTGGAGCAGAGAATCTCTTTCAGCTGTCAAGGTAAGCCATGTCATCAATTTGGGTGCGAAGGGGTCAGCTGTTCATGCCCGCTCTTGCCTCTCATGACTTAGACATCTGTCAAATTCCCAATTATTTCTCTTTTGTGCAGCTCAAAAGGAAATTGAAGATCCCCAGTTGTTGCAGGCAGAGGTGGTGAGAAAGACTATCGCTGACTCTTCAGTGGCAACCTGCTCATGGCAGAATGTGTTTTATATATAGTCAAGTGATCGCAATTGTGTTAATACGACGCAAAATGTGAAGGTAGAAAGTAATTTACTTTGCTGTAAAACTACTGTACTTTTTGAGGTTCTTGTACTTTACTTGAGTACTCATTCAATATTATGTTACTTTATACTTCTATATATAATTGTACGCTTTATTCAACTATGTGTATAATAACTTTAGTCACTAGTTACTTTCACGATTCAAATTATTTATAAAAAATATAATCACGAAATAAATGATGTATTATTACAGTTTAATGTAACCAGCGGTATATACAATTATTTAATTACAATTAACGAGCTGATTTATTTAAAATGAGTCCCAAAGATTTAAAACATCTCTCTGCAGTAACATCAGGGATTATTGTCACAAATTTTTTTTTGTAAATATGTCAAGGTTAAAAAATGACAACCATACTCCATCATTTCAATACTTTTACAGATTTTTAAACATTGGCCTACACAAAAACAAGACTTTGTTTGAGTAACAATAGTAAATATAATGTTTTACTTCCAACCCTGCTTTTAAGATAGGAGTACTTCTGTCACCACCGCTAAAATCTCAAACTTGTCTCGACGAAGACGTTACAACATGAGCAACATACAGATCGCAAAGCCCTCTAAAACAAATTCCCAAGGATGCGTTTATGCATATAGGTTATAATGTTGCTTATTCATCCAACGATTTGTGCAAGTCTTGGTTTCTTGTATTCACATCAGGAGCCAGGGAATGAAATGTTGCCAGAGTTGGAGCATGATCCTTGTGTTGCTCCAACTCGTCTTCTTGCATACAAGCCAGAGCAAAAACAAACGCCTCGTGTTAATAAGGTACCGTCGACTTAGTCCTGTATCTCGATATTGCCCATAGTGCTTGGAAATGACAGCGATAGCCTTTTTCATTTTCCTATAATATCAGAGGCTGTAGGTTCCAGAGGTTGAATCTAAACAGGATGTGCTCCTTGCTCACCTTGACTGTTACCAGCAGCTCTTTTTTGAGGGGGTGAGTGCAGCTTGTTTACCTCCAACAAGAAATTGAAAATAAAATCATTAGAAATAATGACTGTTCAGCTAACCTTGACACAATTATTTCCATTTGTAAGCAAGCTAAACAAATGAGAGAGCTCATATCGGGAGAGAGAGAGAACTTGGCACAGATGGAGTCCGAGAGGAAGATTGAGGTGAACCCTCAAGAGAGGGAAGCTGCTAAAGAACAGGCAAAGGAAAGGTGAGCAACATGCATGCCCTGTTCCCTTCCACATTCATTTTATATGTTGGTAAGATTGAGTGGAAGACTGCCGAGGACATACAATTGTACTGTTTGTTTATATTGCTGGTATTAGATTGTATGCCGTGAAAGAGAGGTATTTCTCTTTGTGTTTGCAGTAGCATGAAATATGAGGTGGTATCTGAATTCGATTGTTATGCCCTTCCGGTTTTGGCATTGTATTGCACATTTTTCCCACTCCTGCGTAAAATAATAAAAATTTCTGATGTAGGCTGAGATGTTTGCAACTCCAGAAAAAAACTAAAAAAAGACGACTTGAAGATGGACTTAAGTAAGTACATGCAACCTGGGGCCCTTGTCAAATTAGTACAAATGATGAAGAAATGAAATGTGCAGAAATGTCATGTTTGTCATTGACAAAATATATATTCTCCTTTTATCGCTCAGGCCATAAAGAGAGCAAACATACGATGTCCTCCAGCCCGTCAAAAGAGATTCCCAATATCAATGATGAGCAGCACATCCCTCAGCTAGATACCAGTACGACAGATGGTGAGCCAAAGGTATGTTTGAATATTTGATTTCAAAATCACATAGCTGTTAAGTGTTTTATTACCAATGTATTTACCAGACATGTAATGACCAACTGGACTGTTTTGCATCACAGTGCAAAGAAGTAGTTACGAAGTTCTACAAAAGTGGGAAATGTTTCCTCACCTTATGTCCAGATGGAACAGGTAATGTTGAGTATCCTTTTAAGACGTGCACAAAGTTGAAGATCACGGACTTGGTCAGAGTACTTAAATAGAGGGTACACATTTGTTGTTTTTGCTAAAAGATTTGCACGGTGTTAATTAATGAGCCTTAATAGACAAAGGAAAGCAGCCATAATAATATCCTCTGCAGAAGCTGCTAACTTCACTTACATCATCTTGGAGGACAAGGACGTAGCTCCCAGCATCAAAGGCATGTTCACAAATAACGGCCACGCCACATGCTATCATCCCAATGGAATGATGTGGTAAGTAGTACTCCATAATAACTGCTATTATGATCACTTACTAAAATAAGGCCTCAATTCAGACCAGGAAGCAGAGTTGCAGTCTTACACACTCCTCTGAGCTTCCATTAGAGCAGTTACTCACGCAAAACCACATAGAGACTGTGTCTGCCCCACGGCCACTGAAATTAATTAAATCAAAAATAAACGATCGAGGAGTGAAACAAAATAACTTAATCCAAGTTAAAACTACCTCAACAGTACAACAAAATAGGATAATTAAATGTGGACTCTTAAATATCAGATCTTTGTCATCTAAAGCTCTACTAGTAAATGAGCTAATATCGGATAATCATATTGATTTATTTTGTCTTACTGAAACCCGGCTGAGTAATGATGAATATGTCAGCCTAAATGAATCAACTCCTCCAAGTCATATCAATACTCACATTCCTCGAGGCGCCGGCCGAGGAGGTGGAGTAGCAGCCATCTTTGACTCCAGCCTATTATTAAACCCTAAACCTAAACTAGACTATAACTCATTTGAAAGCTTGGTTCTTAGTCTTTCACACCCAGCCTGGAAAACAATACAGCCAGTTATATTTGTTATAGTGTACCGGGCCCCAGGTCCGTATTCAGAATTTTTATCGGAATTTTTTCAGTTTTTATCAAGTCTAGTCCTTAAAGAGCTTATAGTACCATACTGCCCTACTAGAGAGCTGCGATCCAGTGAGTCAGCGTTACTTGTGGTTCCTAGAGTCTTAAAAAGCAGGATGGGAGCCAGAGCCTTCAGTTATCAGGCTCCTCTTCTGTGGAACCAGCTCTCACCACACTCACCACATTTAAGAGTAGGCTTAAGACTTTCCTCTTTGATAGTGCTTATAGTTAGGGCTGGCTCTGGCTTGCCTTGGACCGGCCCATGGACAAACTGGTATAGGCAAAAACTACAGGGGCACTTCCTACACTGAGCACCTCTCTCCTCCTCTTCTTCACCTCCGTCTGTATGCATTGATGTCCCATTAATGCTCATTACTAACTTTACTTCTTCCCCGGAGTATTTGTGCTTTCTCGCCTCACAGGATGACAGCAGTTTTATCTGGACACTGGTTCTTCAACCAGCCATGGCCCTGCTGACACCTACTACGATCTTCATTGTTAACATTATTAATCCTATTACCGATACCATTAATGCACAGCACTGATTTTGTCTCTTCCCCGGAGTCCTTGTGCTTCCTCTCCTCACAGGTTTCCATGGAGCATGGTTTCATCTGGACCCTGGTCCTGAAGGTTGAATCTGACCCCTGTTGGAGGTCTCTGCTTCAGAGAGACAGGAGCTTTGTGCAGGCGCTGGGATTGGTTGTATCGTTGTGACCCGCATGTGCATGACCTTCCCTTCAAGCCTCTGACCTTAGCCCTGGGCCCACACATGAGTGTGCGCATACACTCACAAAAGCGCATGTATATCACCTTTGCATATCAGCAAAACAGCGTGCGCTTCAATGTGGGGTCAGAGCTTGAGGTGGGTATTGATAAATGCACTTTCAACGCCTTTGCAGTGATTTACTGTCTGTGTTTCTCTTTGTCGTACACAAGACAATTATCGGAGCCTCCATGACAAACGATGCAGAAAATAACATTCAATTCATTCATGTTTTGCAATATGTGCAGAGATTATTACAATTGTTTTGACAGGGGGACCTCTTGTTGTTCTTCTTTTAATGCAGTTTATTTATCCAGAGGGCCATGACCAGCCAGGGCAAGACGTTCTGAAGAGATATATCCAAATGAAGAGCTCAGAGATTTACTCTCTGCTTGGCCAGATGCAGACCTGCATGTCCCCTCTTCAAGCATGAGCAACATTAAGCCACATTACCGTTTCATTGCCCGGACGCAGCGGCTTAGTGGACAAATGGAAGAGGAGAAGTCACCCGAAAAGATAAAGGCCCATGTAAATTAAGAGAGAAATACAGAATTGCCAAAAGCTTGTGTTACAGTTTATAGCCTTATATTATTTAAAACCTCTTGAGTATCTGGTGGTGCTTCTAATCATTCACGGTTCCATTCAGACTGTAAAGCTTGAGATTTATAGAAACAATATTAAAGGAAGATTTGGTGAATTGGTTTTGAGAACATAAAAACTCTCAGGGAAGAAGCCCAAGTTGTATACCTTAAACATAGTATCTAAAATATCACCCGCAACAAGTTCATTTCTCCAGATATCATTCTTCCTTCCTTAAGATCTGCTGTGATGGATTCAATGCTACACTGTTATTGCAGCAACTTGTTGTCCTTGGTTTTAGAAAGATGCAAGTTGTACATATATTTTACTTGAGAGGAGCCCAAAAACGGCCTGCAGCAACAGACACTTAACAAACACACAGATGTTAACGTCCACCGTTCCATCAACAATCTAATCCGAAATCATCAACAGGCTCATTTTCCCAGTTGACACACCCATCAAACCTAACTAGCGGTTTCATGGCATTTATATGAAATCCAGTCACTAACAAACACCAAACAGTAGTTTAAACAACTGATCATCTGCCCACATGCATGTTGTGTTGTATTGTTGTTAATGTATTATCACATAAATAACCCTTCAGTCAGAAATGTGTTGCAATACCAAACCTAAAGTGATCCTCATATTGCATTAATAAAGCTTTTTCTAAGGAAAGGCTTCCGTTGGGTCCTATGAGCAAACATTGCCTGAGATCAAGATGGTGTTCTGATTAGACATTCAAATTATATTCATTAAGGAAGTAACATAATATATTTGCAAATGCATTTGAGAACAATGCCTTGCAGCGTAAAGCTTACCAATATACAGATTTCAAGGGGTAGTATTATTTCCATCTATTGCAACTTCTTATCGTATGTCAGGAATAACTTTGTATTACTTAAATGTAATACATTTTCAATCAATTGATATAGTTGTTGTCTGCCAAAAGTTTGCGGGTTTTATGTCGTTATTTAGTAGTCATTCAGGAAGAAGTAAAGGCTGCGAGAAACCGAGAGGCATAACTCCAGGATTCTTGTGATAAATAAACATTACTGGCATCCCTTATTAAAACAGAATACATCGTGGCATACTTCACAAAGTGTTTCTGTCACCATATTAATGTGTGTCAAAGGCACCAACAGTGCGTGTAAATTGAAAAAAAAATCTTTGTTTGCCGATGCATTTTCAGTTCATGGTAACTTTCTTTCACCAGTCTATTAATTAGACTACTGTAATTATATACATCCATTATCTAGTTATTATATATGGCCCATTGGAGGGCTGTTAATTTGCGTTATTCCCAGACTTCTAAATTATGGAGCTCATACAGCAATTTGACGCGAGTGTGTGGCTGATTAACACTTACACTTAAGATTTTTTACAGCAATTGCAGATGGTGAAAACACCGTACAGAGATATTTATAATTTTCTCTTTCCCTCCTTTTCTCTCAAAGTCAAGATCAACATGCGCTTTATTGGCATGATTACGTACAGTAAGGTTTGCAATGATAATGAAAAAAATAAATATTGACATCATTAAAACACATACTGTATATATGATCAGCAATGAAATGTCATGACCACAGAATAATCACACAACCATTTCCCATTAGTTTAAGTACAACACTGCTCATATTGTATGTGTACTGCTTGCCTCGTAACTTTGAGTCAAATTGCTCTTGGTTTCAATTTTTATATCTATTAAAGTTTTATTTGAAATACTTCTAATTATTTATTTTTTTACTTTTCACAATTAAACTGCACTTATGTATGTCCTTGTGCTGCTGCAACATCTGAATGTCCCCTCTGAGGATCAATAAAAGGCTTATTTTGAACAACTGAACATAATGGCAGCGTAGAGAGCTATGAAAGAAGATAAATCAAATAAATGAAGAGGCGTATTTTGAAGAACCTCAGTACGGTTTCTAGACGCAGTCGCTTATTGTTCTGTTGCTATGTTACACTCAGAGCAAAATATTCTTTATCTGATTGAAAAAACATGTTTTAATTCATTCATTAGTGGTTTCTCTGCTAACGCTCTGTTTCACAAAGAGTAACGGAAAATCAAGGCGATGGAGATTTTAACACTTGACTCGCCGGGCGAATCAACTGAGATGGATTCCGCAACAAGTCCCGGACTTGTAAACAAACAGAGGTTTGGAAGACAAATGCCACAAATTGACTTTAGCGACGGCATCATGAACAGTAGATACGAGGCAGTGCAACCAATGGAGATCCGAGACACACAAAACTTAAATCTTGCTCATAAGTGATATTGTCTCATCTTTTAGAAGGTTGATGAATCGAGAAGAGTTCAATATGGATCCATTTAAGGCCTTCTTTTAACATGAAGTTGAATCAGCATCTGTATGCTTCCAATACAGTAGCCAGTGCTTACTGAAGGGTAGTTGTACTGGGTTGTATTATATTATTGCATCCACCCCCTGCACATATGTGGGTTTATTAAGGTGCAGTCAATACCCAGAGGATGGTTAACAATGACAAACTCACAATGAGCCCCCCCCCCCTCCACCCCTCCTCTTTCTGTCAACTGTAGTGATGATGTCCTTGACAAAAAAAGAGCTTTGCGAGGACACATACGAGTAGAAGAGGCTTCTCTGAAAAATGTGTTCAACTAACATTAGAAACACACTTTGGGGAGAGACCTCAGACAAATGGTGAATATATTCAATTAGCATATATGAGGCCTTTTTGTGTGTTTTAGAGATGAATATTTTTGCCAAAGAAATACTGAAGTTTTCATTTCCTTGTCTATGATATTAGACGATGTGTAGATATGAGATGGTATCCAGAGACATGGTTTTGATTTATACATGAAGCACAAGTTAAAGACCTCAAAGAAGTGAATAAATTATGAAGCGTCTTTGTTTTTTCTCCTCAGAGCGTTCCTAAAAACATGAAGTCTGAGTTGGAGATATCCCCAGATAATGAAGCGTTGGATTCGCTCAGCAAGGAAACTCCCCAAACTCCCGCAGCCTGCCAAGGAGAAACGGAGGAGTCTTTAACTAATCTGGACAAGGTACGGAGGAATACGCCCCTTTTAAACTGATTCTTTTTCCTCTTCTCGATAAATATGAATACATTTATGGGACACGCAATTAGTCTGCGAATGTCTTGTATCACGACTTGCCTGTCACTGCTGCTTGTTTCAAAACATGCCTAGACAGTAACATGCTTTTTGAATACCTCATTAACTGGAATATTTGGACACTACGTATTTGTGACAGTGTCTTTTTGAGATAGAACATGTGAGTTTCTTTGTTTAAAGAAATAAGAGTCTCCTCCAATAACATTTTCAGATCCCATTCTCAAGAGGATCAGAGTCATCAAAGGAGTCGCCTCACACTGTGAGGAACATTCGCTGCCAGCAGCTGAAGAAACCACCGGTGACCAGTGATCAGATAGCCAACAGTGTTGGCCCAAAAGAGATGAGTGTGAGAGAGAGCGAGAGAGAGAGCGAGAGAGCGAGAGAGAGAGCGAGAGCGAGAGAGAGAGAGAGCAGCTAACACTACTGTTGATATGGTGACATGCTCATGTCAAATAAAAACTGACGGAACTGAAAAAGAAGTGACTTTGCTCATTTTGCTGAATGAAGATATTCAGTGACAATGTGTGCAGCTGGGACTTGAGGTGATTGTGGACGCAAGTAATAGAACATGATCATTTGAATCTTATAATCAAGCTGTGACATTTATCCACTTATGAATACTTAACCTGGAAATTGAAATGCAATAACGTTATAGCATTTAACTATCAACAAAGTCCATCTGAGATTATGTGGTTTGTATACCCTATAGTGGCATATTTAGCCATACGAACAGCATGGCTATGAAGGTCTGTCATCCAGATTGAAATGCCTCAAAAACTACTGGATGATTGCCGCGCAATTGGGAACAGACATTCGCAGACCCGTGGATGAAGGATCCTCTGATTGTCTTCTTAGTGCCATCATGAGGTTGACATTTGTCATTCAGAGTGAAATATCTGGATGAGCATTGGCTGGATTGTTTTTAAATTTGGTGCAGATTAGACGAATCCTTCTGACTTTGATGATCTCCTGAATTTCCCCACATCCAAGTTTAAATGTGTCTAAATATTGTGGTTTATGACATTCACATCAGTCTCAGCTATGTTTATGAGCAAATGTTGTCATGCTAACATGCTGAACTAAGGTGTTGAATGTGGTAGTTATCACACATGCTAAATAAAGCATCGTCATTGTGAGCATTTTAGCATGTCGATGTTAGCATCTAGCTCAAAACACAGCTGTGCCTAAGTAGATGTCTGTAGATGTCTATTTCTTTTTCTTTTTAAGAGTTTACAAATTCACAAGTTACGCAATCTTGCCTGAATGGATCCAATTTTCTTTCAGCATTTCAAACAGCTGTCTAAAACACAAGAGGGAAAAGGATCCTGGGTAGCTCAGTTTTTCTCTTGTATGTTGCTGAATTTCACTAATCCAATTTGGCCAACCTGATTATTTGATGAGATCAGAATTTGACTCATTGAGCAAATTGAATATTTATTTTTGGACACTCTTTAAGTCAAGTTCATTTTTCCAAGAACCAATTGAAATCACCTACTTTACATTAAGAATTTATTTGGTTAGATGTTACAATTCGGCTAACGTGTGATTCCATAGAAGAGTAATAATAAATATAAATTTAGAATTTTGTAGCATTTTGACATTTACACTACTCTTTTTCTCGCTCTCTGTCAATTTTTCTGCCGTGAGGCGGAATGGAAGTCGTCAGAGATGCTGCTGGAGGGAGCAGTGGTTATGACTAAGAAGCCCGTGACTGACAGAGACCCGGCGAGGCAGAAAGATCACAGGTCAGGATCGCTCTGTTCAATTATTGGCTTTCACCATTAAACGGTTTTCAAATTAAAGGTCTATGCCTTTGAATCTCTGATGCTACATTTGACATGATGAACCGCAGTTTGAAAGGTTTGCAATTTGAAAGCAGCTCAGATCGTCAGACCCCTAAAGCAGGTTACACACCGTGCACCATCTATCACAAACAGATTCATCATGCAGATCCAATTGACGTATCATTCCCTCTTGTTCATCCGTGCTGGAACACCTTTAACTACATTACAGGACACAAACAACATGTATCTGCCGCCCTACACGATCAATCAAGAGTTTTTAGAATCCACGATTTCTGTGGCAGTCCGATCAACGATGACACAGAAATGGTGGATTCTAAAAACACTTTCTCTTTCAATGGAAACAATTCTGGAGCGAAGGTAAATCACTGTAGAACGTCCTATCTTGACTACAGCTGAGAGTATAGAAGACTACATTGATGAATAATGCCGTTATTTGGTTCAACAGAGGACAACACCACTTGTCAACCATCAGGAAGGCTTGCCATTCTTCTCTCTGCTGCACCAGGTTGTGTGGTGGCCCTGGAGGACAAACGTCTGCAGCCTCACATTCAGGCACTTTTCACCAGCAGAGGACAGGGCACCTGCTATCATAACAACGGCTGTATTTGGTATGATTGATTGTTTAATCATTCCCTACATTTCATTTCATAAATGTAACCAACATCAAATCATCAGATTATTTTGTAAATAAGAAACTTGTCTCGTGTCACTTCTTCATTGATGAAAATGGCAGCAGACAATCTGTCCGTGAGAAGGAATGAAACCCCTGAAGGGCTTTTTGTTCACAAGCTGCTTCTCTTTATTAGGGTGAATCTGACTCCACAGGGAGGCACTTACACAGGAGATTTGAAGAAACAGTGGGGCTGGTTGGACAATCAGCATCACGCTCCGCCCTACCAGCCCTTCCGCCTGACACTGAGCCCTAACATCAAAACCCACATCCAATCCCAAGAGCCCATCGGCATCGCTTTTACCTCTGGCAAACGTAGTGTGCGGCTATAGGGGCGAAATTAAAAGTAGGTTATTGTGGCATCAATATTCATAACCGCAGAAATACAAAAGATGAGTTAAAGTCGACCCAATTTTAGGTAAAATCATTGATTCTTCTTTACTTTGCAGTTGAATCAAGGCATAGGTCTAACGCTGCCGGGGCCCGACGCGCTTCAGAAGTATCTGCAGCAGAAGAGTGCAGAGGTCGACGTCCTGCTCCAGAACATCCAGTCCCTCACCAACTATCAAAAGACCGGCAGGTTAAACCCCAGCAAATGCCCGTCTCACAGATGGGAGGACGGAAGCTGCCAGTGAACCAGCACCAGTCTGCCAAGGAGACCCATGATGTCCTTGAATGGCAGTTTGTCATTTGTGTGCAGTACGTGGCTCTTACTTTATCGTCGAGAGAATTAGAATTCAATGACAGAGTGCTTTCACGCAATAAAATCAAAGAACATCATTAACCTTTTGTTTTTTTAATCAGTGTGTTCATAAATAGCACACCTGTACACATCATTATTCACGGGGCACACTAAAGCAAATGTCACATTGCCACAGTGCCCTGCTTCATTTTCTTTAACTCTTCGAAGACCATTAGGAAACATGAATCATACAGTGCAAAACTGCCACGGTCAATGGAGTAAAAGCATATTAGTTGCAATCAACCTATGTACAAAAGGAAAAAGTATAAAACATGTCATTGTGGTTTTTTTTTTTACATATTTGCAACAGAACAACAAAAACATTCACGAGAAGAATCTTTAAGAACACATAGGACAAGTAAAGAACGACAAGTGGATTCTGCTATGATCAGAAGGGAAAACCTGTTGGACCTGAGAGTCCTGTAGCACATCAGGCCACTGATGCTACTGAATGTAACCAATGCTGTTACATTTCTAAATAGAGGAATAAACGATTTTTGCAGCGTTTTTTTTCTTATTCTTCCAAACAATCCAGGGAATCTAGGCATCTGAATAAAAACAAAAATCCCCCTTACTGGCCAATAGCTACCGGGCTGAGGAAAGACCCTTCAGTGGCTCTATTTGCACACCAAAGGTGTCCTCGTCTCAACACTATTAATACATCACCCCACCATAGTGTGCAACTGTGATCACGAATCCACCCCAACACACCCACCTTCAACAAAATCATCAACTCTGTAACCATAATCATACCCTCCACTTCCCAGTTAGTTATGGACTTCAAGATGAATACCTGAAGCAGCTGCTTGAGCTTCTTTCAGAGAGTCTTTGGTCTCGTGCAGGATTTATTTTTTTATTTCTTTCTTCGCCATCAATTCAGCGCTCCCAGTCCAGCTTGCAGCTCAGGTGGAGCTTCTCTGGTCATCTCGCACACTCAGCCTCACAGCTCCTGGTTGGAGTAGCGACATCCCATCGCTATCCAGAGGGTGTTTCACCAGCACTGCCAACACCGAACTTGGGCATTACTTATTCACACACAGCAGTAGGTTAATCTGAAAGAGAGAAGTAAAAAAAAAAATGATGAGTGCTCACCGTGACTTAGCGGGCACACGTTATCTTAACGTTTCTCCACCGAAGTTGCCCTCAGCAGTTTTGGATGTTATCATTACAACCATGTCAGGTGCCCTTGGGCTGTTACGATCCGACAGCACTGTACCTGCTCCATCGACGGACATGCAACGATTTGAAGGTCTTCTCCGCTGTATTCCTCCTGAAGCGAGGCGTGCAGTCTTTGGAATACCTGCTGGATGTTATTCTGTGGGAGAAGACATCCTATTACTGAGTGCTGGAGAGCAGAGTGCTCAGAGAGAAATTAATACCACATTTCCATTTGGCCTGTGTCCCCCTCACTATCTTGTTTCCATGTCAACCGCTGAATTTAGTTTCCCCTCTCATCCAGCTTCACCTGGCACGCTGATGAACAGTACACACAAAGATGTCTCTATTAAGAGTTCAACCGCACAGATTATTTAGAGCTAAAGCAACAAACGTGAAGCCAAATGTAAACAAAAAGGGTTCAGCCCGAGACTGTATGCCCCCCCACCCAAACTGATTGACAGGTCTTTTGCTACAGTGAATAAATACAAGTCACTGACAGTTTGTGATGCTGCGAGAGGTTTGTTTACATGGTTATGTCGGCACACACCGCTGCACAACAGACCTACACTTTCAATATCTACGAGGGGAGAAAAACACAAATGTACTTCTCACTGATGCATGTCAATAACCTCTGATTATTTAAGAAAATTACTGATTTGATCTTTGACTGCACACACACAGGAGATTCCTGCTTTTTAAATACTGCATGAAAGAAGTATTTGAGCTGTGCAGCACATGCTACAAGCTAGCGTTTCCACCACCCACCCGGACGGGCTTGAAAAGGATGAACTCCGTGTCTCTATTGGCGAGGTACAAGGACATGCTCCGTAAAGTGCTTGGCAGCTTGCTCTTCATCACACGGTAGGTAGTCATCACTATATCGTTGATCTTTGCTGAAAAGAGAAAAAAGGACACGCAGTTAAAGGGAAAACATTGACATGCCCTCTAGCATGCGCTACACAGGTTTTGATGAATTACAGTACGATGCCCGCGGTGCTTCCTGAGACAGCTCTTACCCGGCTGTGCCCAAGGTTGCTGAGACAGACTGTACGTGGGACCACCTTGGATAGCCATCGTTTTAAGAGCTGCAACCTGAGTGCAGTCAAAACAAAACATTACAATCTGAAAGGACTTAATTGGTACTGGTGTTACTAGAAGCCGTGCAGAGAAGCACAAGTGACTGAGATGACAATTTGGTAAATTCAACTCGGTCTCGAATTAGACAAAGAGTAGTGTTTACTTCATGAATAAATAACTGAGTGAGGTGGGTAGAAATAAAAGACCAGCAGCAAATTATTTCAGCACAATTTCTGCAGTGAAAGATTTCACAACACAATGAAATCAAAACACACACACACACATATACACTACCTAGCAATATAATTAGATAGGTTAGATGAAAGACAGCCATTTTATCTTCAGTTGTCGTTTAAGTACCAAGACCTTCAGCGATCAGTGAATGAGCAAATCATTTTTTTTTTTTTAAGTAAAAGGTTGTAAAAACGAAGGTCAGGATGAGCAATCGCTGCCTGAGGCAAAGTCTGCCTGCACGGTTACCTTGGTGAGAAACTCCTCAAGGTTCCCCACGAAGATCTGAGTCTGCTGCTGGATGAACTGCTCACAACTGAACTTCAGGTGCCGGTCCACATCCTTCTTAGAGTCAATGTAGTGCTCCTTTATCTCTGGTGTCCCCTGGGGGCCACATAGACGAAGGGTTTAGTACGATCAAGTGCCGTTTCTCTGAGACAGGGTGCTTATCAAAGCACATAAAGTGTACGGTAGGTTTAATAAAATAGGCAAAAGAAAAAAGAAAAACACTACCTCCAACAGGAATTCTAGTATGGCGTTGTGACTGTTAAATCGGAAGAATTTGGGAACAGCCTTAGGGTTGAGGATTTTGAAGGCAGCATCTTCACACAAAGCAGAGATTAAATCTTGGCTGGTGTAGAAGTAGAGTGCCCTCTAGTGCTACGAATTAAATATGACCCTGACTGAGATGAGGGTAACATGAGGAAAATCTGCCCTGTGAGCCATCGGTTAATGTACATTATGGTGTCGGATTACACTGTAATTTCCAGATAAATTGTTGCCACCGGTGCGTGAGATAGGCAGAAGTTGCTTAATGAGCATGCGAATGTAATGACTGGCTTTATGGAGCTGAACACCAATGTTCCCTCCACCTTTAATTGTCTCACCTCGCGTTTTCTTCAGATCCAGTGAGATTTCCTTGATGGAGAAATCGGTGTGAAATGGGGCAATCTGTTCACGCACTATCAGCAGGTGCTTGATCAGGAAAAGTTGCCCGTCTATTTGCGTCTACGGAAAGTCATAGCACACGGTTAGATCCACACTGCAGGCTGCCAACACGAAAGGGCATCTGCTGACTATCCAAGCGACAGGGAACATAAAGGGCACAAGCTTAGAGACGTTAAGGGAATATGTCTAATTGATAACTGCTGATTAACCAGAGCTGGAAAGGGATATAACCGTGAAGAAAAAGGCAGCTGAAACCATTTATTGCTCAGCTAGCGACTAAAACATTGGAAAAAGACATCATCAACATGGGGTGGGAACACATCCTCTGAGATTGCTGCTGCTTTAATTTGAAGTGTTAGGTTGAAACGGGCCAGTTAGCACAGACAGACAGCAAATTTGAAGGTGAGAAAAGACCATAAATAAAGGATGGTCTGCTGAACACTCTGTAGAGCATAATAAAGCACCCATTAAAATAAACTTTAAATGACATCCCAGCTGCTTTAGTTAGGGAGCCGGTAGCAGGGAGGAATTTAAGTAACAGAGCACATTTTAATCTTAGAGGGAACTGATCTTATTGTATGTCAAAAGAATGGCTCATCTCCAGCTGTTCTTAAAATAATACAATTCTGAAAATTTCAGTAGGAATATAAAACCATACTCTACTCCTAACCATATGTGCCAACCTTGTTTTTAAGGATGATATCTGAAGCTTTGAGCAGGGACTGGATGCAGGCCGATAAGGCTTCTTGAGATAAACCCTGGAAGACTGCTCTCTGGGAAAAGACCAAGTCACAGGAAGGAACACAGGAATAAGAAATGCAAAGAGGAAAATACACTACATGTCACACATCTTGCCATATTTAAGGATAGGAGACTATAAGTGAAATAAAAACTGGACACTCACATCTATACATCTGTAGAGCTTGGACAGACAAACCAGCGTCCGTCTGACAGTAGGGTACCACATGCCGTGCAGATCAGCAGGGGAGATGGACGCCTGTAAGCGGGATGCTTCTACATTTCCTGTATTCATTGTACAAAAGGAGGAAAAGAGCTATCAGGCAACAAATACACCACCAAAAGTTGTGTGTATGCGTGTGTAAAACAAAGCGACACACGGACCAGCATTACTGTTTCTTCTACCATCAGCATCCTCAAGCTGAACATCAGAGAACATGGACTCTTGTGACATCCGCTTCATCTGCTCCTCCTTCAAGCTCTGAGCAATTCTCTATTGGCAAGAGTTAGAAGATACGATATGTTCACAAGCCCGAAGAACAAGACCTTGAATTTACATAATGAATTATGCTTTTCAAGGACCTGTAGATGGAAAGTGTTACGTGTCGGAAAGTGACTATTTTTCCTTTGCTTCAATAAGACAGCTACAGGTTTTTAAAAGTTTTTCATGAAATACAATTAAACTTGCTATAAGAAAGAAAAATACTTGATATTTGACAGGTCATAGGGTACGTGAGACACATTCAAGAGATGTGAAACATTGGTCAAGACGCAAAGTCGTATTTAACCACATGTGCAGACATTGAACAGCGAGAAGACCTCGCAAAGCTTCAACTGACTTTAATTCAACTCAAAGCATTAAGATAAATGTGTTTGTTATGTCGGACATTTTAACAAGCATTGTAACAATTAGCCGAGGCTCTGGGAGCTTTCGACGGCCAGATTCCCCTATTTCTGACATTTCAAAGACAAAACAATGAATCTAAAAATGGTCAATACATTAACAGGTAATGAAAATATGAATGAGTTGCAGCTGTAGTTACACTTTCTGCAAAGCCGGTTGGAGTAGAAGCTAAACTGATCACAATTTTTCTGAAGATGTTACAAAGAGAAAATGAGCTCACAAGACTCACCTCCATCATCTCTAGCTTCTCAGGATAGGCCAGATCCCCTGGAGCTGGGTTGTAGCCTGTGATATCGGTCTGGATGTAAATGTGAGTCCTGTAGACCAGCCTCTCCTGGACATCCTCCAGCATCTGCTTCACCACCGTATCAAAGGCCTCCAACTGAGTAGCTAAATGAAAGAGCTCAGAGGTCAGTTTACAGTTGAACCTGAATCAAAATCACAACGCGGTCTCACGTCCCACTGGGTCTTAAGTGTGAAGATGATAAGACAGTGTGTGGGGTGAAGGAGAAGGGGAACAAGCAAGGTGCTGTACCAGGAAGTCTGGACGTTTCAAAGGAACAACATCAGCCTACCAGCACCTCTAAAGCTCACTAATGAACATGTTGTATCTTGTTTAATCTGTAAAGTGTAAAATCTACAAATTCCTGTTTTCCTGGGGGTTATGCATCAGGCTATTTCTTGGGAGTAGTAACTTCCAGGACTCCGGTACATAACCCTTGTAAAAAAAGCAATTTGGAGTTTTGGATTTGCACTTTGGATTTCGTACATGTTCTACATATTTTATGATTGCGACCAAAAGTCGAGGGGTGTGCAAACTTGACGGTACTACATCAGTCCCCAAACTCCAGCACGGCTGCATCTTAGTAACTCAACAGTTAAAACTCCATGTGACGAGTGACGAGAACAACAGCTCTAACCTACCATTGTTATGAACGTGGTCTTCCAGCATCTCATTCTTGAGGATGCTGCAGAGCTCAGACAGGGTTTCCAGGTGGACGATGTGGATGATTAGAGGCCGGAGGACATCATACAGGGACAGACACAACCTCTCCAGCAGCTCGCTGTCAAAGATTCAATGCCATTTAGTTACTTTGTACATCTGAGAGCAGTCTAAAATTATACTTTCTGCTCAATTAAAGCTTTGGCTTTCCTTCAAGTTAAGGAGTAAAGTAAAGTATAAAAATAATTGCGCAAACTGTTAAAAAACAGTTTCGCTTATTAAAAACTACAACTCTCTGTGAACTCTCATTGATACTACAGAGGCGGGCGCTACTCACTCTAGTGTAGGTGTAGGTTTGGAGAAGAACTCGTTGTACAGTTGGTGTTCATCCTGGCAGACGTGAACCATAAAGGCACAGCCACTGCGGACCTGCACAAATACAACACAATGATCACCTGCTGCAGAGCCGACTGATACTTTGCTTTGGCTCCACTTCAAAACAAGCAAACACAGTCACCCACATAAATGATGCAGGCGCCCATTACAGCAATCATTAACAAGATGCATAACCTTTCAAGTTTCATTAAAAAGGAAAAATCTCGGACAGGTGGTGCCGCTGGTGTGACATTTGTTGTACGCAACTCTGACCTTTAAGTCCCCATCAAGCCAATTAGCAGTGTTTTTAAATACCACAGCGACAAAATACGTCGTCTGTCTGGGTGGCAAAATGATTTCTGAAGTATCAAATTAGAATAAAAACTATTTTACCATGAATTAGTGGGCCAACCTTCAGGTCAGTCACATGTTTAAACAGCAGAGGAATGCACTGCTTTATAGATGAGTCGACTGCACAGTAATTCACTTGTGAACGCAACAAGAGTACAAGCGTTGGATGCATGCTGTGCACAACCTCGTTCATCATGTGCACAGCTTTTGAGTCTGCACCCACACTCCCGAAAAATATCCCAGAGGGGCCATACTGTGCGTTCTCCATCAGCTGAAATGTCACCTTATTTCTAAAAAGGTCAGTTGTGCTTTAAACACGTCGTGCCTCACCAGAGCACAGTGGTCTTTGCTGTTCTGGTTGGTCAGGTCGGTAATGGTGGATGTAATGCTGGGACTGAGGAGCAGCTCTCTCTGGTCGAGGTAGCACTGATGGATTTCATCGAGCAGCTGATGGTATCTGCTCACATTAATATGAGGAGGAATGAGTTCATTTAGCACAGGGGACAAAACACAACAGGAATGCTTGTACTTTAATCTGGAGACATGCCAACACTCACTCAGGAATCTTCTCTGCTCGCTGTTCTATCTGCTCAATCAGTGACTGAAAAAAAGAGAAAATATCAATAAAAAACACCGTACATCACAGAAAATGATCCATGGATAAAGTCAGTGTACTCACTCTAACTTTAGGTGCAGCTGCTCTATACTTAACGTAGTACAGTGTAAAGGCATTGTCTGCATTGGTCAAGCCCATTGGATCCTGGGGGAGACAAAACAATTCAATAAATTATTGATATTGGACCAGACACGCATACTGTTCAGTGGGATTGCCTCCCTTCCACCATTGTTGGCCTCGGAGGAGGAGGAGGACATGTGGCTCTTCCTTACCCTTTTGGTTAACTGGCTTGTGAGATGCTGCATCGTGTTAACGATGTGGATCTTCATGAAGTGCATCGCTTTAGAAAGACATCGTTTGAACTTGGCCAAATAAACTGGATAGTCCTTGAAATTGGGCTGCAATTAACAGAGATTAACCAAGTGTTAAGGCAGCGTTAATCGTGATCACATATGATATATTGCATGCATAAATAATACAGCTTCATCAGTTCAACATTATATTGCAGTCGTCTTCGTTTATACTTCCCAGTGGTATATAAATATGCATAAATTACACAAAAGGCATTAAACCAGCTAGTGTTTAATTATGCTATTGCTGGTGATAAAATGAGATTTGCGGCAACTTACATTTGAAGAAACGTATTCAATGCAGTCATCCAATTTTGACAGCATTGGTATAAAGCCTTCACTATTTACAGACAAGGTTGGCGAGTTCAGTTTCTGCAAAGACAAAGAAGAAGCTCGGTTCAGAGTAATTCCAAACATAAACAATTATAGTTTTCCAGATTTATAATCAAAACATTTCTATTTTCATTTGGCAGTTACCACTGCCAGAAATGTCTCCTTTGTGTGAAACGAAGCCAAAGTAAACTCGTTAAAAACGGATTTTACTTTGATGTTTGAAAGTTTTAGGAGATGAAACAATATTTGACGAGTACATTTTATTAAACTTTTTAGAAATAATTACGTAGGAAATGTAGCTGATGTCCATATCCTTCAGAACAATGTTTTTAACAATTGATGAGCTTAAGGTTTAGATTAATATCTAATCAGCAATCAACTTGTACATCATCTACAATGCATAGATTTAGATATCAAGGTGTAGATAACCGAAAAAAAACCTACCGTGTTTATGTTTTCTAACTCATTAAAATATGACAGTTTCTGCTGTATGTTCTCTGCCAGGTCAACAAGCTCTGACTGCAGAGAGAGAGCGAGAGAGAGAACACAGCTGACATAATACAACATGACAGTTTAATTTCAGTTCACGTTCAATTCAGCTCAAGTTCCTCGAAAAGGTCCAATCTATTTATGAACATGAGCAGCATCTTTCAGCGTGAAAACAATAATGAAACAACAGTGCCAATAAGATATGAAATATATCACAGAAGGAATGAGCAGCGCACAGATTTCTTTTTAACCTGCTGAATGCCTGCTAGCAATTCAGACACGCTTGTATTTATGTCACACTGTTCTGAACTAGATAGTGGAGTTTACAGTCATCTCTGGTGACTCCTTCTGGTGTTACCACAGGTACTTTTACACAATTACACAGCTAATCCTGTAGTTCCTGGGTTTTGGAGTGAGGTTCATGTTTGCCAATATTTAGTACTTAAGCCTTTCCTGGATTATAGAAAAAATACATTCAGTGACATTACAATTCAAACATATTCTATTGATTTAAGTCTCAGCCTCAGATCCTTATGTGGCCTGGGGTTAACAGATAGATAGAACAGAGGGCAGCTTACCTGCTCTTTTAAGAGCTGTTCGCAGGCCTCGTGTAAGGTGCCGGTCTTATTGGACACAAACAGATACTGTTTCTGGAGGGAGTCCAGGTGCGCCAGAGCGGTACTGACATCGGTCAGGATAGCGTCGCATTGTTCCTGGTAGCAGTTTAGATCATCTCTGGTTTTCCTAAAGGGAAAGCAGAAATATCATCCGTGTGCTAAAGAGAAGATGATGCAGTGAAGCTATACCTACAGGTTTGCAGAGCAACGTGACAATGTTTTAACGCTGAGCAGACAACTTGACGCACTGTTCCTGCTGTACTTCTGACCACTTATTGGGGTGTGACCAGAAGTACAGCAGAAACGTTTTAGCCCATATAGAGCAGCATAGCAGCAGATTTCAGCCTTGCTTTTTGTAGTTTTAGTCATACTCCGTAGAATACACAGCCTACTTGAATCTTCTTTGTCTGCCAATGATTAGTTACTTGGTGTATGTCTGTGCATGCTTGTGTCTGTGGTTAATAACTACCTAGCCTGGTAAATCAGACTAAAATGCTATTTCCTCTTATTCAATGTATTTGAATCTGAGATTTGGGCAGCGATTCAGGAGTCTGGAACCAGGCTAGTTCATGATGGGTTTTGGGTGTGTGATGACGAAATAGCTCTTGAATGTAAAGCACATTAAGTTGACTTGTCATGATATATGTATATAAACTGTAATAACACTGCTTTACCCTGTCAAAGTAGTTTGTTTCTGATTAACCCTTTCAAAAAGCTTACTCTAAGCCTCCTCTAAACAAGCATATGGCCAAAACAATCCTGTACAGTGTGGAGTAAAGCACTTAAACATGTATGCACCTGTATTTTGAGCTCTCATCCTGGTCCATGTTTGCCTGCAACTTGGCAAACCAGGCAAAGAACTGCAACACAAGTTGGCACCGTATTAAAAACATGCAGCTTATTGTGATACAGCACGTATATCTGGCTCCAGCACTGTTCACTGTGGGCAAAGACAGTCACCTGCTGTGCGGTTTCTATCCGCTCGTTGCCCATATCGAGCATCTGGAAACCCTTGAGTAGGACGTCCTCTGTGGACGCGGGCACCGTCGCTATGAAGGGAGACTGCAAGGACCGCGACGACAGGCTGCACAAGTCCTCGATGGGCAACTGCAAAACAAAGCGGGGCTCTTTAACTCTGACGTGGCTTGACGTCGCGAAGAACAAGTGCAAGCTTGCTAGTTAGCCTACAAGCTAACATTCCGTGACATGTAAACGTCAATATTCGGTTTAATTGAGTTCACACAGAGGCACGTTTAGGTTAGCTAGTGTCGCTGACGTTAGGAAAGTAAGTTAGCAACCCTGTTAGCATGCTAGCTGGCTCCCCGGGAGTCACAGCTCACCTCTGACGGGACAGAGAGCGTCTCAGCTGCGGCTCGGATCTCCAGGACAGCGTCCATTTGTTTCTCCGTGAGGGGAGCCATGGCATCGGTGCGGCGATCCCAAAACGACAGTTTCTCTCGGGTTTCTTTATCTGTTAGGTCCAGGAGGGACTGCTCTGTGGACGCCATCGTCACTTTGTACAGCTCCAACGTCAGCAGCAAAAACGCGCAGGTACTTCCTGTTCCGGGATTGTGGGCGGGGCTTGGGGGAGTGACTGTCTGATGCAGTTAGTGAAGTTCAAAAAATTTTCAATCTACTAAAGTGTGTATTTGATTTGAATACTTTTTATAGTGATCTTGGCCTGCCACAGATCATGCTAACAACATAAACTACATGTGTGTGTGTTAAGTGTTTATTATAATTATGTTGTGTCCATCCTCAATTTGATGTATATCATGCTTGGTATTCATGCTATTTATAGTTTAGTTATTTTTTTTATTTCCAGCTCTCACCTGGATGAGACTGAATGTTGCCTCATTCCTTCTTTTTGTTTTGCACCACGGACCAGGAAAACACAATCATGTTCCTCTGTGTGCTGCACGGATGGATGACAATACAGTCTCTGTTCTCGCTTATCTTAGATCTTATCTTATCTTATTTTATCTTATTTTATATGAGGCCCATATTGTTATTACAAAGCTAACATCACAAGACAAATAGACCAACATGATAGATGTAATTTCTGGTGTGACAGATATGGCATCTAGCAGCACAATCATCTGTCAAAGAAAATAGAAATCCTGCAGGTGGAGCCCCAGGGAACATTTTTTGTATTTCAAAATTAGATTTCCAATTCTTGTTCATCATGTCTGCAAACTGCTTTCTTTTCCCTGAATGCACATTCAGAGTAAAGCCCTTAATGACGCTTTGCCTATTGTAAGTGTTGTAGTCAACTCTACAATGCCTTTGTTTAGAACAAAAATTGTGTTTTTTGTTTAGATGTGTTCTAGGTCTTTTTTATTTCATAATGTAAAGCAGGCAATGGACGAATGTGTTAACAGTAAATTTATTTTGTGTTTTGTTTGTTTTAAAATACTGTCAGTGATAAAATCATTGCAAACACCCCTCAATCAACGGTCCATTGTCTTGAGAATTTGTTTTAGATTTAACTTATAATATGCTCGGTATATAATAAAATGATACAAAACAAAATGCGATTTCGTTTTTTACAGCGATCCTGTTATCATATTACATTTTTTTTTTAATCTTTTTTACAAAATATTTTCTTTATGTCAGTGTCACATTGTATGTTTGTTGTTGAAATAATAGTGAATATTAAAAAAATCCACCTAAAGCTTAACTTAGACCTAAAATTGTAGTCAAAACCAGACCCATGTTGTGATCTATTGTGATTACACAAACAACTTTCAGTATTTCTTCACAAAGAAAGGTGTATACATCTCAAAATCCTGGTGGCATGTCGTGGAGGAGGTAGTGTTCACGTATTACAGCTTTGACTGCAGGGTGTCTCATAAGGAGGTCACACAGAGTTCAGAATTTTTCTTTTTTCCTCCTGTCTACTTTAGGTGAAAGGGGATGCTGCAGAATTCAAGCCATGTTACTCCAGAACAAAAAGAGATGTCAGAGCAAATCTTGTCAAAAGTGATGCCTGTGCTCAGTGTGGGTCAGAGTGAGTGCTGCAAAGCAACACTGACACTTTTCTCTAGTGATGTTGTTTTCTCTTCACTGTGGTGTTGACAGCCTGTTCAAGCTTTGATGATAGATCAAGTATAAATAAGTGTAAACAACAAGTGTACAGCATCTTCAATTATCATCTTACTGAGACACATTTAGCATGCAGTACATCTTAAAACCAGGACAAATTACACAGCTAATCAAATTAAGTCACTTTTATTACAGCTTGTCAGAGAGAAACTTAAACGTGAAAATTGTAATGAAAGATCTCATAATGCTGAACTGCACACATTTACAGGTAATAAATATTTGAATGACTTAAATGACTGATTTCACATTAGTCTTAATAAAAAAAAATGATCTTTGTTATCTGATCTATTTAGTGCTTTTTCCTTACAAGACAATGACAAGGAAACATTTGCATTACGGTACTAGTGGCTTAGAAATAAATTCTATAGTGACAACTTCTCAAAGTGCTATGATTTAAAAAATATTTCAAAAGCGTAACATTTAAAATAGCCAACAATACAAATCCTGCAGAAACAATAACGCCAGAGTCCGTTTGTCACTTGCACCTAAAGGTTTATAATCAAACATGAATGGAACGGCATATAATGAACTTAAGAAATAAAAATTATCTGGAGCCTATTTGAAAATTAATTTCAAACTGTAAGGAAATCCTTAAAGCCATCCGGCAGTGTAATGTACATACATGTGCAAAGCAAAGAAATACATCTACAGATGCCTGTAGATCATTTCTCAAATAATTCCGATTCATTTCAACATAGGCTTGATTAGGAATGTACACCTGGGCTATTAATGGCATCTCGTTCAGTTTGTCAACATGTAAGTGGGCATCACAGTCAATGAGGCGCAGGCAGTCTGGTTTCTTTTTGGGTACACAAAGAAAATCTAGCAGGACCGGTTTTGTCAGTTGTTGTAGTCTGTCCCCTCCAAGTGATCTGGGATGGGCAGTCCGGTGAGGACTGTTAAACACCTGTTCCACACGTTGAACACGGGGCAGACTGGCTGAGCGAAGGCGATGTCGAATGCATGCAAGTGCTGAGCGCCGACAGCGTCATGGAAAGACAGTGATCCAGCGTCATAGTCCAACAGCACTCCGAGACGACGCAGGTGGGGTGAGGGCTCGATGGGCATCTCCTTACTGTTGTGACGCACCACCCACGAGTTGTTGCAGCGAGACAGTACCCAGGAGGCAGAGTTTTTGCCGACCCACTCATGTTTTGGTGCTGACTTGTATGCAATGCCCACTGCAAACCTGCATGCCCAATAGAAGAAAAAACAGTCATAAATTACCTGTACATTGCTAGCATTTTAAAACCCACCCCATTATCAATAAAGCATGCGAGGGGCTCTGTGAGGCTGTACTTTTGCACAGCGGTGCTTTGCGCTAAATGCATGTTAAAACAGGCTGACAATGGCAATGTTAGCATACTACTATGTAGCAGGTATAATATGTACAATGCTTACCATGTTCACCATCTTAGGTTCGCGTGTTAGCATGGTAGCATTTGCTAATTAGCAATAAACACAAAGAAAAGCTGACACTGACAAGAATGGCATTATTTTTGTGGGTATTTGGCCATAAAACTAAAACATTGGACAGATGTCAGGTTTTGACCTGAAGTTAAAGTATGACCTACGGTATTACAATTCATTCCGCAGGCAACCGGAATTTACGAACCAAGTTCCATGGAAGTATGTTCGATAGTCCTCGTGACATTTCACTCAAAACCACAAACGTGTTTGCGCAAGAGCAGAAGTGGATTGCCAAAGTCATTAGGATTTATCTTCTAAGGACCATGAATGTCGGAGCAGAATGGCTGTAAACGGGTAAATGATTTTACCACGAGCTTCCTCCAATCAGAGCCTCCCAGTAATGGCGGCCGCTGTCGATGTAGACATTTCCTGTGACACCGTAGCTGCTGTGACTTGAGAAGCGGTCCTGACTGTGGCTCTTCTTGGACGACATCTCGTCCCTCTCCACCGTCAGGTTGTCATGGGACACCCTCAGCTTCCGGTGAGCTGACTTCGGGTCTAACTTGAATGGTTGACCTTGAAGAAAGGAAGAAAAAAAATGTTAGTTTCTATGCATTACAATTCTCATGGGAAATGAATCATGGAATACACTCTTGACATACTGTTGGTCCTGAGTTTCCCTGGTTCACTGCTGCGGCTTCCAGCCTGGTTTATGGCCTTCACTATGAAAATGTACTTGGTGCCACACTGGAGCCCGTGGACAGTGTAGTGATTTTGCTTGATGTTTGGTACAATCATCCAGCTGTCAGCAGAGTTACACAAACCTGCAGCCCAGACAGAAAGACAAGTCACTGACAAACCAATTTGAAAATCCCCCCCCAACTGTTGAGTTAGAGCCTCGTTCAATGGGACAACGCAGTGTAATTGTATGCAGTCTTGCAATCTATAGCTGCTGTTTTTGACTCATCAAATATAGTCGCATTACAACTCATCCAAGTGTGCTTGAGCACTGAGGCAGTTGAGAATAGATCGAGCATTCGTGGCCTTGTTAGAGCAATCAATTCAAACAGTCGGCTACTCATTTCAACCCCGAGATAATATTGATTTTATGGGCATCTTGATGTAAATCCAGTCTGACTGAGCTGTTATTTTCCCCTGTATCCTGCAGTGTATTTTGGTAACATCTCATTACCATGACAGCCAGGACAGAGCTCTCCTCTCCTGCTGCTACAGTACAATATGATGTTTGCATATCGTAACATAGCCCCCCAATCAATTTAAGGTCCTTGAGTGAAATCCTTTTCAAATCCCTCCATCATTGGTTCCCACCACGAACATTACACTGACTGCACTCCCACCAGAGAGCTGCACGTAGACTTACTGACAACATTGGATTGGCTGGTGAAGATGGCGTACTGAAGTTCATATGATACAACAGCGAATTCATCATCTGATGTCCAGTGAACTGTGATTGTGTCGTATGAAGCTGTACATAATTCCCCACGGATTATTGGCGGATTTGGTGCTGCAATCAGAAAACAAAAGACACATGTTTGTTTCTGAGACAGGAATGAAAGCTGAGTGGATTCTATTCAACATAAAAACAATCTCACAATATGATAGCACTATCCATATTGTGTCGATTAATACTGACAAGTGTAATTAAGCTAGGTTATAGTCCTCCCAGCTATTACAGCTAACAGCCCCCGTGCAGAGGTAAACCCATGCTGCATAGCGGGCGCTGAGCACAAACAATCAAACCCATTCCATTCAGCAGAAAATTGTAGCCTTACATTTGTGAGTTTTGTTGGTTTTCTGTTGCTAAGAGGCTCATAGTTGTATTGTAAAGTTGCTGCTTAATATCCCTGCCAAAGGCTTTTAATTGTATAAATCTATATAATTGAAGGCAGAGATGCAAAAATACCCACACTGATATCGGATATCTGTCCGATCCTGACTAAAATAGCTGGATACTATGATTCTAATAGATTTATATCCATGACCATAAGAAAGCAATATTTGAATCAATCCTGATTGATGCCTCACAAATGAAAGAAAGATCTCAGTCCTTCCACACAGTGAGGCATACAGCTTATTAATCAAACACTGGTGTGGGATCAGTACTCGGTATCGGCCAATCCCCAAAGCCCAGGTATTTGTATTGGGACTGAAAAAGTCAGATCGGTGCATCCCTAAAATGAAGATCTTTTAAAATGCATTATTCAGATAAAACTTACCCAACAAATCATCTATTTTCAAGAATTACAAAGTGTAAAACTACCCAAAAGCTGTAATGTGACTGGCAGTATAAGACCACACTCACCTGTGAGGTAATCCAAGCTTTCTAGCATTTGTTTCTCCCTTGTGAAGTCCAGAGCAAAAGTATCAAAGCTGTCATTCAGGTTAATATCTGGTAACAGGATTTGAGAGGAGGCCGTTGCCATTGAAACTCTGTAATTAAAGAAGTATATTAATAGATGGTGACGGTTTTATACACCATAGCTATTGTCCGTTGATAGCGTTAGCTATCTTTGGTACCTCACCTCTCACAGGTGCTTTTAGCCGTTTGGAGGAAGCGAGCTTGGTCCGTCTCCTTGAGAGTTTGGTCGGCCTGAGTGATGAGGGAGGAGGACCTCTCGATGCACTGCTTGCAGATGGCTATCTGCTGTGCTAGTTTCCTCAGACGTATCGACTAGACAGAAAACAAATCAGGAAATGTTGATGATGATGGAAAGCTTGGTAAATAACCAGCAAATGTCCTATTTACTGAATGAGGCACCAGCCTGCCAGCCTGCCAGATGCTAGATTGGATTTTACTTCACCAACTAGAACATCCTACTGGGGAAAATCTGATTAACACCTTTGATTTTTCAGTTGTGTAATACCCACAAGAGTGTGAGCTTCAACCTGTTCTACAAGCTGCACTGGCACGAGAGGTGTATTTATGACACTGCCATAGTAACCGGACCCTCCTATCCCGCATCTGTGCCATATTGGCTTAGTGGTTGAACGCAGAAGCAGAAGCTGACATGAGGCACGGCGTGAGGAAGGAAAGAGTCCTCCACCTCAGAGGGCCATCACAGAAAGCAGGGCTGATCTTACTCTGACACTGAGCATGGCACAGCATGCCACTGCCTCTCTAATGGCATCTCGCATGGGAAAAGGAAGGGGAATGATTCAAGAGGCACAGAATAAGCTCATTAAATATGGACAATGTGCCAGAAGAACTCCGGCGCTCAAGGCTGATACCGAAGACAAAATAGAGCAATAAGCTCTGCAGTCTGGTGAATATTTCAGTGTACGGAGCTTGTGACAAGTGTGCAAAACCACAAACAGATCTGGGGACATGTTGTCACCAGCCCCCTGTCTGAGCTATAAGGTCAGAAAAAGAGGATGAGCGGGTTAAATTAGCTGAGATGTCAGAAAGCTTTCTCTGAACCATTTTTGCATTGTATGTTTTTACCATCTACGGTAGGTTACCAAAAAACAACCAAAAAGCAGAAATACCGGCAAACAGCAGTAAATGACTCTTCAAAGATCACCAGTTATTTATATTTAAGGACAATCGGATGTTTAGCTCTGTGACGCAACTGTAAACTGGAGCTAATCTGTGACATAACAAGTCGAGAAAATATATAAAGTCAGCAGAATGACTTCAGTACACAGAAAGTACACACAAAGGTTCTGTTCCTATGAGACCAAGTGAGGCTGTAGCAGCAAAACCTTTAACATACTGAATTTGATGAAAAACATTTTATTATTTATGGAATTAACATGCTATTTGTAAGAAACAAATGTGTTATTGATTCTTTCAAAAGTGAGTCTCACCTTAAAAAGTAACATTTTGATGAGTTTGTTACCAAACAACAGTGATATTTGACACATTACGAGCTCCTCCAATGATTTCAAATGTTACACACTTCCTGTCTCCTCAGTGGGCGTTGCATTGCATGTTTGCCTTTCCCTCATCCCTCCGCCTCGTTTGGAAATGATTGTGTGGTTGGATAAAAGCAGATTGGGTTATATTTGCATGATCTGTTTATTTACACAGCTACAGCCATTTTAGCATTACAAAAATAAGTTCGGGCATTCGTTCATGTTCGTATCCAGATCTCGCGAGAGTCTGCTGAGACAAGGAAATTTCTCGAACAAACATTTTCTGAAAAATGCTATTTCAGTGTCCAAATGATCCGAATATTTGTGGCTTGTGAAAATGGGTCCAATATGTATACTTTGGTGACTATGAGGCGAAGGAATCGGTCACAATCTGTGTTCACGTTCACATCTCCCATTGGTGTTAATAGGGGTGAAATCAACGTGACACACAAACAGGAATCCGACTCCCTCTCCTTACTGTACTGTCTCTGGTTGTATGCTAGGTTGTAATGTGGGCAGGCAAGGTTATCAACACGCACAAGGTGATGAACAAACAAAAAAAGTTCATCGAGACACAAAAGGTGATGAAGACGTACCTTTCCCTCCTTTATCTTGGTTCCTATGATCTGTCTTCGTTGCTGTATGATAGTAATCAGCAGGTCACACTCCTCCAGCAGCTTGTTTTCCTGTCGCGAGGCATTTACCTGGACAGGACAGAAGCAGAGATAAGAGACAGTGTCAACTGTGGAAGCGGTTTGGTAATTCATTTGCTTTGACAATATGTTTTGCTGCACTACTGCAGGTCCATTTGATTAAATCATTTTTAAATACATTATATAGGACAATGATATAGGAAAACCACTCCAGAGGATAATTATGGCTTTTATTGTTGGGCAAGCAGAGCAGCAGTCCACCTTGTCCACAGTTTGTATTTGTATCCCAATCACAGCCATTGCAATGAACATGTACACAATATGCTTTTTGAGGATTGACATAATAACTGCTTCATATCTTTATTTCCAAGTTCATGTTCTAAAAATACTCAATTTGCAGCAAATTGTATGCATGTTGAAGAAATGATTGATCTATACACTAAAGAGCACTTCATCTTGTTGACGTGGCGAAAAGCCACTCTCAGTACGATACGACACAGTAATTCTTCACTGTGTTAATAATTCAATGAAGCAACAGAAGCAAGGAGGCCGCACCTGAAGGCGAACAGATGAACAACCCTCACCTCCACATGTTGACAGGTTTGGATAAGTTTCCCCATAAGACTTTCCAACTCACTGGTCCTCTTGATTAGACTGCTGAGGTTGGAATCCAAAGCATGCTGCGAAACAAAATAGAAAATGAGTATTTCATTACACACTTCCCACCCTCATCAAACTGTAAATAGCTGAATACAACTTGAGAGTTAAGTGAATGGGAAGACAAGGAGCGTATCCGGGCTGGAGTGTAATGGGCATGGGAGAGGACACACAAGGCTGCCGCTGGATATGACTGGCCACATTCGGGCTGCGATCGTGTAGAGGCCCCAGTCCTCCCTGTGTGCCAGAGATCCCATCGTACTGTCTGCTGAGGCCACGGAGCTTAGCAGAGCATCTGCCAGCGATTTGGACAACTAAACCCCGGCTGTGTTAATCACTGACTCAGATCAAAGGCTTATGTTTCACACTTAATCTCTTACTGTAATTGGGCAGAATGATGACTGTACTGTGGTAGTACAAAACATCTTCTGATGTGGCAGATTCTTCTTCTAAAATGGACGATTAATGTGTCATTGCATTGTGCTGTCAATGAATACAATTAAAACAAAAGTGTAGTCTGACCAAAAGCAGGGGTGGAAAATGCTGTTTTAATACACACACTAACACCTATCAACAGATTCTAAATTATTACTCATGTGTGGCACAGTAAGAAGCCCACATTTTTGAATGATGAAGTTAAAAGCAGCAAATGCTTGTCTTAATTTATTGCTCGGGCTGGTAATCTTGAGAAAGAAGCAAAAGTAAGTTTGATTTTAAAAGATATCGAACCCAAAAACTCAGCCCAGTGTTGCTAGCTTTGCACTAGAAGTAGTGAGCTTCACAAAACGTTTCACAGATTACTAAAATATAATTGTGAGCGTTGTGCCTGATCTGATCAAAAACAAAATATGGAAAATAGTCAAAAGAAGAGAACAAACGGTTAAGAGAGGCATTTAAAGATCCAAAGTTTGTGGCACATAGTGACCTCGTTCAGCTTGGACGTCTCACATTGTGATTTCATAAGGTGGGTGAGTCACTGTCGACGAAAATAGCTTTATTATTACCACTCTCACGACTATGATTTATTTACATGGAAGAGAAGGTGATGAAAGCCTTTACAGATGCTGAGTTGAAGGTACTGGTGAGGAGTTTTAAAATGGACGCATGAAACACAACATATTAATCAAACTGATGTTGAATGTAGCCAGATGTGCACAGTTAAAACTCTCCCCCAACAATGGTGTTGTTTGAATATGACAAGTATCACACGAAGCCAATGAGAGGCAGAGCAAATGGAAAAAGGCAGAAAGCGCGAGAGACATTTTGGTGTACTGTGTTTCTCACTGTGCCTAAAATACGGCTTCTCTTGCAACATTAATACTCTTATTCGTGTGTTTAGACCACTCTCTCTAATGGAGGTCTCTCTCCTAGAGTCGTTTAAAGCCGATGAGAGGAAAGAATAGCAGCTTCCTTTTATGTGTGCACGCTTCTGGTCCCACACCTTTGCTTTGGCCAGTCTCTCTTCCTTCCTCTCTCAGTCCTGTCAGGTCACTGACAGGACTGAGAGTTTTATCCTGTGTCAACATTAGAAACTCTATCCATTGTCAGAGTTTGTCACTTCATCCTGTGAACACCGCCGGCCCCGTTACACGTCTGTGGTTTTTACTTTGTTGGAGGGCTTTTTAGGCTTTCATTCAATCAGAAACGCATATGATCGAGTGTAAATACACACTATTATCAAGTATCCGCTAACGCGACACCAAATGCGCTTCATTAAAGTCCCAGTTAGTATTTTATACGTACGTTCTATATTCACATTTATAATTGAACAGTTTGCTGCATATTCTCATCTGATAAAATTTTAAATACGGTTCTGTTTTACAAACATTGCCAATGCAAACAAACCTCAGTATATTGGTTTATATTCTCTAGTGTAGCACATTCTGAAACTGTCACAGGAAGAAAAATCACTCTTGTAAATAATCAAATGAACCACGGCTGAATTCCATGTAGCTGCTTCGGTTTCAGGCTCCTGTTGTGTCAAATGTCATGCCTTACTTGGATAAATACATAGAAAGGAGCCATCGTGAATATTATTAGTAACACCTGTGCTTTCCCTACTATGACAAAAAAGTCTGCTGTGAAAAGGCCTATTGTTAAAGAACTTTCAGTTAAGGTGTGGATGAAAGCGGGTTCCAAACCTGTTTAGGTGGTGGTTCCCCACCTTTTGAAAAGTTGAGCGTGTGTGTTTCATCCTCTTTGTTTTTTAATACCTCTTTATAAAGTGGAATAAGCATTACGCTATGACATTTATATGTTATTTTTATTTATTTTTTAACTGAAAAAAACTGAACCGAAAAAAAGTTCTTCCCCATTGCCCCCATTGCATGCTGGGATATACCCGACCCACTCATCTGACCCAACATACGAATATATACATTGAACATTGACAATGTATGATGGATGGATGATATAATGCCAGACTAGGATCATGTCACATAGTGCCAAAAGCAGACTGAAGGAATTACTGCATTGTGCATGCTCGCACACACAAACACACTCGCCAATGTCACAACATCCTATTATGTGAGAATCTCTGGGAAATCTGAGGCACTGTGGCTGTAACCATGTGTTTAGAAAAAAAAGCAACTATAAACAAGCTCAGCTGCGCTCCACCTGGGTCCTGTCCTGCGTGCCACGAGAAAAAAACAATGCAGCTAAGTGCACGTAATGCAAGGTCAACAGGATGGAAAGACAAGCAAGAGTTATAATTTGGAAAAAAACTAATTGGTAGAATATGTCTCGTTGCTAAAATGACATCAAGCAACTGAGGATGTTACAGAGGAGAAAGAAACAGAACACAGTCAGTCTTTAGGACGATAAAGGATTCTACTCTTCAACACCGAATCATAAAAACACAAAGCAATATACCGTACTAACTTTGCAATTGTGTTGATTTTCAAAAGGATTAAGCCCTTGAAAAAGCAACATCGTTTTGTTGTTGTTTTCTCCATGAAAACGTACTGGCCCTGAATGTGGAATGAAAGAAATGATGCTGATCACCTGGTCTGCCTCCTGGTGTGAATGACCACGCCCCACCACACAGAGAACGCGGCCAGGCGATTTCTGCACAACGACAGCATGATCAAAACAGAGGAGACAGGTTAAGGATCTTTCCAAAACTGTTGCAAAAGACTGCTTGCACCACAGTTACGCTGTGACCAAGCATTGTGAAAGAGAGGAAGAGGCAAACAAAAGGGTTTCCAGTGTTACCTGTGAGACACTAACCCCCCCCCCCCCCCCTCTCCCTTTCTTTTGTGTCATGCATGGACACTGAGGGTTTGTGAAAACAAAGCAGAACCTCATTTTTATTTCATGCTGTGGATGCCATGCAATGTTCAGGATACACTTAAGGGTGAACTTTGACACAACTAGAAAGCTCAAAACCATTAAGCTAAAGACATTTTTGATGATCGATATTTTCATGGTTCGAGAGTTTACCTTGCTTGAATTAAGTTGCATACGGTAGGTCAGAGTTGTTATTGCCAAGTCAAAGGCTTCACAATACAGCTCTGCTGCATGATTGTCTTGTTTTGGACGATACAATGATTCCCTGAGGTTACTGGAGAGATGATAGAGAACAACATTGTGTCGACGAAGCACTGACCCGCCAAGCCGAATTCTGAGTTTTATGATAAAAGCTGATACACGTATAATGGGAGGACTGTAGATCCACATTTGTATGTGCTCCAGCTAACATCATCTTCTCATGCCTTATTGATATCGGCCCATCTTCTGAAAGTGAGCACTTTCACTTCACCTAAAACCTGTGAAAGCATTCTCTTGCGTTGGGTGTCATTCTATTTAAGACTAGTCGAGAGAGAGAGAGACCACCTCAAACTCACTTCATTTATATAATGTTCGAGGGCTTATGACACATTTGGTCTTCAAGGATAAGGCTGGCAATATTCTATATTTTTGTACCGAAAACAAATCCTGTGAAAAGACTAAAATAAAGCCCCAAGCCTATATTAAAAATGTAAATCTTTAAAAACAAGATACTTTCCTTAAACAACCGTAGGTGTTTAAAAAAAGGTTTCTCAAACAGATGAAATTGTGTCTTTGTCGGGAACTATTTTCATTACGCCAGCGGATATTCACAGCAGAAGGACGATTTGTGTGGGATTGATTCAAAACAAGCTCAGGGCCCATGTTCATCGTTATGAGGGGACATGGCACCCAGTGCACTGGTGTGGCTCATTGATGTGCTTTTGGACTACAATGGAGGTCTAAGGCACAGACAAATACGCCATATCAGGCACAGATTTGTGAGAAGAACCAATGAATTCCCCATTATGTTGTTGACAATAAGAACAATATAGAATATCACCAGACGCACACATTATTGTAATATATAATTGAGCGAGGCTATTTTGTAACATCAGTTATTTCGTATAGTTTATCATATGAAATTAACTGTATATGAAGCTCAGATTTGCTAAAAGATAATGCCTGCTTCACATTTGAATTACAATAATAAACACAAATGCTACTTGCCATAACATTAAGCAGTATTAACGAGTTTGTACTTGCATTGTATTTTAGGGGTTATTTTAACAAAATAATAGAGTCCAAATCCAGGATCACGTTCCCTCTGAATGGGGTGCGGATCCAAAATGGAATGAGCAGTTGAAACTGTACCCTTAAAAAAAGAATGGTTGAGCTAAGTTTGCAGTGCAAACAACTAAGGACCAATGTTACAATGTCATACTTTACTTCACTTACTGGATGAGATGAACCAAGAGTTTGAGCAAATATCTAAATCAGCTTTGAATTCTGCGGGACTGCAATAAGTAGTAAATAAGTTTTCGTCAGTGCATCATTATTCTTCAAGCATTCCTCCACCTACAGATCATTTCTTACCTTGAGTTTGTCAAATCGGTCGCCGAGGGCCGCAACGTGGTGGTCCCGGTGTCGGCCAACCAGCTTACACAATGCACAGATCAACTGTTCATCTGTCACGCAGTACATGTTGACCTTCTCGTCCTCGTGCTCGAGGCACATGAGCCCTCGCAGATGGGAATCGAGCAAGGGCTCGATTAGACGGTGGCCCGTGAATGGCTTCTTGTTGGGGTGGGTGGCCTTGAGACACTCGTCACAGTATGACACCTCACAGGTGACGCAGGTCTTCACGGCGTCCTGAGGAGGATCCTGCTCACAGAACTGACACTGCACCCGGTCGCCGGGACAAGTCATGGCTTTGCTGTCGGGGACGGCTCGCTCGCGCCGAGTTTCGTTAGGAGAATTAGGTCCGCTTAGAGAAGCTTTCTGGTAGCGGTCAATGATGTTCTGCAATGTCACGTTGCGTTTGAGTCCCTCTAGGCCCCTCTGGTTGAGGGTGATGACATAGCGGCAGGTTGGGCACTGAAAGGCGCTGATAGATTGTATAGGCTCGCTGGGCGTGCAGTGTGAGACCAGAATGCGATGGGCACAGTTGAAACAAAGGCTGTGAGCACAGGGCAAGAGCAGCGGGTCCTCGAAGAGCTCCAGACAGATTGGGCAGGTCAGTTCCGACTCCAGCGTTTCCATCTTCAGGCAAAACAAAGGGAGGTCGTCAGCAAAATCCAGGGAAGCTGATCAGCTATCTGTAAAGATGACACAGAAGTTGATTAGAAAATGGTGATCGCTGTGAAAAGAGATAATCTGTGAGAAGTCGTAAACCCTCCTTGAATAGGAGAAAATCGTCACAGTTTTTTTTCAAGCAAAAATACACAATTGTCAATTGTGAGGATTTTCAGCTTTAGTTTATCTTATGTGATAGTAAATTGAATATCTTTGGATTTTAGACATCGCCTTTGGTAGGAAATTGTAACCAGCATTTTTCGCTATTTTCCGAGATTCTATACACCGATTATAGGTTGACACAGGCTTGAAGAATAAAAATAGACTATGCACATTCTGTCACTATTTATTATCATGAAGTACTTATGATAATAGACAAAAAATGATTCATCCAGCTTGAGTTTAATTTGATTTCCATTGCACATTGAATGCGAAAACATGAATATAAATATTACTCTATGTAAATATTTGTAAGAGATATCTGACAAGCAAACAGGAGAAATCTCAGACAAAAAACATTTGTCTGCATTTTATACATGCATCAAACTTCTGCGATATCTATCTGGCTGAACTTACAACTTTGAGAATGCAGCAGTGGCTCATTCTCAATTTGGCACAGGCATAGTTTAGCCTATCCCCATGTGTTCCTCTCTATGCTGTAGTGTGTAGGCCAGCAGGCCGGTGAGGACTGACAGCTCAGCCAAGCAGAAGTGTATTGGCCTGCTTGCTGATGGCTGGGACTCCACACTATCGCAGACACTAAGCCTTTGTTCCCGGCCAGTCAGACACCCCAGCTGCGAGTGGACACACTGTGCTCACAGCGTCTATCTACCTCCACTCATTATGTGTGAAGAAGGCAAAAGCTCATTATCAGAACAGCCGGGCACAAGTAGCCTTTTGAAGTTGTGAGGATACTGCAAGCTACAGACCTGGGTTTGTTCTTTCCATTCTATTCAAATCTTCACAGACATGCAGCTATCCCACTGCACTGTACAAGACAAGAGGCGATTGTTGCACTCGTCTCTAGTGACTGTGAGGCATCTGTGGGGCTTTTGTTTCTTTGCCTTTTTGTTCTGACAAAGCGGCGAACGTATAGGTATCTAGAAGTTATCACAGAGGATCAAACACGACCTCTTGACTAACATGCTAAATATGACGCATTTTGGCACTGGTATCGTTTAAAAGTGTATCAATCATTTACATGTTCCATTTAAAATTTCAGACAGTGCTTGAAGTGAATAATCCTCAACATGCATGTATTTATAAGTAGCCTATAAAACCAAGCTAATCTCTACAGAGTACCCAAACTGTGGCACATGAAACGACTAAACATGTCGAACCTTTTAACCATTTGTTTGACATGTTTTTACTTTGGACACACAAGACAACATTGAATCATTTTTAGCAACGCGGCCAGCTACAATATAGCGGTTACTGTACTCGCCAAACAGGTTTAGTTGTTACTTTCACCAGGCATGTCCTTAAAAGCATAAATAGCTTTGTATTACAAACACAATGCAAAGAACTCTCTGATGTCATCGCCTGTTGTATGAAATACCATAAGTTACAAAGAGCTTGTAAAACAATGTTATGGCAAAGAGCCACTGCGAGCTGCATTTTTCAGCTCGGTGTACACTACGCACTCCTGAAAGCTCTCCCATTCATACACAGTTTACTTCACCCACCGATGGAGTTCGCCCCACTTTGCAATGCCGAGACATTTCTGCTGAAGGAAAACTTCTGTCCTAAATCATGAAAACAAATTTATGACGACATGTGCACCGGCCATAAACCCCATGCTGTGGAGATGGGCATCCAGATGACACAAGTCTTCGCCGCCCCAGTAATCCTGCAGCAGGGCTGTCATTCAGCAAGAGATTGAGCAAGAGGCAGAAAGCACAACAGGAAAAGTTGCCCGACAATTCCAGGAAAGCCAGCTCCACCTACAGCTGGAGGGCTGGCCAGTACTAGACGAAGAGAGAGAGAGAGAGACAGAGAGAGAGAGAGAGAGAGAGAGAGAGCAGACACCAGTGAGAGTGTGTGTGTGTGTGTGTGTGTGTGTGTGAGAGAGGGGGGGGGGGGGTAGAATCAGCAAAGCAGAGGCACAGGGTTGTGTAGAGCCACAGCCCATGCCCTCACAGGCAGGTTAGTGTCCTCTCAGGTTCAGTTTCAGGTTTCCCTGTGTGACCGTCCCTTTATACCTTCCAGCAGTACAATGCTGTTGATTGGAAGTGTTCTTAGCTGTGCCACCAGGGACTCAAGGAGCAAAGCTGAAGACACAAACACAGGTGGGAGGCAGCCTGAGACTCATCTGTAGACGTGGAACAGAGGTCTGCGACTCTGTCACCACGTTGACGTGGAACAGAGGTCTGCGACTCTGTCACCACGTTGACGTGGAACTACATCACAGTCGGTTGTCTTGTGTTTTCAGAGGCCTCATGAGTGCCACAATTTAAAAATAAAACACACAATGCTTAATAGACATTCAACTGACTGTAATATAAAACGATGTCTATTCTATAAAACCTCCATTCAACTTCCTGACAGCAACAGTTGAAAGTCACTACGCCTCCTCTCTTGACAGCTACAAATGAAGACAAACACGACGGAACATCATCTGCCACGAACAACTCGGTCCCAGTTGGCCCTCATGTGGGAATCACCGATGTACCATCTGCTTACCATGTGCCTCTATTTCCAGGCACATCCCCGCTGTGCTCCATTCGAATTCTCTTGTCATTCAAAAGGAGTCCCCTGCGCGGCGATCCTCTCTGAGAGACAGATACACACTGTAAATACCAAAGACACCCTGAGTTCAGACAAAGCGATGGGTGTGCGCTACATAGGGAGATGCACATGGGAATGTGACTTTGTGATGAGAATCACAAAGATACAGTATATCATGGTGTATAATACCAAGAATGTATGGAGTAGTCTGTAAAAAATTTAAAAAACGATCGAAACCAACATTATGTCTTTATACTTTAACAGTTATATGGACAAATAGTTCGATGAATAGTCTGTGCAAATGTCCTCCTTTTGGAGTACAAATTGCTTTTTCATTTCATGGTAGTTCAGCGTGTGTTTTTCACAGCAGAATTATGCTTCAAGATGCTAAATGCTCACTACTTGAAGATATGACAGGTGTGAGACATATGCTCTTAACTGCGTGGCTCTTTGTCGAATGATGAACTTGAGCACCGACCGAACATTTGGAGTTTTATTTGATTAGGAAGTAATGGCTCATTTAGAGATGAAACAATTACATCGTCTCAGTTGGGAAGATAATTTCCTGCTCAAGCACTTTCTAATCCTTTTGGTTATGGTCTTTTATCACCTTTAATGATGGCTCTGAACCATGTACTCAGCGACTGAGAGAGTGCGATTGCTCTTTGTCTTCTTTCCTGGGGCAGACACCGAACATATTTATCTGTAATCCTGTCTTCACAGCGTGGCTGTGACCAATGTGTGGCCTGTTGCTGCTCCCTAAAGCAGCCAGCTCAGCAGCGGCCCACTCAGGCCTAATGTGATTTTCAGCTGTGGCAGCACAAGCCAGCTGATTAAACTGACAAATCTACCTGATCTACATTACTGAGATTAGCTGAAGCCTGGCCCTGACCGGCATCCATTTGTTACTGATATTTAAAGGACTATGGAGGGAAGCTAATTACGAAAACATTTAGGCGACTACATTTAGAACTCATCTGTCAAACAGGATTACGAAGAGAAGTGTGGCTGTCATGTGTGCATTCATTTGGCAATCTGATGTTGGCAGACATTAAGTTGTTGGTAAAAGATGAAAGTAAAGTCAACTTTCCACTAAGAGGCTCCAACTTCCTCCATGAGTGAACAGGATGTTTTATAATGAAGCTCCAGATGAGGAAACGGCACAAAGCAAATCTATAATGCACATAATGTTTGTAGCTAATGAGTTTCACACAGACAGAGAAGTTGAATAGAGGTCTAAAGGTCGGCCGAGCAAGTTATTTTTTCCCTTTCTTTCTTTTCTTTGTGCCGCTGCTGTCTGAGCTGGACAGGTCATCCTGGTCAGCATCAAGCTCTCATTTCCTCTGTGCGGCTTGGCAGGTGGCATCGGCTTGGAAACACCGCATCCTTTCCACAACCACAGGAACTCCACAGAATGTGACTTTCACAAGCGCGCTGCTGCAGCCTGCAGCTCATTAGCACGCGAAGAACAAATGTGTCACTGGGCCCAAAACTATCATGAGGAAGAAGTTGGTTGGCATCCAAACGCACAAATGAGTCATTTGCATAAGTATCCGTGTTACCTCGTGTGTGGGTAAGCGATTTGTAAACGGCATACAACAAGATTGATGTTTTATTGCTGGGTAAGACATTCAAAGAGCGACACCATGTGGCTGATTTTTATAATACAGCAAACACGTTTATCTATCTTTTCTTGAGACATGCCCACATTATATCGTGACATTTTTCACAAGAATAATGAAGAAAAAAAACATTTGAATCCAATTATAGCAAACTAATTGGAACATCAACAACAAAAATGATACCAATTAATATTCACAGATCCACCCTCACAGATTCAATCTCACAGTTTTTATTAATAAAGACCACCACATGTGTTTCCATGGTGACAGCTTGATATTTGTCACACTAGCGATCAAAGGCAGCCACTCTGGTGGGAAGATGTCCAACATTCCCCCTCACGGGAACAAGATAAGTCACTAATTAATCAGGGAAACAGCAGCGTCTCAGTCTTACTCCTCATTAGCTTCATGTGAAATGACTCCCATGCATGTAGGCCTGTCACAAACTGTATCCAGATGTATCGCCAGAGTATAGATATGGATGCAGCAGAGGAGAAAAGTCAGTGTCTTTTATCTTATCATAATATGGAATATGGTATATTCTGTAGGTCATGATGAGGCTACCAGATTATGGATGATCAGGGTTTATCTCCCTCGGTGCTGCAGAGGATCTCTCTGTTTGAGTGAAATGTAACAATAAAAAAAAGCAGCTTTGACGCTGGAAACCAACTTCAGCTACTCCCACTCTCATTGACGCTTTTTAATCACAAAATCCCCCTGGGCCTTCTCACTTAGTCACCTTATCCCTCAAGTATTATTCACAAACATGAAGGAATCTGTGAACACAACAAGGCCAAACAACCTCAGCAGAGCTTCGCCTTGGGGCTTGGAAACAAATGATGACTCAATGTTTTGGGAGCAAAAACAAAGAGGAGCAGTAACATATAATACAGACTGAGTTGAGAATAACCTTCTGACTTACCCGCCACATGATTACATCCAGGAGAGGAAAGAGCCACCTTTAAAGTCAGTCTGTGTTGATATTGGGCTCTGCCAAAGCTGATCCAGTGCAGCGGTCTGAACTTTGAGTCTGACTCGTATCTCCGATTGTCTGTGAGTTTCTGACCCTCCAACCCTTTTCTCTAAGCTCACAGTGAACCAGCTGGAGGATTGAAACTTTCCACCCTCTTCTCTCCTCTCACTGAGTTCTGTACCCCATCTACACACAGTGGGATGCAAACTGTTGCATTGGCCAATCACATGAAAGGGGCAGGACTTCTGCTGGTTTGGTCTATCACTGGAGGCTATCAGAGTGTGGAGTGTTGCCACAATTCTCAACAAAGCCTTTTTTTTTATCATCCTCAACTAAACATATAGCTGAAGCTGCACACCACAAACACAACAGTCAGCACATTGATAACACATCCTCTTTTGATTCATGCTTCAGGCGAGATTCCATGAAGCCAAAGTGCAGAAGCAAACACAAGAATCAATGATGATTGTTCTCTCCAGGAAGGACAGTGACGCTTTGTGTCCGAGTCAATGTCCCAGTGCACATGTTAACATGGATGAATGAAGACATTTTAACTTTGCCACACAGCAACCATGCTCTGCTGGCAGTTGCTCATTAGCACAGATGGTGATCGTGCACACCACATTTAGTTCTAATCTACATTAATCAAACAATCGCCTTGTTTCTCAGGGCGATTACACCCCTTTTTGTTTTTTTCCATGTGAATACAGTGACTGAAATGGAAACAGGACTATATCGTGGTTGCGACAGTTGACTTAGATAGTGTTGAAAGTTGTCTCAGTTGTGTGGCATCTGTTCGCCGCTCTTTGGCTACGTGGAAAATGTTGCCAACACAAGCGTGGTGGTGGCTGACACGATTGGCATTCAAACAGCGTCGCTGATCACATAAAGTTTGATCAGGTTCTGAGCTCTGGATTTGAGCCCGCGTTCACTGTTTATGAGGTTTGAGGTATTTAGTTTGAGGCTATTACCTCAAACAACCTTGTCAGCGACACCAAGTCAGTTTTTTATACAATATCTTTGTGTAAAGCAAATGTTTATCTTATGTTTAAAACCACAGAACATAAGGCATGTACAGATTTGGAACAGAAGTAACCCAAATACCCTGCCAGGATACTTTTTTTCAGGTTAGCCTGCAGGGTTCAATACTGGAAAGAAATGCGAGAGCAATGAAAACAACTTGGATTTGTTAAGCCAGATAAAGACTTAAAGCAACAAACCTACTTATGAATTATCTTGGTAATTGCATGAGACCCAATGCAAATATTATGCCACATAATGTGCAATGAAGCCTTCAATATAATTAAATTCAGTGGCAGAGAAAATTAATTAGAAAAGGGACCGCAGCTCCAACATCACCACTGATGTATTGTTTTCACTTTTTGTAAATCCAAGAATAATTTGCAAAATGTCAAACATTGCATGCAAAGCATGCATAATACTGCAAAGCATAATTATTTTAGCACACCAGAAACTTTCTCAAAGTCTAACTTAAAAGTCCAAAAGAGACCTAGAGGGGGACTTGTAAAGTCACCGATTGAAAACACAGATGGTCTCTTACCTCGCAGTCTGTTCGTCAGTCAAGCAGATAGTCCATAGTCCGGGTGACAGATGAATGCAGAAAAAAAGCCTTAGAAGAGATTCTTCTGAAAACACCGGCTTTCCTCAGAAGCCTCCCTTTAGCTTTCTGTCTGGGCTCTGCTGCTTCGTATGTCTCACTGCTATCTCTGAAATTCTCCTCACACAACCTCTTCTCCTGTAATCCTCTCCAAAGGAAGCCGAAACTGCTCCAAACGGTTCAACCAGGCGCCGACTTCTCAAGCTTTTCCCCTCTTTGTATTATTTTGTTGGCCGGGATCATTAACTTAGTCCCATGAGAACATAAGGAGGTAAATAACCCCCCTCCTTCCTGTGGGAGGCTGTCAATCACAGCTGATGATGAGGTGGTGAGGGGGGGGGGGGGGTTGCTTTTAGCAGCCAAGGAGGCACTCCTGATTGGTCACCGGGGAACAGAGGTGCCCTGCATGACAAATTGGAGCACTGGGATGGATGGGCCTTGTGGAGATGCTCAGCTGAGGTTACGTGCACATTTATATTAGACTTTGATGCAGTCACTCATTTACATGTCATTCAAAAGAAAATAAAGCTGTGTAAATGAGTGAGTAATCAAAGCTGACATGGCAAAATGTCTATTTAACACAGCTGAATTCATAAAAATGTAATTTAAGTTGTGCGCAGCTGGCTAGCTAAATGCTAGGGTCGACACGAGGAGTCAAAAGATCTTTAAATAAATGACTCTTTGGTACAATCTGGATACTCAGTGGTGAGGGGGTGGGGGGTGGGAGGAAAGCATAATGCTTCAGTTGCTATGGCGGTGTGGCAAGAGCAACGATGCATCTTGGCGCTCGAGCCAAATGCCACTCGAATCTTTTCATTGGCAAACCCTCGGCTCTCTCTTCACAGCTTGTTTGTTTCTCAGTCAAGCCTACTGCTGTCTGTCACTCTCCAGTTCCTGTCCAGCATCCCATGCCAGTCTAAAAGGCCGCTGCATTTTGTACGGCAAAGAAATGTGTAAAGACACTGTTAACAATACCTGAGACGGGTCACTCTGCTCCCAGTGACCACAACTAAACTCTTGAGGCTGACAAGTAAGGAGAGACAATAGACAAATTAAGCATGACTTCCACTCATTCTGCACACATTACCCACACACTAATGGATTTGTAAACAGCACAGCACACATCCATTTCCTCAGTAAAACACAGTAAAAGCAATTCTACACTATTCTCACATCCCTCCTCAGTTGTATGCCACCGTCTCCAGTGAATTACAACAGCAAGAAAATCTACAAGAGAGCGTTATTGCCACTGCCCTAGGCCACACATTGAAATTGGCTTTGTAATCATGACTTTGCCTCTTCCGTCTCTCTCGCACTAAGATTCATTTCAGTGCAATAAAATGCCATGAAACTCATGACATTTACTTGGACTGTGGAGTCACACTGACATTTGAGGCCATTTTAAAGGCGAAAACAGTTCTACCTCTGCAGGGTCAATTCAAAGTCACTCCCCTTTGCTGAACTCCAATATACATAAAGAGGAAAAAGGTCTGTTTCTGCTTTAACCATGTCGAGAAAGAAAACTTGTCTGGCCGGCGGTTTAAGAAACTGTTCCCACTTCAACCGCTGGAAACACAATCTGACCCGTGATCCAGGCTAACGCACAGTTTCTGTGGCTTCCAGTGCGGAAAACAGGTTTATTCATGTGCCCCATTGGCAGTTCAACAAATCAAAACTAATTTGATCTTGTTTGAATTTAAATATCTGACATCTACTATGTCATAACATCTCAACTTTGCCAAAAGAGAAACTGGCTGTTTTCTCAACAGTTTTTCCATCATAGCCATAGCACACAATAAAACTCAAAGCCACAATTCAAATCCAGTCCAGAGGTTGGGAAACTGACAATAACAATTGTTTATGTATTTGTATAAGTAACAATCAAAATTGTAAAGTTCCCTGTGTAATCCTTCAAAAAGTACTTCCAGAAAATATGCTGGATAATACTGTACATCATATTCCCTCATCAATAAGTAAGCACTGTCAAAATAATTCTTCAAAACAAATGAATATTCATCCCACTAAATCAGGCCATTTGCTGCCTGAGGCAGGTCTCTTGGCACATCAAGATGTATTAATTGGACAAAGAACTAGAAAGGGCCAGAAAACCCTTCCTGAAGGAGCAGATAAGAAGTTCAAACAAAATAGGCTGTGAAATTTGATGTGACATGAACTTTGATGGGGAGGAGGGTAGCAGACATTTGTAATCCATTGTGTATGCGTATATACATCATGGTGTTAGAAGGTTGTGCTTTCCCTTGGTGCTCATCCACTAGCAAGTGCAAACTCATTTTGCACTAAACAAAGGAATCCTGAAATATTCACGTGATCTTAAAATGCCTTCAACAGAAAACAAAACACGAGGACAGTGTTTTATGCTGGATGAGAGTCATATTTAATCAGCAGGAGGATATGGTCCAAACAACATCACCAGAATTTCTCACTGAAGCAAATCATCACAACTTTTCCATTCAATTCAGCAGCCACACAAGAAGGCAGTTAGCCCTACTTACGCGCTGTTGTCCAGTGTGATCCTCTAAAACACAGCAAGAAGATGCAACTCCCACTGACAGCTCAGCATTCTAGTTCAGTAGCACATGGGTGAAAGACGAAACAAAACATTCAGTGGCATCCTGGCTCGCCTCTCTCCACAACCCCTCCCTCATTGCTCGAGATCCCCACCCTGCCCCAGCCCCAGCCGTGTGCTCATGCGAGCGTAAAACATGCCCAGGAAGCGTCACTTCCACTGGGTCATTTCATGGATATCGTCTCCATGAATGCACTGGTCCCCCCCCCCCCCCGTCCTCCCCGTCCTCTCCAGGGTTGAGCTCTTGCCCCTGGCTCCCCCCTCTCAGCAAAAAAAGGACAAAGATGTAGCAAATGGAGAGACAAAGGGAGGTGCGTGAACCTTGGGGAGACCATTTTGATGAGTTTTTGACTGCACCACCAGGCCCCCGAACAGATGGGATCAGTCTCCAGGGCTCTGCTGCATGGTTGCATTTAATACGCAGCTCCATACATCCTCACAATAAACGGCGCTCATCAGATCACAGACCACATACAAACACAAAACTGATTATCTTGATCATGTTGTGTTTAGCCGTTGAGCCTTTGGAAACTATTAAAGCCTGGTTGAGTTAGCACATGCTTTGGCATCAAGATTGTCTTTTTGAACGCCGATCTAAGCATCAAGGGTTGTTTCACTAACTAGGGCAGTCCAAAACAGCCACCCGACCTTTTGCTACTAAACAATAAGCTGAAAACGTAGTCTGTCCTCACCATGGCAAAGGTTCACGATTTGAATTGCTTTTACTTGATTCCCAAGACATTCTGGCCATAACTAAGCCACACACACACAATCAATCCAAACATTAAGCAAAAATAAATGAACACGTCACCACAAAGCCAATTACGACATCCTGGAATGTATCTTTAAACTTCAACAGAAGTGTTATTTGGTGCAATTTAAGAGAAAAGTCCCCCCCCCCTTTTAATTATTAAAGCTATTTATCACACAGCTGTGCATGAGTGTATAAAATGTCTGCTGTGTGTGCTCATCACTTCGGTCAACGTCTGCATGCATTTCATGTGGTTTATGATTAGCTGGCAGAACATATAGGGCTCTTGTGAGCATTGACCTGGAATTGATTATTTTCCTTTGTGTGCTGAGGTTTTATTGGTGCTGTGTTCATGATTTTGCCAACAACCAAATCAAATGTCCGTGTAGTCCTCCTCTCTAATATGGTGTAGTGAACAAATAAAAGATTTAACTGTATAAAGCAGCACTATTTCGCCGTAACATTTTCTAATGGCGATAGGGATGTCTTCTTCAGGAGCAAAGACATTGATATAGCATTATAGTCTGCTGTGCATCTGAAGCTGCAGGAATCGTTCAACATCAGCTGTTTTGTCAAGATTTTGACATCATCATCACCACAAAAACCAGTTCTACTTTTTGGCTGAACGCAATACAATGAAACACTCTTCTGTCTGGTGTTTTCTCACTGAAATAAAACAGTGGAGGAGTTTTTGGGAAAGAATGGTCATGTGTTATGTTTAGTCCACACCACAGCCTTGTTGCCTGAAAGTCTTGGTATTTTATTTTTTCCTGAAAAAATGAATCCTTCTAAAAGGGCGCGGTGAACGCCTGCTGCATTCTGTAATTGCTTCCAGCTTCTGAGGGATCTACAGTAAAAAAACTAGTATCAGGTCTTTATCAAGAATCGCCCTTCAACAACACTCAACCGATCTTATCAGATATGGCGTAAGTAAAGCATTCAATCACTCTCCCAACTGCTGACTCCACCTAAAAACCAGCCTCGATATGAATACCTATTTTCTTTACAAGACGCACTAGCAGTTAAAGACACAACTAATCTCACGTAAAGGACGTATGAAGCTTTCCTTTGACTCCTGTGCTGTTCCTCCATCCTTCAGTAAGAGACTACACTACACTCCTACACCAGGAAATGCTGGAGGAGGACTGAACATCTGCTTTGGTGTGCTGTGTTCATGTGTCCAAGGAGACTGTCAGAGCCAAAGGCTGAGCCCAGCTGTTAGGATCTGGGTCTGCTGCATCCGGACGAAGGGATGTTTTCAAAAACGCTATATCTTGCTCGGGATAAGACACTTTTGACAGAGTTGTCACAGTTAGCTCGATCACTGATAACCGCAGTGTTTAATGCCCGTAGATACAAGAGGCCTGTCTCTGCTGTGTTTCACATGCTCCAAAGGTTAAGACGCAGTCAAACTGATCAGTTGTCTGCTTTTGCTGTGAGCCTTGGCTTAGAGTGGCTGTCCTCACTTCACATGTCAACAAAGCATTCCTTCAAGACAGCCCAGAACACATTCCTCAATCTTGGCCTGTGATGCACATTCTCTGGAGTTTGAAATGGATTAAACATTTACTTTTCCCACAGGCGTATCGCTGATGAAAAGACTATTCTTCATCTGTACAGTGCGGTGAGTCCACACACACACACACACACACACACACACACACACACACACACACACACACACACACTAATACAGCTCATGTCCATCCACACTCACTGACAATGAGACTGAACCAGCTCTCTCCCTGTCACAACAAGCAGGTCCAGAGAACTCACAGCTGCTGGTAAGCTGGCACTGCTGATGGAGACAGTTCTGATAACATTTTGCATGAAGATTGAAGAATCAGAGCTTTGTAATGAGAGTAAAATAGATCTCCACACATTCAAAGCACTGAAGGAAATGATAACACATTTCAAATGCAGTGTCTTCGCCGTCCAGTTTGTAATATTATAAAAGGATGGCTGGACAATGATAATTCAATACCGAGGCACAAAAGCTTGATCCCAAGAAAGAATGCTCTACTTTGAGTCTCTTAGAGGGAAGGACGGCGGTTAGGAGCAATAGCAGAACCAGATGCTTGGATGAGGGAAAGTACTGAAAACCAAAACGAATTCACCAGAGTTCCCTATCCGCAGTTATTTGGCACAATTACACATTCTGTTCTCTCTTTGAACAACATGGCATTGCTTTAGCTCTTTAGCTCTTATTTTTGTCTGTGCACAGAAAAATATAAAAAAATGTTGCCGGTTCAATAATTTGCCAGGAGTTGTTTAATGAGGAAGCTGATATGAGTACATTCAACTGTCAGCAGATGTGCTGCATGTGCACACACAAGACTGAACTTCTTATGGCAACATTTCCGGCTCACCTCTAAATTAAAATTCTCACTGACAAACACATAAAGTGCAGTGCTTCTTCTCCTACAAGCCTGATTGCTCACTCTTGTGCGTCCATGCATGTGTGTCTCTAATGTATTCCTGACTGTGCTCGCCTGCAGTGTGTTGGTTCACACAGTAGAAGTCAGTATCCCAGTATTATAGATAGCGTGTGTTGATTGATCCTTAATACTGTCGATTTCAAGATGGCAATTTAGCAGAAACCTACCATCACGGTCACCTATTTCTGACTCAACGTAAAAGTGATAGTAGTTCCCTCAAGTGTCCCACTGCTCACTCTGAGACAATGAGCATTGCTACTCTGAGCAACAGAAGCTACATTTAAAACACAGGCGCTCGCTAAACTCGCAACCCTTAACCCGATGCCACTAAGTGTTTCTTTATCAGATCTTACCTGCTTCCCCATGGCTGCGGTGGTATATGTGTCTCTCCTCAAGAATAAAATCTATGATAATACAGAGTGTGACTTTTAGGCAGCTGGTACTTCCCCTGAGGTAATACAGACAGGAGACAGGAGGTAGAAGGTGTTCTGTCTGCACGTACACTCCCCTTCATTGGGGTGTGTGCACACACATACCTCCCTGACATACACTCTGCTTCTCATCTGCTCTACAGGTTCACACAGGAGCATGGAAAGCTCCAGAGAAGAGTATTTAACCCTTCCACAGGCTGGAATAATGGAATGATAAAGGAAGACCTTCATATCTCCACGCATTACCATACAAATCATACAAAAAGCTTTGGAATTTTAAATTATTGCACCAGTAGCACTGTTAATGAGTAGCTTTCCACATTGTTTTGCAGGTAAGAGAAAGACAAATGGGTGAAACTGTGTCTGGGCCTGGTACTGATATACTGCAAGTCAGCATGAGATTATAGGGATGACAGGCTTTTCTTCGTCATCGCCGACAGCTCCATTGAGTTACCAGGCGGAGAGAAATAGGGATCAAGCTGAAGGATCCACAGCAGCCAGCAGGCAGAGAAGGAAAAAACATCTTGCTATTAAGCAAGAGAGAATTGGTTTTCTCCACCCTAATGGGAATTCATCCTGTGAGATAGATGAGTCAGTGTGAAAACACAATTCCATACTTGCCATAATGAGATCATTTTTGAGGAATTGGGTGTTCATTCCTCAAGTGAAAAAAAAGTCAAGGTTACCGAGAATTTCAGCGAGGAATTCCCCCATTTTCGACTCCTAATAAAATAAAACGGCTGGATGTGAAGCTGTATGTGTCACAAAAGGTGCTGTAAGGCTGTACTAGTCACCATGTCGAAAGAATTGCATGGATACAATCATTTCTGCTCCTGGCCAAGCAGCAGGACACACACTAAAAGCTCAACTGAAAAATGATTGGAGAGATCTAGAAATTGATAAAACCACTTCAAATCATTTTTTTTATGGTGAAGGAGGTGCACAATAATTATGTGCAACAATTGCAAAAGCTCTTCGGGAAAAAACCCCAAACCCTGTAAGCATGGAGTCTAACATCATGAGCTTAAGGAAACTTTTGCCACAATCACAAAGATAGTGAACAAATCACAGACAGATTCTGGTTCTTCTCACCTCATTTGCCCCAGTCACAGCACAGGAGTCCTTATTGATGAGGTCAATGTTTTCCTGTGTTGTGGCAGAAACCTTAAAAGTTACAATGGATGTCAAATCACAGTGAACCATGGTAGCAATTTTGGCTGATGTCCCTGTACAGGGCAGCTAAATGCCAGATTGAAGAAGTGTATCTAGAAACCAAACCCCTTAATAATGCAACACTTTTGTTCAACACCAGTCTTTGGGGAACCGCTAAATGGTGAAAACCTTTTCCACATAACTTCAATGTCCCCTTTGTATTGTGTTGTGAGCCTTATTACAGTTTCAATCTTTCAAGGGAAAAGATGGCATCCGCATGCAGCAACTGCTTCTTTTGTTCACAAAGAGTTTGGCTCAGCTTTCAAGATGCCGGGCTCAAAAGTTGGGGATTAGAGGGACTTTTTACACACCTGTTATGGTGGGATGATTACACCTTTACAGCATGATTCATCTATATGCACTTTGATGACTTCAGCACATTTCCAGCAAAAGCTAAACCCCAGCATCGACCTCAGCAGATGTCTGATGGGTCGGACTGAAATGTTTGGGTGTGCCGAGTTTTGACACGTTTACTGTAAATCTGCAGCATCAAAATCATGTGCCATCGACGGCCAATAGTCTTCAGTGTATGTGTCCAAGAGGATGAGTGTAAATATTATTTTCCCAATAAATATAAAATCAGACTAACACTGATAAATGATATACAAACAGAATGGTGCATGTGTACTGTGCACTTGACGTTTTGTTGTATACAGATCATACAGCATTGAGGCTTCCGCTGCTGAGATTGATGAAACAATGGTACATTTTTCTTGATCGTTTGCTTTGAAGAACACAACAAATGTGCCGCTGACTGCAGAGAAAATTGTTGGCACGTTGGCCTTCTGAGAACAAAAAGACAGAGAGAAAGCTTCAGAAAGATCCCAGAAGGCCACAGCGCCATTCATAAGTCACTTCTGAAGCATGCCTTCAATTCTGTTTGGTAATTTCATGCTTTTTGGTGCCAGAAATGTAATGAGGATAGCCTTTCAAATTCAAATCAAGATGAAATCAACAAACCGAAGCACTTGGTGTTTCTTGGTTATTCATGCAAACCCCTTGAGTGTTGGCTGTTGCTCTCGTGTTTGACCTCAGTAAAGTCAATTACCTGCTTTTGTATTGATAAGCTGCATGCCTTCATACCTGAACTGTCTGTTCCACCGGAAAGTCGATCCTCATTAACGGCCACACAATAACGGCTCACACTCGATAAAGAAAAGAGAGCTTTTGAACCCTGTGCTCGTGTAAAGCTGGCCTGCACTACCGATTTTAAAATTGAATGGTTGATTATTACACAGGAATGCTTTCAACACTTTTCTGACTGTCTTTGTTTTCCCTTCTAAACCCTTCCTGCTCTTCACTTCTTTTTAATTACACATAACTGATGCTTTTTACTATTGTATGCGTTTTTGTGCATGTTTTTTGTGGGGGTTTTTTCGGTGTGTTATCTGAGACTGACATAAAGGAGAGTGTGTGATATCGAGCTAGAACTAGACGGTTTTTAGTGTGGTTGCTTTTGCCCATCATTGGTTGTTGCTAGATGAGTACCTATAATATACAACAGATCACAAACAAATGAACATTTCACCTCAACTGTGGGGTAAGCAGCAAACTAAGAGAAGAGAGAATGACAAATATGCTAAATCAGCATGTTTCTGAAAACATATCTATTCTATTAATAAGTGAATAAAGGCAAAACCAAGACAGCTAGAAGGAAAGATCTGCCAGCAGGACATTGATGAGGAAAATGTTCAGAGACACCTTCTACTGCTGCTCACTGTCTTCCTCGGGACAATGGTGTGAAATGTTCCATGAGCTGATTAAAGCCTTCCTTCTCTCACGGGAACACAGCCATAATGCCAACGTGTTTAAGTCTTAGAACTGTTTTTTGAACTCACTCTGTGATAATTACCTGGGTCGATCCTCTGCTTAAGTATTAACTGCTGGCACGTTCTTTGAAGCGAAAAAAAAAACATGATTATATGTTAGATGCTTGATGTGATGCTACGTGTCTTCTCTTGCAATCAGCGTACATCGGGGAATTTTAACAAATGTAGCCCGCGGCATGCTGAGTTTCTCCCCAAGAAATCAACAACTTTAATATTTTCGGGCTGATCGCTTATATTTCGAAACAAAATATGTAAACAGATCAGAGAGTCGCACAGGCATCTTTGGAACACATTTCGCATGGCAGTGCAGTCTCTTATCAGTCGGAAAATGGACATTTTCAAACTTCACACCCTGACAGACAACATATGCAAAGTGTATGCTGAATAAAAAAAGATAGCATCAGTATGTGTTGATAGCTGTCCCATATAATACGCTCGATAACAACCAGCTTTGGTGGAAAACATCTGGTTCTGTTGCATGGGAGGCATTGCTTCAGCCACAAAATGTGTTTGTTGCGCAAGTTTGTTGGCTGATCCAAACTGCCTGTTGAAAACTGTCTTTTGGTGGCCTGAAGTGTGCTGCTGATGCAATCCCCCACCTCCCCCCACACACACACACACACAACAAACACATACAGCCTGCATCCCAACTGAATCGCTTCATCACGTGGACTCAAGGAGAGAAGGGGGAAAACAGGCAATATGAGCACTACAAGCTATGGTGTAATTGGGACAGCACACTATCGCACTCTGTTCTTGTACGCCGATCTGTTGAACATCATCAAAACGAGCGAAACCCAAACATGTTGAAATTAGCTCGTTTAGTATACAATATGAGCCTTGTTTCAAAAGGACATGTATTGATCTAATTTATCCCAATTGGATCATGCAGACAGAGCAGATGGTGTGAATAAAACAAGATTTGGGGGGCTCTGGTGTTGCTTCACTGAGATAGAAAACAGGCGAGTGGAGAAAAAAAAATGTTTCTCCGTTTACTGGCCTGATAGACAATGAAATTGATTTGGAAAGCCTTGAAATAAATAAAAAAATTCGAGGAAATCTGGCAATCAAGCGCGACTTCAACCCCCCCCCCCCCCATCCAAAGAAAAGAGGGGAAGAGTTCCTCAGAATTCAAATCCAGTCGAAAATTGCACCAACTTGCTTAAACTTGTCTCATCAGTGAAACACTTGGTATCTAAAACTTCCCATTTTGTTCATAAAGTGTTGAACTGGAGTAAGCTGAGAGGCTTAATGCAATAACTGCTAATCCTTTAATCTTCAACATTTCTCTTTCTTGCAATAAACTTCATTACCCAGTCATGACCGTGACTCCTATATACCGCAGTCACTGACATTTAGGTCCTGTGTCACTCTTGCATTCATGAATAGTCTGCGGACCATTGTCTTGCACATTCTTCCATCAGTGAAATAATGGGCATTGTGTTCACTCATTATTGACGTATACTGTCCCTCACTGCTAAAGGCTTTGGATGCACATTCCCAGATACAATGGAGGAAAGTAGAATCATACATCAGCACAAAAGAGCTTATTGTTTTCACTTTTGGAAATGGAAATGCAACACAATAACTCAAGATTGATGCAACAGTGATTGATGGCAATGGTTGTATTTGACTTGTTTGAGATACATTCCCTGATTCTGTTATGAAGTTGATGAAAATGAAGGTCGTGGACTAAATCCTTCAGCACTTCAGATGCCAGTACACATCAGCACATTAAGGAGCTCAGAGTTGGGATCCAAAATGACAGAAATAGACTGCGGCTTTGTCACATTGGATTTCAAAGTGTTTTGTGCCACAACCAACAGCTTAATGAGCTCTCACTCAGCTCTATTCTTCCTTTGTAGAGATTTGTGTATCCATCTCGACCTTGAAACACCAGGGGCAGCGCTCCCTGGTTTCTGGACGTTCAGCCTCATTTGGGTTGTGACCTTCCTCTGTCCTCCCTGCAGCTGCTGCTGATGCCAGTGAGCAGACTCAGACAGGATGGACCTCCCGTTGGGAACAGTTGCAGCTCGCTGCCAACGGATCAACTAACATCCACCAATGCTGCGAAATATAAGATGTGAAATTAAACGTTTGATCTCGATTGTTTGCTTTTGGGAGGCAGGTCACAAATGATCATCTCCAGGCAAGTTTTTTTTATTTCAATGCTTGGCCTGTTAAGTGTTGAGAACATGCGATGGGATAGTGAAGGCAAAATGCTACATTTGCAGTGCAGATGCAGGAGTCGAGGCAAACGGCAGTGATTCTGTAAAACACAAGCAGACATCCTGTTCTGTCTCTTCGGTCGGAATGGGATTGTGTGGTGGCCAAATGCAGCTTGGCTCACACGGATGGTGGAGACAGATATGGCCTCGAAAGTTGAGCCACAAGTCCTGGTGTTGAGGAAATCCACCATGCTTTGCTTAACAAGGGAAGAGTTTATTATCTGGGAGAGGATGCTTATTGTCAAAACATAGTGAGATGACTTTAAAACACAAATGTATAACGCAATCTCTTAAATGACACAATGTCAGTAATCGCAATCATTTCCAACACTTTAGGGCAAATAAACATACCGTTGTATCCTCAAAACTGCATTCCTAAATTGTTATATGCTATCTGTAATCTGTGGCAGACTGCAATGGCAGCCATTTCCTGCATAATTGCATACTTACTGTGGGTACTTCTTGCAATTCCAGTACTTTAAAAGTTTACTTAGTGGTAAATGTTACTGTTATTGTCTCAGCTCGCGCTTTTTTTTTTGGTCACATAAAGCAAGATTACTGTTGATGAAAGAAAATGCACTCTTCAATAGCAGCAATAGAAGACAAGCGTGAAAGATTAGATCTTTACGAACATATAAAAAGCCATCATCCATACAACATGAAATCACCACCATCCCTGTCATGGTGGGAAAAGGTGTCTAATAAGAATTAAACTGAACTAATAGCTGCTCAGTGTGTAATGAGTCATTAAAAACCCACTGTATACCCACAATGCACAAGGATTACAGTTTGGGGAATAAAAGGAAAGTGAAAACCATTTCCTGGTCTTATACTTCCCTCTTGTGGCCATTTCAGGTAATTGTTTCATTGTTTTCTGACTAGAGAGCAAAATCTGCCCTGCCCACCATAATTAAGTACCGTAACCATTTGATTGAACTTTGATTGAATGGGAAAAAAATGAGCAGAACTGGCAACAACGACGAACCCTGAAGGAAGAGAGGGTCTTACTGAATTTAAAAGTATGTTAAACAAAGTATATCTTGAAGAAAAATAGATATGTCCTGACCTACACCACTTTACAATTGCTAATTCCATTCATGTTGAATTTAGATTGTCTCATAGCATACCACGGAAATGATTCAAATTCATTTCATGCAGCCATTTTCCTACACGTACGACGTGTCGACAGTTTAGAAGAGACACAAATTCTTAAATTCTCATTCTGCAGCATTTCCAGAAGTAGTTTATAATTAGGAGCTGGTAACAAAACTAAATGTATACCATACGGTACACATCTAAAGCAATATGACAACATGAACAGAATTTATATTGTTACATTCATCTTAAAAAACATTCATGGTTTCAAATTCAAATGAATACCATTCAAGTCTATTTCTGACATTCAGGTCTAAATACAAGTTTTTGATGATTGTATTTCAAATAATCTCTTTGTAAATGACGACAACTCATTAAAATATTCTCCAAAAATATAATTTACATCATGTTAACATCACACAACAATATGCATATATAAACAGTTAAACTCAAAATAACAGCACCATCATCACCTTTTTAAATGGTGGTGGATGTAAAGTCCCATCAGTCTGTCAATGAGAATCATTACGTAATACTGCATGTACGGACAAACAGGAACATTTGGGCATCTGATGATGTGACAGGACAATGGCCCCCGTTATTTGAAGTTATCTTCAGTATTGTTCAACATAGTCACACCAACGTCTCAGGCAAGGCGTCTGCATTGTCTTTGGACAGTATATGCCATATATGCCACCTCTCCGTCTGCCAGTTTGGTGTACCAGGGCCCTTTTCTTGTCCAGGCCCAGAGGCATCTGCGGTATCTACAGTCTGGGGGGCAGGGCTTTGTTGGTACTGCTGTGGGATTTGGGTGTCAGGCTGATACGTGAAGAGGGAGGGCGTGGAGTAAGAAATATGGGTCTCCCTCAGCTGTCCAGAGTAGTGAGGGGGAGGCAAACCGTCCATCCTGACCTTAAGCGATGGACATGCTGGCTGTCCTGTCCTTTCTGCTAAGTTGCCAGAGCTGAGGGCTGCTGATTGGCTGCTCAATCCCTGATGTAATGATGATTGAGGTTGTGTCTGTCCTCTCTGGTCATGAGGACCACTGCAGCTGCGAGTCACTGGGGGGTGTGGCCTGACTCCCAGCACGTCCAATGAGGTTTGTGACCGTCTGACGGGCAGCTTGTTGTTACCTTGGTGACTGCTCAGCCCCTCTGAAGATCCATACGACTCACATTCCGACACGTCTCCGAGGGAGCCTGGGAGAAACCGTTCATTAACATCCAGCATTCATTACATATCTCAAGACCATCTGCAGCAACACGTACAAAAGATTGTATTACCAGTGATATGATGGCCAGTAAACTCCTTGCTGAATAGTCCATGCCAGGTGTCCCAGAAATGATCAGTTGAGGTCTCTAAAAGGAACAAAAAATGGTCACAACAGCAGTTTTAACGCTGTGGTGACACTGACGTACGATTTAAGCATTTCATTCTTCTTTTTTGGGTCCAAACTATTTCAAATGTAAAGAATACATGCGGCATCTGCATCATACTCTTTTTTTAAATATTAATGATTGAAGGAAATAAGAAAAACATGAGGTGAGTCCACACTTTTGAGCTCTAACCCGAACCCTAGGAACAATATTCTCATCTAAATGTCAGCAAGAAAGTCAGTAAGTATTTCCAAAATGTAAACCAATTCCTTTAATTTTTTCTTCATAATACTAAAGTATATTTTGCAATAAATTGAGTTCACCTTTATCTGTAGAAAGTGTAGGAGAGGTGCTGCCAGAGCCGTCTTTAGAATGGCCGCTGTCTTTGTACTGCCCAGACAGCCTGGGCGTCCTGTCTGAGAGCGGACTGCTATCCTCTGGGTATTTACACAGCAGTCGATCGGACAGGACAGGAGAGTTGTTGTCATAAGGAGACACCTCTCCACTAGATGCCTTGATGGAGTCATTGGATACGCATCTCTCAGTCAGAGAGAAGGAATCCCCTGCTTCAAGAAGGCCTGGCTTCCTGCAGAAACAGGGAACATGCAATAAAGATTATAGCTCATCATCACCAGGGGGGGGGGGGGTGACGTATTTTTCATCTTGATGATTTGGAGGCTTGGACAGAGGGACGGCCCACAAAAAACACACACAATGAGACAAAAGTGAAAAGTCACGAGTACTGAGAGGCCTTCCTCCGCAGTAAGTAATCCACAACATCAGGATCAGTTTCTTGCACGCTCATCAGCACTTCATTCTGAAGGTCAGCAGGAACCTAAGAGTCAAAATAACCGTTGTAAAACTGTTTTATTTATCACATTCATTTCACTGTGCCTAATAATTAACCACACTTTCATTGAACCCAAAATAGATTACCGTACACACTTCTCAATATCTATCATGGAGAAGTGTGTACAATGCATATGTACTCCATTCAAATGACAGCATTACTGTATCACCAGAGCAGATTTTCTTTTTTTCTTTTTTTTTTAAAGCTGCAGAGACATCATGTTTTTTATGGTACGAGGTGAAAACAATTAACAGCAGTTTAGAAAGGCTGAACTAATGACGCAGAGCAAATGTGTGATGGGCTTTTTTTTTTGCCCTCTGGCTTCCTTAAGAGATCATTTTCAGACTCTCGAATTAAGTGCATCTGCACTTAAGTTTCTGGTGAAAAGCAGAAAACATCATGCAGATGAGGATCTTGCCCTCGCTCCCAAACGTAAGACCTGACTAAGACCTCGAGGGCTGTCTTTAACCGTTAACATGCCTTCTGGCTAGCAGTGAGGATGGCTTACCATAAAAAGCGTTTCATTTGTATTGATCATCTTTTGGAGCACACTGATGATGGCTGTGCTCTCCTCTGCACGGGCAAAACTCTGGACTGCAAACTCTTTGTCTGAGTTTTTTTGCTTGTGCAAGAGGTTGGGTCCAAAGATGGTTGCTAGATTGAGTGACGTCATCTTGTTTCCTGTGATCTAAAGAAAGGCGAGGACAGGATTTATTTGTATAGACAGTCTACAGAACGTGCATCACAGACACTTTCACAGGATATTCTGATATGGTGGACATCGAATTCTTCAGCTCCAGTCAAGAATTAACTCCAGCATCTCTTTAATTCAAATTTCTTCATTTTTGAACCAGAGTCGTCAGGTTAAAGCAAAATGTATCTCATGCAGCAGCTTTGCTGGTAAACCTCTCGCATCACAGCCGAGTTCTTTAATGCGATTCGATTATATATTTGACCCCTAAAAAAGAAATGTTTTCCAAACGGAAATAATGTGTTATGAAAGTCAACAATGGAGCTAAATTACCCTCGATTTTCTTTCAATCTGCCCATGTGCTTACACACAGGAATGAAAACTTGTACACACAGAGTACTGGAATTATGGCTTCAAGTCTTTTGTTGTAGACCCTCCTTGTCATCCTTGAAATGTTGGGAATGTGCACATAACACAGCCCTGCCACCATCAATAAGGCCGGCTCTGCCTTCTTTTGTTCAAAGAGACCAAGCACACCTCTTGTCCACTGTTACAGTATGTATGCTCCAGGGAGCGATGCCAAGAATAAGCTGGTTTTAGATCCGTGGGAAACAATTCATCTCCACTGTGACGATTAGTATTAAAAAAATTGAATTAATATGAAAAGATGACTTGGGCCCACACTGGCTTCATGGAGTAAGAAACATTTTTGTCTGTTGGTGCAAATATAGCTTTTGAAATGACCCGTTTCCCTCTATGTTGCTCATTACTTACACTACTTGCTGTTTAAAACACTGGGGAGGTAAGTTATGAACGAACAGTATGATGTATGTAGAAGCACAGCGTCAGTGTTGTGTGGTTATTGTTAGCTGTGCATCATTTAATCAAAACACCCACAATGGATCATCATGCATCATGCTCTGCGGCGCTTCATTTTCCCCAAATTGGAGGCTGCAGGTGTCTGCTTTACTGAATGCAGATGGCTGCTGGGATTCCTCTCAATTACATAAACTTGTAAACAATCTATTTACGTTTTACAGTGACAGCTGCTCACTTTCTAAACATATATTGTGTACTTGCTTGTGATCAACAACAAGGGCCGTACAATCCCGATGCCATGCCAAAAATATTGACACCTCCTCTTGTGTCCGACCAAAACATACAACCCACTGCCATGAAACAGGGCATGTACAGTTTCTTTACCTCTTGTCCGTCATCGTCCGAGCTGTCTTCAGCATGTGCAGCCACTGTGGACAACAAGCAGAGGAGGCGCTGCAGCGTGTCGCTGTTACAGGGAGGAAGCAGAAATATCAGGAGCTGGATGGTGCTCTCTTGGTCTGAATAATCCAGCACTGCAGACAGAAAAAAAAAAAAAAAGGGCCACCACATTGATGTGTCAATTAAAGAAAATGCCACACAACTGTAAATGATATCAAACTACCACAAGCATGGAGACTTTTGGGAGAATTTTTTTGTTTGTGTGTGTTCCTCACACATTGTGTTGATGAATGCCGTGTAGAGTTCTCTTGTTAGCAGTGGGTCAGGCATGTCTCTGAGGAACTCTTTAAGCAATGCAGCTACATCATGGACACTGCGCTCCTCATCCAAATGCACCTCCCATCCCTGGTCAAAATCCTTGCGAAGCTGGATGAAACATTGTGACATTTATTACAGCGAAATGTTGCCCACGGTTGACACGATTCATCTTAAGTCGAGATGTGTGTTACAGTTAACCAGCTGGAATTGTACCTGTCGGACTCTCTTCTTGGAACTTCCAACACGGAAAATTCCAACCGTCTGCAGGCCTGTAAGCAAAGATGACGATAATCACTCAGGTCCAATAGTGTGTGGATAATATATTTAGCTTGAAAGACATTCAAATTGTATGATTCACAAGGTTATGAACACACTATTTCTGAATCATAACCTTCCACAGAGATATGTTAGGTATTATCTATGTCGTATACTACACACTGTAGTGTTACTCTTCAACTTTGATAATGTGTACCATGTTTTTCCAGGTGCTGGCAGCAGACATCCACCACCCTGGGCACCTGCCTGTAAATAGGGTTAAGGCTGAGTTTTTTGTCACGGCGCTTCTTCCTGTTGCCAGCTGCCTCCTCTGGCAGAGAGAGCTGAAGGGCCTCCAAGAGCCGAGACTGGTTATCATCCAGATCAGTGATGCAATCCACCGATACTCCGCCCTGTCGAGCAGATGGCCGACAACCATTCAGTGACATTTGTAATAGCATGTGGTCATGCAGTCATCTAATAGCTACCCCACTGAATGAATATCCCCAAAAAAGGTCAGAAATTCCCTGAGAATTCGAGTGCGCAAGTGTAATCTGATGGATTCCTGTTGCTCTACAACAGCCTGTCGGCTCAATCGACAAGAGGAGCCTACCCTCCTGCGTGTCCGCGGGGCTGCGTCTGCTGTGCTGAGCAGAGGCGATTCATTAGGGGTCTCAGAAGTGGAGCTCAGGGACGAGTTGCTGCTGGAGAGTTGCTCCTTGTTGCCCCTTTTCAAGCTGTAGTTGAGGAAGGACAGCATCAATTCACTGCGCTCCTCCCGCGGGGGGTCGTGCCGCTGCTTGCGAGTGCGGTCGTTGGATATGACCTGCGACAGTGGTATGCCAAACGCCTGGGGCACAGTCTCTGTGTGAGGAGAAAGGGCAAGACAGGGAGATTTAAAGTTCATCGTGTTGGCTCCAAAGTCAACTGGGAGATGTTGAATTCGATTAAAGATGTGTCAGTCATGCCAGCACATTATATAGGTTAACCTTTGGAGCCTAGACTTCCTGTACAAAGCAACCACTAACTGGTCTTTGCGTTCATTCTTTATATTCAAAGTTGACCTTTTAAATACACGCTGCCATTTATTATGTTTTGTTTGATAGCCATGTAAAAAAAAGGGGACGAATCCAACAGAAATATTTGAGTAACAATTACATAAATGCGTCTCAAATTGAATATGAATATGAAAAAAAAAAGCCTAGAACAGTCGTCTGCAGTGCACACTCAGTATTCAGAGAGCGCATACTTTGTGAAGTGCCTTTGTAAACAAAAAGGGGAGACGAGGAAAGAGGGGGCTGGCCGTGCTGGAGGATAGGCCGTAATGAATGAGCCACCACTTAAGATTGTTTTTGTTATTTCCCTCGACTGCCTGGCTGACCCTGATCCCTTCGCTGCCAGATTCTTGCAGCGGGCGTGGCAGTGCAGCTGTTGAAGATCGCAGCTCCCTCTGAGACTTCTTTACCGGAAAGACTAACAATCATATCACTGAGTGTGTTAGAAATCCTTATCGAAATACAAATTTCAAATGGAGAGCACTAACAGTGCCCTTACAGCATGGAGTGAATCCAGTACATCCCACAATACCTTTGTCTTTACTCTTCTCTTTAGATAATGAATCCAACTTCCGCCGAAGTAACTTCTTGTGCTTGTGGCCATCTGAAAAGAAGCAGAGGTGTCACAGTTAAACAAATAAAGAACCCAGGTTAATAAGCCCCGGCTCCTGATTGCTCCACTTGACATTCTTCGGCTCATTTCGTAAATGGTTACCTTGACAAAACAAAGGAGTGGAGTTTGAATCTCAATTCACAACCCCTATACAAGTGTACAACAGCATTAGCATAGACAATGAGGTCATATATCTCAAAACATTCCTTTTTTTCAACAATGTAATTCGTGTTCGATGTGAACAAAGTATATAATGTAACAAACGACGACACAACCAGAATCAGAGACCACTAAATAAACTAGTTTATGAAAAACAGCAGTCTGCGATTGCATAGGACGGTCATTACAGTATGTTTAAGGAAGACAATCTCACACCATGAAACATAGTAAGCTGCAAGAAATGTGTTGAAATCAATAGGCAACAAGGACATAATTATTGTCATGTAAAATAAACAGAGAAAAACACTTTCTGTCATGTCGCTGTAGTCTGCATGTTGTTTCAGAAGACATTGTTTTGCTTGGGGCAGAATAGCAACTTGATGAATAAGGAAGGGGGCTGTTAGTGCGAGTGTGTGTTTTAATACATTTCGGGATGGTGATGTGGCAGCCCGGGTCGCGATCCCGAAGCAATCGTCTGAAGGCCACGTCTTGGAGACGAACCCTCTCCAACTCTGAGAGGCTTTGCAAAGGGACGGGCTTCAGGCCAACGTTACGTCCTGACACGCTGTTCCAGGTAAAGTCGCCCTGAAGGCACACACACACACACACACAGACATCAGATACATCTATCATTGCTGGCACCGTACATCCTCTACACAGATCCTCACTTTGTATGAACTGACAAATACCTTTGCTTCACTTGCCAGCTGAAAGTCATGACGTCATTGATCCGTTTCCCATGACAAAAACTGACAGCTAACACCGTAAAGACAGTTTGAATGATATTAACTCCTTGGTGTCAGCATGCAGCATTTGTGCTGTACTTTTTTTTAGAATGTAATCTAACACCAACACGTTTGTATTTTCTGATTGTAGAAGCGAGGACTGTAAGTTGTTGACATTAGTAACACTGGCAGAACTTCTGTGTCCCAGAATTGGGCCATCCGTCTCATCAGAGAAAGGAGCGAGAATACTGATTATGTAGATTATCTTATTTTACAAGTAGCAAGAACATGCTTATTAATAATGCAAACTCGATATCATACGCTCCTTAATGTTAAATACCTCATGCTAATTCTATCTCTAATCCACTCAATAAAGTGCATGACGCTGCATTTAATATCCACGGATTTATGGATAATTTATCATCGATCTAAATCAAAAACATTTTGCTGGTAAACATTGCTACGGGTCAGTGATTCTGAAGATTTAGTAGCTACTGTGGTAAAGACAGGACAAATTATCTGATTTTAAATCCTCAACCTGTCAACCTCAACCATGCTGGAGATTACCGTCCTTTGATCCTGTGTACGGTCAAGCCAATCATATGAGCCATGTTCCAAAGAGGCTTAGTAACTCGTTATCAGGATACGGCTTACACTCTATTGGCTCACTCACATTAAAGGAGAATTAGGCTTGTACTATGACAGTAGCATACTATTTTCAAGTACAAAGTAGATCACCAAAAACTGTAAACCAATTGACCAATCAGATCACTGTAAAAACGGAGTAATCCCAAAAGAGTGACAAATTGTAATTTGCAAATAAATAAATAATAAAAAGCAAAAAACATTTTATCGATCGGTTTTGCAGTTTCAGGCTTTCAATTTCCAGTTTGGTTTTAAAACAGTGTTTCTAACAAACGTTGGGATAGTTCATCACACTGTATCGATGATTTCATTCTGGATTCCTGACAAATGCAACATTTTGAATCCTCTCTGGTTTGAGAGCAGAAACAGTCCAAGAAACAGTACAACTTTACATGTGCATCACATATTCATAATGGTTTATTTATAATCAGACAACAAAGCAAAAAAAACTCACTCTATAATAAAGACGTCCCTGCACTAATGTATAGCCTTACTTTTAATATTTGGAAATGATTTTTGTTTCTGCAGCTTCGTATTAAGGCTTTTAATAAAATGAAACAGTGACAGAAATCTACACAAGCAGATTGGGCACTGGATGGTAGGGCACACCACATGAATCTGTCACAACTATATTCCGTTATTCCTCTCTGAAGGCCTATTTTCTTTCTTTTGTTTAATTTAAGCAACAGATGATCAGGATACAAAAGCAAAGGTATAGGCACCTTCTACAGCCAAGAATATAAAGAAGTAACAGCAACAGTGTTTACTGCGTGCCACTCTTTGTGTCGCAATTCTGTAAAATTCCATGACAAGTGCCATATTGCAGTTATCGACCCATTTTGCACAGACATTCCTCTTGTGCGACTATATGGGAGTGGAAGCTTCCCCCCTGTCTGATGATGGGTACGCTGGCTTCCCACAGTTTCTCTCTGTCAGTGAATTCCAAAAAATGAGCAGATTTAATTCGGTTCGCCAAATAATTTAGCAGAAATTCTGCCATCGTCTTTTATATCTGCAGCACACCTCCACACGAGGGAGCCTGCATGTTTGCATTGTTCTGAATATTTTAGCCTACTTTTAACAATGAATCCAATACGAAAGGATTGCATACATTCTGTTAACTCCAACTAAATGCATTTAACGTGTATGTTCTCAATATCACGTGCATAAAACAAAGTGTAGATCAGGTTTAAACTTGTATGTATTCAATAATAACATACGGTGATGTGGAAATAGCAGTAAAAAGGGTCAGGAACATTCATTTGAACACAAATGTGCTCTTCTCATAATTTATAGATCAGGCCTGTGAACTGGGTTCATCACTTTTCTTGGTCGCCAGAGTAAAAGTTTGGGAGACACTGCATGGTGTGGCCTATCACTTTTTGATGCAATACCTCTTTAGCTATTCCATAATCATAGGTTTGAGTTCATCATGTCCATTTGAGCGCACGTCGGTACAATATTTAAACTCATTTATCCATTATTTGTTCTTATTATAATTGCCAGAAGATGGATCAGTGAACATAGCACTACTACATAATAATCATGAATCATAATGTTTTTAGTTTTTTTTACACAACCTTTTATAAGTTTTTTATATTTAGAAAGTCAGACCCAAACAGCTGCTCAAGTTGTTACAGAGCCATTGTCAGAGCTGGATGAAATTATTGTTTCGAAGCCGCTTTATAACTATAAAATGATTTGTATTCATCATTCATCTATACTGTAACAACAAAGCCAGCATTAAAGTAAGCATACCTACGAAAATGTATCAACTCGTCAGTTTTCAACACTCTCCTATGCAAAGTGCAAGTGAATACACACCAAGGCACACTTATTTGGCTGTGCACTATATCCTAACTTTAATTCAAGACCTTGTAACACAATGCTTCGAACACAATGCTTTTGTTCGTGCTAACTGGAATACAATGGGAGGAAAGGCGCAAGGTAGTTCATACAATATAGCAAGATCAAAAACTCAGATTACACTCAATCACACTTGAAGTGGATCCAGTGAGGGCATGAATATTCCTCAGTACTCAGGAAGCCATTCAATGGAGTCACAGTGAGAAGACTTCCCCACAAGTGCCCCTACACTCCGAGATCGACAGTAAATTCTGTATCAGATGTATAAAAACTGCTACGACTCCTCTCTTTTCTTCCACAACTATATGTGTAACAGCATTGGTAAACCCAAAATAACATTTGGGATGTCCTGGAAAGCTTGGCAACGACCAGCGCAAACAACTCATTCAATTACTCACATCCTGCTGTTCTTAAAACCATGAGTAATGTGCTTTAATGAGTAATTCACGGTTCAATAAATCATTTTTTTTCGCTTTGCTTTCAAGGTAATGTCAACAAAAATTCGCAAAGAATTAACAACGGCAAATAATTGACAAACGGTCCTTGTAGGAGTGAACAAACAATAAAACAACTCGACCAATTGGTATGACACATACTGTACATGAGGAGTGGGAATGAAAGGAGATGGAGAGCAGTAACACAGAAAAGCTCAGTCAGTGTAGTAGCCTTCTTACATGAATCACTGAAAAAGAGAAAGATACCAATTCATATCACAACACTTTATGATTATATTATATATACCTTTGAGTCCTTCCCTGTGTCTACTATCTCTGTAACTATTTCCTCCACTTTTCTAAACTATTTGTGGTACTGGGAAACCTTCAGGACGCCAACTAGGTGAATGAATCGTCGACCCGGTTAAGCTGCTGAGACAAACCGACAGCAGCATATCTACTCACGAGAGAGGTGATGTTTCGCTTGGGAATTGGATCCCCCATCGCAGAGAGTCGGGTCGCCACGGTGGCGATGTCACCCCTCCCTCAAACGTGTAGACCACCACCACTGGACGTTAAGTCACCCGACACCATTTGACTCCAGACTAAACGCCCCGACATAAATACCGCCCACGTGCTCACAGTCTGGATCCAGGACGCAGACAACGTGCAGTTCAAAGTGGTGCAAGTCCAGCGACTGAGTTGCATCACGGTGACAGACGCAGTCCCAGTGAATAACAATACCTCTGATTCGTAGTATGGGAGGGGCTGAAGGAACGGGCCGCTGTCAGGGCACGCGCCTAACAATAGAAACCCCTCTGATGAGATACACAGAGGAGTATTCTCACCTGTAAATGAACTGAAGTTAAACATCACATTCAGGTAACGTGATTTCTTTCTCTGCATCATCAAATGAATTCACCAATATTTTCAAGAAGCAATGATGCGACACTTCATGGAATTACATCGAGCAAATATTCGTTTTTTTAGGTTTAAACTTGCAGCTTTGCTTACAAGCATTCAAAATCAGAGTGTACACGTAGAGATACATGTCATCAATGGTGCATGTGGAATTATCATTCAGAATCAACTTAACACCTGGATGGTTAAGAGTTTTTTATGAATTTATGAATTTGAAATATGTGGCCAAAAGCCATGCTGCTTTAACATGTAACAAAACATATTGCTGACGTAACACGCTAAACTGCGTGTAACAGTGCAAAATGAAAATGAAATGGAGACATATTTTATAGTTGCATATCTGTTCTGGCTATTTAGAATGACTTACAAAGTCATTTCTCTGAAGGGTTGTGCTTTATATCAAACGAATGAAGATTACATCACACACTGCCTGTGGTCCTCTTAAAATCACCATTTTCCACAGACAAGATTTCATGTGGAAGGAAAAAGAATGACAGTTAATAAGTTAGGTTTTTACAAGAGGGATTTAACCAGAAGACAATATTTTCCAATATCTCACAAGGTCTTCATATCCAGTCCAATAACAGCCCAAAATGAAATGCAAAATCAGCATAAATGAATCCTAACCAATGCTAGGCACTTATGTGGATCAGGGAAGGACTCCACCAGTCATATTAAACAGTAATTGACTTGCAGTGGGGCCTTCTGTCATAGTAATGAAACAATTCAAGATCAGTTCTACAGTGCAATATACCGGCATGTACACAGGAAATCAATGCCGATCACAGGTATTGCAGGTTGCTAATGAAATGCCTATAATTAACTTGAATGTGCAGATTGTAAGGATGCCTTGAAAGCCAATTTCAACATGTATGTCTGTTTCTGTAGCTGTCTCACAACCAAAATAATCCATAATGATCTAATCTCATGAAACAACATGTCCATTTAATTTGAAACAATGTCAACATATTAATCTTATTTGTTGGCCGATTGCATTGTTGAATGTGATACACAGAGGGGAACTGGGGAAGAATAAAGGCAGACACGTTGTTTATGTAATAACTAAACCCAAGACTGTTCATACTCCTTTCTTCTATCAGCTTAAATGGCACCTTGAATACCCTAACTAAGGGTTTTATACACCAACACTTTCCGACTGGAGTGGAGACACACGCTGGATTCTCATGTAAACTGAATTCAATTATTCAGAGCAGGTATCTTGCTACTGAGGCTGGGTATACCCTTTGGCAAGAAGCTGATCACAAATGCCTGTTATCATTTGATTAAATTGAATTGACGTGAAGCAATGATTTGTCATCTATGTTTACATCTAACCCACTGTTATAATTGTCCTCTTATCAGACACCAGGTGGACGCTGCGGTGCTGCTGCTGTGTAAAGCCAGCAGGTTTGGTTCCATGCCTTGCAAACGGACAGTCTCCTGTGGGAACAAAATATGTGCCTGAGGGTCCGTAGCCAAGGATCAGGTCATGCTGCTCTACTGTGAGAAATAAGAGTTGAAGCTTTCTTCACGTAAACCAGATGTCTCTGTTTTCCATCGCAGCTCTGACTACCGAGACCCTGAGTGAGTACGCATTGTAATAGACCACAGTGATGTTCAAGCCATGGAAAATACAAGGTCCCTTGTACCGTAGATCAAAAATACCAATCTGACACTTTAAACAGGGAACAGGATGTGTTTCATGCCAACAATAAGTTATCGCTTGGTGATCATTTGAATCATGCATCATATAACAGAGCACAGGCTAGACAACAGACCTTGATGAGGATACACTATGACCAAACACAACGTATTTCCATTGATTATAGACTCATCTTTAGCGCGCCGCGGCACCAGGTATGTCTTTGCACGTGCATGTGTTTGACTCTTTGCTAAGCACAATAACTATACACTGGATGGCATTCAAGAAACTAATACAGCAACATTTTCTTTTTTGCAAGAGACCTGGACAGTCTGAGTTACACGACATATAACAGTACATCGCATAAAAGGAGAATCTTGCAGAGCCGGGCTGTTATTGGGCGGAGGTGCAGCAGTGTTATGTGCAAAGGGAGAAACACTGTCAGACTGACTTCATTCATGATGTTGTGACGGTAGCTTAGATACTATTGTCCCTGAATGAACTGCTGGTTGGATATTTGCACACCCATTCAATGTGACTTTCATTACGGCCTTGGAGTGAGGTTTGCATACAGTGCAACGCACGCACTTACTGTCGGTGTAAGCGGACAGCTTGGTCACGCGAGTCCCCAGGAAGGATCTCACACCTCAGACCTCGGCTCAACTGTTCTTGACTGTTCTTCTCACTAACATGTTGAAGCTCTAGACGTGGTATAGCTCTACTGTCTACAAATACCCTGTATGATATGAGTGGTAAAATATTACCACTAGTCTGGGGTTGTTATCTGCAGTGGAGGTGACATTTACCATTTGAAAAATCCTTGGGGGAAAAAAAACAGGCTGTAGTGCAGCTCTCTGAGCATAATGGTGCACTCAAGCACTGCCCAAAGTCATACATCACATTAAATATCCTCTCTGACACAGAGCTGTCTCCAATATGAATCATCTTCATTCAGATTTACTGTGATTACATTGTTAAGGGCTCTGGCTGTAGGATCTGGGTTCTTGTTGATAACTGTAAGAGCTACCAGATACCTGGTATTCATTACAAGCCTATTATAATGTCATGTCTGTATTACATCTCCGTTATACTAAATACACAGTGTTACCATGAGGACCAACTTAAGCACAGCAACACTGATCGGCTCGAATTATCAACATGGGTAGACTTTGGTATACTTATATCATGATTTTTGTTGCCAGAACCCCACCTTAAAGCTTGTATTAGAAAATAAGAAAATAAGCTTTTTTTTTTTAGTTGGGCCTCGCCAAATGTGACAACTTTTTGCTGTCACACCTTTTAACATCAGCAAGTTGGCACAAGCAAAGGATTCAGCTGACATCATTTCACCAAAAGGAATGAGTTGAGTCATTTGTTGGTGTCGTCCACGCATAAAACGGATCTTGTCAGAGACGTCATGGACTTAGTGATGTTGCAACAGTGTGGAAAAAAAACGAGCTCCTTTTGATTTATTTCCCCTTTGAGAAAATAAAATAACAATTGCATGCACCAAATATACAGTCAAAACGTTTCAAAATGTGTTCATTTAAGATCAAAGGGAATAAACGACTATCCTGTAAACTCATTGGCTACATCATCCTCCGGGAATTCCAGCCACTTCCGGAATCTGGATGCACTCTACGTTGAGCTCAAGTTCTGTTCGCTCCTGTGGAACTACCGGGTCACTGACCTGAAACGATGTCTCCTCGTTGTCGGTACCATAATGTCCCATCAACACCGGGTCCAAACTCCTGGTATGTCTTAGTCTCCGTTTGGAAAGAGTTTTGGGGCTCAGCGAGCATGAGAAAACACTGCTTAACAACCCTTGAGCGGACATGTCTCCTTAAACTGGTCAACTTGTGATTAAAGAAATGTGAAAGAGATGCATATCTCCGCTACGAGTCCAAACGGAGCGAGGGAGCAGCGGCACGTCACCAGCGCGTCACCATGCTGGAGATTATGAAATCCTCACCGGGGAGTGGAGTCCCTGGACGGCCCCTCCACCTCCCACGTACTCTGACTCAGTACTTCCTCCTTTCATGGTTTTTAATAACGGCAAAAACCAATGCTAATTTCCCCAAAACACCAAAATAAACAATGAGGCGTACACCGGGAGTTTAGGGCAAAACTCCTTCAGCCTATTTATGTGTGGGTGTGTCACAGTGTGCGCGTGTTTATGCGAGTCCTCCTGCTGTGAAACAGATGTATCATGCACACCAGTCAATGTGAACAGAAATGTAATTGATGAACACGTTTTTAAATATGACTCATGCAGTTTATGAAAAAAAACTTGCTTTACAGAAGTTATGTTTGTTGAATTAACTTTAAATCTATCAACTCAAAAGTCAATACTCCTTTTGTATTTCAGACAAGACATCGCAAACTAGATTTTAAATGGAAATATATCATTTTCCAAAGTTTAGAATAAATGTCCCAGTTCCTTATTAAATGATTTAATACACAAACTTTAAAAGTCACACAAACTAAAGAGTTAATATTAACAAAAATGCCCATTGTTCGAGAACACTGTGTATATAATGATGCTGCTTTTGGTAATCTTGTTATTTGACATGTTAGGGTAACTGGGTCGGTGTTGCTTATGACATTTTTTTAATATTAGTAATATGGCAGTTTCTGATTCACATCACATTTTTAGTGGGGCACTTTCTGAACCAGAATCCATCCAACAAGCTTCAAAATAAACCATTAAAATTAATCTTTTGATTATTCAAATTTGTCTCTCACTTGTGTTGAGTTGAATGAGACCGTTATAATGAATAGACATTGAGCAGACCCACAGTCGACTCTTGATCACACCACGTTTTTTCCCTCACCTTAAGGCAGTTGAGATACTTGGCATGTAGTGCCCATGGGAACAGACTCTTCCTGTGGGGAGCCCTTGGGAAGGGACTTGTGTGATAACATGACATGTGAACCAACACTGTACACGATAAGGATTCATCCGATGCAGGGTCTACCAAACAGACAGGGGAAGTGGTGATAAGAGGGCGGCTTTGCGTTTGATCCATTTGGCGGTGGCGAGGTTTGGAGTAGACTCTAAACAGATTCTCATCAGACTTCCCGTTGTGTCATTCCTCAGGGTCATAAGTGCAGCGGAACTCACTTCCACTTACCAATTAAAGGATGTCAGAAACAACGTTAATGTGGGCTTTTTGAACAGCTCGCAAAATAGTGTTTGGTTTCAGATTATTGTACTGCATTCATACTTCCAATGGAAAATAAAAAAAGTTGATATATGAGCTTTTTCTTTTTGATGTCATTCAAATTTCTGAATTCTGATGAATGAAAACATCCAGCCTCTGTTGAAGTATTTAAATGATCTTGTAGACTTCTCTATGTGAGGCTAAGATGACCACAGTGTGGTCTACAGTGTCATCAGGTGAAAAAGTAGAGACACTGTGTGAATGATTATATAATTCAAAATCATTTCTGAATGTTTAACACACCAGCTACTGGCTACAACATCTCTGATATGAATGAGAAGTTGTACTTTCGGACTTATTGGTTATTTGTGAGGAACATTAAAAGGGAAGCACTGACTGTGTGTAGTTGACGATGAATGATTGTTTGAGTCAGTGAGAGACAGTTTCCTCCTTTGGTGATGAACCCGCCACTAGACAACAGGCCACTAGATGGCGGTAGCACACACGCATTGCTTTTTAAGCATCAACTCAGTCTGATGTGTCGTACTTATGACTGATTTGGAGAAGTTGCCTTGGTTGTTTCCGTGACCATTAAGCTGCTTGGGGTCCCTTGAGCTAAAATGAGTGGATTGGTGCCTATCAACTCCCCGCTCAACCCCTTCCTTGTGCACTGTAACAGTATTTATATGCAAGTGTATACAGCCTCAGACTTGCTGTGTGGTAATTCAAAATATGCATCATGTAAGTACATGTACCATAAAATGTAAGACTTTGACAGGGCCTCAAAATCAGGTACTATAGCAGGACTCACCTTATGATCATTCTCATGCAAGTGAATAGTTTAGTGGTGTGTATGATACTCTCATATTACCAGACAAAATTACAATAAATCATATTGGCTCGTGCTTTTTGGGTGCCTGTGAAATACCTGTACAATACAATGTCATCCTAAACAAAAGCAACAAATTCCACCTTTATTGTCTGAACTTATATTACTGTGATATACTTATTCAATGCACGTTTTAGGCCCTTTGGTGTTTTGTGTACAAAATAACATGTAAAAATCCAAAGCACGAGTACAATATAAAGTAATCTAATAAAGGAAACAATGCTGTAGAAATATATCAGCCCTTCTGAACAGTACTTTGTCTTTAACATGAAATTTGATTCGATTTTACTATAAGTAACCCTCTAAGTTAAAAATGAATGTTCAAATATGATAAAATGCCATGAAAACAAAGATCTCTCTTTGTTTTGGACAGTCGGCAGCTATTTTAAAATATCTTGGTCAAACTCCTGTGTTGCTACTATACTACAACATGTGGGCAAGTTCAGCTTAAAGTGCTTTTACAATGACGTCTCCACATAATATACTGAAACTAAGCAAGAGAATGTAATAAAGAGCATTGCATCATTAGTCTAACTTAGTTTAGCCTTGATCAAATGCAGTGGCTCTCTTCTGTCACTTGTCTGTGCTGGTGTGCTGTCACACACAGCTTTAGTGCTATAGCAGCCCAGGGCAGCATAGTGCTATGAACCTTTAATGATGCACATTAAAGAGCGAATCTGTCCTCGTGGGCGGTCAAAAGAGAGCGAAACGGCGCCATTGGAAATGTTGCATTGGCCATTCTGTTTATGACACCTATTTATCTTCCATTAGGTTGCAGACATTGAGAAACAGCCCTAATAAGAAAAAAAATGCTGGGTTCTGACTTCAATTATATAGCCATGAGTTGTAAAAATGGTCGTTATGTAGGCGGTAGATCAACTGCATCATTGTGCTGTATGTCTTCTCTTCTTTATTTAAGGTCTCAACAACATTTTAGGCTTCACTTTAAAACACAACATGTTTACTCAGTGAGTCATCGCAGACATCCTATCATTTTCGGGGGACTGTACAGTCTGAGCATGACACTGAGAATGGCTCACGTGTATACGCCTCCCTATAGATGCATTCCATGCAGACGTGAAAAACACTGCATTGGCCTTTTGAAATGTGAGATGTTGAGACAAAACACATTTCCAATCCCTTTAGTAGAGTGCAGCTATATCAGATTGGTGACTGCTATTATTAATGTGATTACCATCTTACGTTTGATAGCACATGAATTGGAAAAATGGGAGTAATGGTGAGAGGAAAATGCAATCTGGGTGTCAGACAAGCACAAGCAAGCTGATCCTTCAAAACATTACTGGCCACAACGTATTGATTTTTCATTCCTCACAATATCCCCTTGCCGTTAATAGCATTTACACCAGACTATCAATGTTTCAAGGAGGCCTCTCCTCCCCTCACAGTGCTGCCGGGATCTTCTAACCCACCAAGAGGGCACACGTGATGCTTGCCCTCCATTAGCTCCAGTTGCGGGGTATCTACCTGAGAGAGAAGACATGGAAATTGACAATTTAGGCAAACATGAAATTGGCTTTAGCAGCAGTTTGGACCAAAAAACAGAGCAGCAGAGGTGAGTCTAATGCTGTTTCTCTTCTTTATTTTCCCACGAACTCCAAAATCATTGAAAACATCTTTTCCATTCTACCATGATAACATGAAAAAAAAAAACAATTATCTTGCATATCGTCAGGCTAATAATTATCGTAATCCATGGCATTACAAATGATGCGTGTCCTCACAGATGCTGGCTGATAAGCTCGGAGCCCTGCAGCCTGCAGCAACGCACTGCCTCTGATTCAAGTGACTACGTCGGCTTGGTGACCTTAGCAGCTTTCCATGGGCACATTGATTTTTCTCCCACATTACAGATAATTGCTGGATGCTGTGAAATCTATCCTCCCAGGCCAGCAGGGAGGAGCTTCTGCAGCGCGTTGACACGAGAGTAGCTATCTGATTTTAAGAATGTGATATCCTGCAATCTCATTGACTGATTGACTTCTGTACTTCCTGTCTATGGCATTAGAAGCTACACAGAGTTGTTATAATGCCAGTTGGGGTTTTTAGTGTTCTATTTTCCTGAAAGTTAATTGTGACCAATAATATAAATATAAATACATATATTATATAATATTCATAGATATATATGTATTATAAATGCTATTCTGAAAAAGTTTCTTTAAGTTTTGCACTTTCATGTTAATTTGATTTAAAAAGCAGGAACACCTGTCACACTTTAATGAGAATATTTGCTTTGTCCAACTCTGTTAGTGACTTTCCAGCTTGCTTAAATTCATTATGATTAATGACCTATTGGCATTCTTTGTGATGGCAAAAAAAAGATAATTGTCCCGATTCAAATTTGCAGCCAAATAGTTGAAATCACATTATTGTAATGAATGCAGTCGGCGGCTTTTACAAATACATCTGTAACCTTTAGTGAGGGCCAGGAAGTAGCTCTTACTGTATTAATATGAGTTTTCCTGTTCTGCATGAAGCAAATCTCATCATTTTATGCAAATCACTGCATCTTCTGTTTGTTCTGCTCCATAAAGTAATGAAAAAGTCACTTCCTGCCAGTTATTATGTGAGGCACATATTTGCTTTAATAGACTGAAAATGAACTCGTATCTTTTGCATGCGTAAGTAGCTGCATCTTTTACTTTTGCTTATTTGTTTCAGCCATTATTTATTAGTTATTTTAGAGCTTTGGGATGTTTTTGTTACATTTGTTTGTGTATTTAACTAATTCATCATAAATTGAAATGGCTAGCCGTCTTATAAGCTGTCGGAGCAACTTGAAAAGAAGCATGCAGTGTCATTGTTGGAAGCAAACAAATTAGCCATCACCCACGCACACAGTGGACAGCACAATAAATCAGATGAGTCCAAGAACACACACTGCCTATCATCACCATCTTAAGTCGCTTTGACCCTATAAAAAAACATGCTAAACGTGATTCTCGGTCGTGTCACACTGTGCAGGGTTATTTCACTGTGAACGTCCCCCGTCTCCGCTCTAAGTGGTGCGACCTGTGTGTCACGGAAAAACAGGCCACTGATGCAGCGCGCTGTGTCCCAGGGGCGAGTGTTAGACCACATGACTGGATGGATTCATGTGCAGTATATGTCTCACAGAAAGGTCTGCTTTTGTCGAACCTCACACAGCGCTCCATTGTGGCCATATGGCCATGCACAGCCACTGCATATGCACGCCCATTTGCACAGTTTACAAAATACTGAAACACGTTCAGCACGTTACTGTATATGGCAAGGGATGTTGTGATGAGAAGCACTGTCTTAGTTGTTATGCGAAGCTGAACTTTCAGTTGTCATAGGCATGGGGATGTGTTATGCAAGCAGTTCTAGTTGCTTGCAGAGGCAAAGACACGTGCCTTCGCTTCATAACTAATGGAAGGCTGTGTATGCCATTCATCAGAGAGTCTGCATGGTATAATCCAGCGTGAATTATTATGATGTTAAAATGCCATGGCTTGATGGGAGAATGCCCGAAAAATAACTAAAAACAACACTTGATACAAAATATCAAATATACTGTATTTATTCAATTAGAACGACAAGCTGCATTACATGACAATAGATTATGAGCTATTATGAATAATAAAATAATACCTGATGCGAGTATAACATTTAGGTTGAGGTCTAATTCTGTGGTTGATATAGGATTTAGGTTTGGCTCCGTTAAGGATGACAGTCGGCAGGCAGATAGTGATAGAGTTTGGATTACGGTTGAAGCTTCATTTTTAAGCTCTTCATGGATGATAAAAGCACATGGCCTTTCCAAATGCATCGTACAGGGATCGGATTAATATCTCAGATACTGCAATTTGTTTGTGTACTGACATGTTGTAAATAATACCATGAAGTTAAAACTCTCAACAACAAACACTTAAATATGTTTCAACTCCCCTGCTATGACTATGAAATATGAAAACACCACAGGTGAATTTGGTTGCTTTTTGAATGTTTTCCCCGACACCCTTGCTCATTGAGGCAGCCTGAACCAGCACAGCAACCCATTGGAGTCCAGCTGTTCAGCATTGATCCCTTTGTGTTTTGTGATGCACTGGCCCGGAATGTGATGTTATTTCATTACTGAGGCAGAGGCGACAAGCTCGGTCTCCTCCCCCAGGGCACCGGCCACTCACTTGGACAGGGCCGCTGTATGTAATCAGAACTGAATGACTTAGTCAGACAAGCTCAGTTGCCTATGGAAAGTCCAAATCAAGCGGGGAGAAACTTCCGAGTCAGGAGGAAGGACGGGAATACACATCAGTGAAAGAGGCTTGAAAGGCCTGGACAGGAACAACAGAAACAAGTATACTGCATTAAAGACCTGTCATCAGCAATGGACCCAGACGACAATGAACTCGGCATCTTCACTGTCATTCAGTGAGTAGTGTGCTGTGGGATCGATGTTCTGTGCTTACTTTATAGTTCAGTCAGAGCTGATTATATCTCCAAGCATGAGCGTACTGATGGTAGTTATTGCACAAAAAGTTTGGATTGTAAAGAACTTCTATGTGTTAGAAGGTAGCAGAGACACTTCAGCGTTTCACTTTGTTTGCCATTTTTAAGCATTAATGATTGACTCAGTTGAAGGCTTTTGAAAAACCAAGAGTTGATTTTGTGTTTGTTGTTGTGACTGACGGTCGTGGGTTACCCAACTTATTCTTTACCACCGCATCGCAGTAATGGTGTACTGTGCGTTCCTGTGGGATTGTCAATGTTGTTGTTTTTTTGAGATCCACTGCCTTCTTCAAAATATTTTGTGTGAACAATTTTCACAATAACTTTTATGTCTTCATACCTGAGTGACAATAGCGTGCTGAAACCAATGTTTGACTTTTTCACAGCTCCGTTTTGACACGTCATGGCAGGAAAAGCACAGCTGTAATGAGTAACTGTTGCTGAGTGCATTCCACTTAGATACGTCACAGATCCTGTTATTTTGTATGCTCACAAACTGGCTTGGCTTTCTTAAATGGAAGAGGGCAATCAATAACTATATTAGCACCTGTGTTTATTTGGCTTTATCAAGTAAAAGTGGCTGCTGTGAAGACTGTATGGCTGTATTCTGATAGAGCAACAAATCCCAAGTTTGCATTTAGCATAAATGAATTAGACGTGTAGCAAGTTCACAGTCAGGAGAAGGAGAGTGTTCTGGAGCTGCAACAATTAGTTAGGTTAATCAATTGAGAGAACATTTTCAAAAAAGTATTTTGCAATTTGTATTTTCAATCAAAAATAGCAACATCAGCTGTTTTCAGCCTCTCAAATAGGAAAAAATGTAGAAAATTTGACTGTTGGTCAGACAAAGTCTGTGAAACTTGGCGGGACATTTTTCATTGTACTCTGACATTTTTGTGTGAGTGATTTATGAATGAATTAATCAACAGATTAATTTATAATGAAAGTAATCATTAGTTGCAGCCCTATGAAGTTTATAGTGCTGTGATGGACTGGCTAGTGTTCATGGTGTACCCGGCCTCCTGCCCAGTGCATGCTGGGTAGAGGCTTGAGCCCGGCGCAACCCTGAACAGGATAAGCGGATGCATGCAGGTTGAATGTCAGACGTGACCTGTCAATGACTCGCATACCATTGTTTGATATACTTGACATGTGCGCTAGCCATACAGAACTAAAGGTGTCAAATATCACGGCAGTATGCTGGGGATTTTTATTTTTTTTAAACTTTATCAGCAGGTGTCGTGAAACTGGCAAATCAAATCCATAATATTTTCATGGCATAGCATAACTCAGCCACGTAACACTTCACTTCTTACCCCAATTACTCACACCACTGAATATTCATGGGAAAATAGTGTTCAGATCTTTAAACTCCCCACTAAAGGCTGTTTAATTCACAGAATAAATCAACCGCGGCAGAGGCATAATTAGCGTCGCACTAACAGATCGGGAAAGTTCAGCTACTGAGCTGGCTCATCATGTTGACAAACTCACACAAACAAATATAATGCGGATGGCACAGTTAAATGTGATGTCGGTGAGGGCAGTTTGTGGCCGCTGGCACAACTCTGATGGAGGTCCAAGGGCCACTAATGCTAAGTTGGGATCAGAGAGCAGTGAACGCTACTAAGACACATACGCTCCTACTGCACTGAAGTCCATAATGCTGCCCAATGTGCAGTGTAACACTTTACGTGAAAACATGGTCTCACAGTCCTTTTCTGTGAACTGTTTTCATGCTTTAATTCAGAGCACTGACTGCATTTGTGCCCTTGCTATCCAGCATGGTTAGCAATTTACCCAGAGTGGTTATGCTCTGTTAATTTTAGCTTTAAAAGACAAGCAACATGATCCAACGGCATGGCCTTGCAAAATCTGAGCACTGCCAGGCTTTAAGTGGCCAAGTGTGCCAGAATGACTGAAATCAGCTGTTTTAAAGGGGACTCGGAGAGAGAGAGGAGAGTTAGGGATCAGCAGGGCGGCTGGGTTTTATCGGTCAAAGCTTCAGCCATAGTCTCCTTAGATCACGCTTCTCTCTGACCCTAATATCCCCTGCCAGTCGTGTTGGCCTCTGGGCCACAAGCCCAAATGGACAAACATAACTGTCCAAAATACGCTGAGTCTCTCAGTCCTCCGCCACAGGACACCACGATTGCATTTGAAGCTAATTGTCAGACATGTTCCTCGCTCATCAGCGCATCATTGATGTCTTGTGTGTACGCCGCAAAAAAAAGGTTGCCTGTTCCCTTCAAGGGATGTATCATCAGCGGAACTCTTTCAGAATGTGATGAACATAATGATTCTCTCCATTTCCTTTTTTTTGTTAAACAATAGAACAAATCTCTCTTCGCAGGTTCAGAGATTTTAAGTAAAAAACTTGAAACCTGTCAGAGCAAATCGCGAGCTTCACCTTTTTACCCATCTAGTTGCATCTATGGCAGAAAACAAATCTGAGCCTGAGTGGAAGTGACAACATTCTTTATTGCATGTATCACTCTCAGCAAAGGCACATTGACTCACCCTGCAGAGCCTTACAAGTTGTGGCATTTTAATATGGGGTGGTTATTCGACTGTGGAAGCAGTAACAAATCTTAGATTAAAATTCCTCAACTAGTATTTGCACTTTACGTACTTGTATTTATTTATCCATTACTGCCTGACATTTCTATTGATTAGAGTGTTTATTATTCTGTCAAGGCCCCAGCGGAGATTGAATATAAATAAGGGGGGGGGGGGGATATCACCTTTTACGCTTTTTAAGTTGTATCATTTTGACTCTACCGTGGTGTGAATGAACAAGTACAGTACTGTTTGTCTCCACAGTTCATTGCCATTTTGAGCTGTATTTATTGATGACAGTATATAGCTGTATTCAACCAGCTTCGTCTATGGCTGTGTGTTTTATGTAGGCACATCACAGAGCAGGATAACAAAGTAAATTGTCTGTATGAAGTTCCTGTTCATCAAAGCCGTCTGATCCACCTGCAGAAGCGTTAAGCCTCCTTGGATCAGACACAAGGCTAATTGGCTGTTGGTGGTTTTCGACAGAGGTGCCTCACATCTGGTGTTTGATTTATGTCGGGGGATTCCTCCTCTTTGAGATAATAGACACGTGGTAATTCTTCATCTGGAGATGGGGCTGAAATAGGAAGTTACCAAGCTACCATTTTGCAGAATTATGTCTGGTTTTACATTTTCAGGATCCTCTTGCTCATTTATCAGTGTACCATCAACCCTGACATGAAATAGGAACTCTCAAACTAATTTAAAATTGCACTAGATGGAGAAAGATAAGAACATTTATGGGGATGTATTTCGATCTAAAAAATAATATCACTATTAGATACTCAAAGCATCCATTATCATGCAGCTGACTAATTGAATCCCCCATCCTCTCCCCTCTGGACTTTGACTAGTCACACAAGTCGTATGATCTACTATGGAGTTCTATTCTGCACGTAGCTATCTAACAACCCCGGTCTTCTTTTGCCGCTTGTTGCGTCAGCTCTGTGTTTGTTTGTGTTGGGTGGATTGTTAAAATGTTTGGAGGCCTCTCATGAATGCCCTCATTGAGGGGAAAGCATTTAGCAGCCGAACCGTTTTGAAAGGTCAAAACAAATGCAGTGTACAGTATGGGCACCCTAATGTGCCGCTGTGAGGCAGAGACCTCAGCTGGGGAGGGGGGACACATGAGGTACTCCTGTCTCTCCAGCTGCTCTCACTGCCCCTCTGTCGCTGGTGCACTCACATTATGAGCACATCATGCAGCGTGTCTCGGTCATGTCATCTCTTTCATCCTGTTCAACCTTTTTCCTGCTACCACATGGTTGGGGATTGATGAGGCTCGCCTTTGGGGAATTCTTGGAGGCTGGCTGCATCCTTTAGTAGTAATTCTTGTGGCCCTTGCTACCATACACACACTCGAAACCCTCTCGCATTCCTCTTCCCTCTCTCTTCCAGTCTCATCTCCTATACTACCATCGCCACCCCTGTCCCTCCCTCCCTCTCTCTCTGCTCCTGGCTGTCTCTGCCTCTCTCCAAAGCTGTTGTTACTGCGCGGCTCCCGCACATCATTCCACCGCGGTGGAAATTAAATGAAGGTGGCTTAACGCAGCTAACAGAGGCATGCTTTGAAGGATGTAACCCGGGGGAAGCTGCTCTGCCAGATCCTTTTCCGTGGGCTGTGGATTTGCGCTGCTGAGGCGAGGACACAGCAATCACTCAGCCATGCAGAAGCCCAGACAACAGGACTAATCTCTCCACCTGACTTGTGGAAGCGCCACTTTTTTTCCTGAAATATTTATTCCTCGCTGCCAAAGACAGTGTGGTACAATGGAGCCGGCGTGATATAGATAGTACATTTGTAGCTTTGACTGCAGTCTGCAGCACACATGGATGTGTTCAGCTTTGTGAAGATGCCAAAGCTGTCAGGGTGAGTCCTATGGATGCTGCTATGTATTTGCCCATCTGTGTATGTGCCTGTTTGTTCTCTAGTAGGTGGTGTTTTTAGAGAGTGACACAGGACTTGGATGTGGAACTGGGGGATTAAAAATGCTGAGTTATTGATTGCTCAAGAGAGCAAGTTTGTGCAGTCATGTATGATGTGAAATGAATGAGCAAGTGATGTAGATGGGAGTGGGGTTGGATGCAGAAGCGGATGCGGTTGATGCATCTAAACTGTCTATCTAAGTTCATAAATGTATTATACTGCAGACAGTAGTCATGGTTTCTTGCTTCATGTGGTGTCATGAAACCACACATGTTCTGACACACTACAGAGATAAACTGCAGTTGTTTCAGATTTTAAATCACTTCAGGCAAAAGGGCCACGGGTGATGCTTACCAATTCACAGAAGCGGTGCGAGTCATTTTCAAACGTCGTATTTTGGTTGTATAATGACAACGTATCTTCTTTACAATCGAGCTTGATCTTTCGTTGGTCATTAGAACAATTAAGTATTCATTCTCATCTAATATAAACCGTCAAGTTCACATTCCTATGGCCAGAACAGGAGGATGAACACTTTGACGTAGAGGTTTTGAAAAATTGCAGTTTGACAATACAATAGAAAGAAAAAAAAACTACATTGGAGTTTACATTCTTGTGGCAACTTTGAGTGTAAGAAAGAACTGAAAATGTGGTTTGTGTGTTTTTTTTGTTCTCTTTACGAGAAGCATTGCCAGGTATTTGGTATGTGATGTATACGGTAAATTAACATTGAGGAATTAATTCATTGCCAGGGCAGACAACTCACCTCATGCACCCATAGGTCTGCTAGATTGAGTTGATCTGCCCCAGTGGACAGTAATCCTCCTCGGGGATTTGGCTCCATCAGAAACACCACAGACCACTGGTGGTGGGAACAGCTGATCATTAATGGGAATGAATAAATCAGATACTGTGTGTCACAAGAATGCACATTCAGTGCATTTCATTTAAATTATGAGTCATCACCAGACTGCGTTGGAATTGTTTTCGTCAGAAAAAAACAAAGACAACGAATTACAGCAATTTACTGTATACTTGATGCATAATATTGCACATCAGTATTACGTTTCTTTCTTGCTTCCTTTTTTAACATTCCTGCAGTAAATCAAGCATGTCGGAATTTTCCATCAGATGATAGGACTGTTGTTTTCCAGTGAGTATCCTTTCACAGCAGCATTGATGATGCGGCTCCCAGTGGACCACCAACGTCACTGACTCCTGTCACTGATAATAATGCCCCAAAATGCTGTCCCTGATTATTACCACTGCACTGGTGTTTTTTTTTTTTATCTTGCTTTCTCCCTCTAAGCTGCCAGCAAGAATTCAAATCAGCAGAATGTTGTTTTGCTGAAGCTAAAGAGAAACCCACTATGTATTTAGAGATGTACAAGAAAGGGAACGTTTACCCTCATTGTCTCTTCCTCCTACCTCCCAGATGTGTCTGCTGTCAGAAACAAAAGCACCCTCTTGCTTTCATTTACTTCATTGCTTGTTGTTTTTAAATCTAGCAACAAATGTTACATGTGACGTTCTTTTGTTGAAAGATAACAAACTCTCACCCTCTGTCTTCATGTAGCTAAAAAGCAAGTTTGAGTCATTTGATCAAAGTAAAAACAGCTCTATTTTGATCTTTCAGTGTAGAACTTTGTCTTAACTTAGCTGGAAGTGCTGTTGCACTTTAATACTTCCTGGTGTTAGAGATGGTTTGTCAACAAAAACATGTGCATGAATATCACGCATTAATGTAAATAGTGTCAATTACTACTCAACCTGCCTGACTCAATAGGGTTGCTAAACTGTGTGTATGTGTAGGTGATTAATGATAATTATAATACATTTCATTTGTATATCACTTTAAAATGTACTCAAAGGCACTTTACATGGTAAACAATAAAAGCAATATAAACAAAAGAGATGACATAACAGTAAAAGTACATAACTAGCATCACAGGTTAAAAGCAGATTTTAATGAGTTTTACTTGCATGGCATGCATTCAAAACAGGTCTGGATTATTTGTTTTTGTGTGATGACAGCTATTTTAAGTCAGTATTATGTAATAGATAGCTGTGTTCATTGAATGTTTTAGTGGAAACATCTTTCTTGATATGGTTGTGGTAATATGGATATGGTAGAACAGTTAAAGCTAATTTAGTTGAACTGCATGACTTCCTTCCTGGCTGTGTTTTGGGGAAAAAAAATCTATTATGCATGCCTTTGTTCGACACGTTTTCAATGCAAACGTTTTGCACACGAAATCACTGGTCTGAACACAAATTCATTAGCCTAAATGTTCATCAGAGTTCAAAAAGACCAGCAGATCTGACATTCTTAGCTGTTCAAATCAGAGACTCTCAGGGAAGAGTGGATCAGAAATGGCTCAGGGTCAGAAATGGGAGCCAGCTGGCTGGTGGACGAGGTCTCAGGCAACCATTTATTTTGTTCTGTCCTTCAGAGCTTTTAGCATAAAAGCAGCGGGTAACACAATGAAGTGAAGGAGAATCCAAGTCTAGTTCAGTGCCCGCAGGGTAAATTCATCACTATATTTGGTTGATGTTTGACATACAGTACATGGAGCAAAGGAGGCCTGGGGAAAATGCGGAGTACTGATGAAATAATAATGAAAACACTGATGTCTTGCATTCGTTCTTTTTTTTGTTTTTTTTACATGTGGTCAAATGGGAAATGTATTGTGTGTATTTGCATGCAATCGCACACATTCATTTCTGCAATAGGTGCTGCAGCAGGCTATCTGTTTTACAGGTAAACTAGGTTGACTGTGAGGTTAACTTACACGCGGTAAAGTATAGCAGGAGAAGCATAGCGGGTGGCCAGCTTCCCAGATGCTGTTTCCTTCCCACCCCGAGGAGATTAACTAACCAAAACCCGTTCTATATAGAGGCACCGGAGAGCTGCTGAGGATAGTGCAGTTGCCCATGGCAACAATATCAGTGCTTCTAAAGACAAACACAGAAATACCATATTTAGTCAAAATAATGTGGAAAATACATACTCATATTCTCAAGTGAGTGTTAGTACTAATTCTAATCACCCAGGCTGGTTCGATAGGGAAAGTGTTTTCTTGCATATCAGGAAAATACCAGTAAAATATCAGGAAAACACAGTGTTTCCTTCTCTGATGTCAAAGAAACACAATGTAAAGTGGACAAAAAACTGACACACGATGGGCAAGAACGGTAGCATGAAATTGAGCAATTTAGTGTACATGGTCAGTGATATTTCTGAACTCACTGAGCACAAAATAATTGCCGGATTGGATCGTGTTCTACTGTGCCGCCTGATGACCAAAGCATCAGAGCCGAGGTGGTAGTTGAAGAAGTCAAGCGGAGGGCAGATGTGTTCTGAAACAAAAGGCAGTGCGCTTTTTTTTTCTTCCATTAACAGGATGGAGGCGGTGTAAAACGGAGTGGATGAATAAAGCCTTTAATCAGAGAGGTTCCTCTGTGTCTGAGCACTCCTCTGCTCTGCTCACTCCCCGGCCTCCTCCCTGGAGATGGTCATCTCATCGGCGTGTCTGGTCTCCACAGGTTTCATATCCAAACAGAATCACATTAGCGGTTTATCGCTGCACGAATGTCTCTGTTTCACTCAAGAGCACCGCGCGGCGTGTATTTAAAGTCACACTTGAAACCCTTCACTCCCTGTCACACAAGGAGAGTGGGAGAAATACGCTTTATTTGTGTTCAACTTGGTGACGAGTCGGGTGTGTGTTCAGTGATTGGTAATAACATAAACAGTGGGCTGGCGGGCGCAAAATTTATTACTGATTTCACATCCACAACATGCAGTGGAATCAAGAAATTCACAAAGATTTGAATTGTTCTTTCTTTAAATATGTGTGTTGTGGCAATGTGATTGTATTTAGTGTTTGTCTGTGTTTGTATTCATGCAGAAGAAACAGTGCTGAATGTTAAACATGTGAAAATAGCCTGTTAACACAATCTCGATATTCAATCACACACATGACAAACTGTCTGCACCGGGCGAGAAACAATGTGATGTTTGATTCATAAGAACGGTATTGCAGCCTAAATGTTCATCAGAGTTCAAAAAGACCAGCAGATCTGACATTCTTAGCTGTTCAAATCAGAGACTCTCAGGGAAGAGTGGATCAGAAATGGCTCAGGGTCAGAAATGGGAGGCAGCTGGCTGGTGGACGAGGTCTCAGGCAACCATTTATTTAGTTTGGACAATTGAAATTATGATGGCTCTCTGAACCTGTCTGGGATGTTTCTCTGTCTCTCGCCAAGTGCATTCTGGGAAGGAAATGCTGAGCCTGGTACTTTGTCGAGGAGCACGTAAATGTAGGTAGAAATGTTGCTATACCGTCATTGAGTCTCTTCTCAAGGAAGATCACTTTCTGAACACCTCTTGAAAAATGACACTTGTTTAATTCTCAATATGCGTAACGGCAGGCATGTGGCACCAGAGTGTGGTTTCATACAGCCAACCCGCATGGAGATTGTCAATGTAAATTATTCAACCTAGTGTCTGTGTTGCAATGTGCTCTTCATAGCTGCGCTTGTCTATAATGGACAGTTACTCCCTACTTTAACGGGAGTTCAGCCTTCATAACACGCCGGAATGCTTCTCTGTAACTAGCGTGCATTCAGAAAGTGAACTCCTGTGATAAACCAAGGATCACATTGTTCATGCAAGTTTTATGAAGGACTGAAAAGTGATCTTTTCCCCATCTTGCAGACAGTACAATTAAACTTATATCTTCCTCATTACTGATAAAGTTAGATGACAGACTCTACCACTGTGCTGCACAAAAGGTCTTTCAATAAAATCGTGTGTCTTCCAAATATAGATGATGCAACCTTGATGCTAGTTGCTGTGGTAACAAAGGCTTATACTTACATATTTGCACTTGCAACTATGATTCATTTTTACTTTTCTTTTTGTTGTTACTGACTGTTAAAGATTATATTTAGTTGGTATTAGCTTCAGGTTGCTACGGAATAGTACAGTAAGCAAAATTCAAACATTTATATTTATAAATATAAAGAAGTCACTATTCATTTTGTAGTTTTAGTGCAATGTATCCTGAAAGAAATTACATTTGATTCCAACTTTGCGTTCTAATTGTCCTCCCTCTGACTCTTGGGTAATGAATTGTGTAGCATAGCTTGCCAACTTGACGCTCGATTACTTAGTCCGCTGCGACTGTGCAGGCATCATTTATTAATGCTGGCTGAGGATCAGTTTCACTGTCCACCACTGCGAACCTTTTCAGCCTCTCTGTAAGTCGGAGTGCTGCGACTCAATGGCATAATGCACCTCCCGCCTGCAGACGAAAGAAATCAAAGATCACAGTACCGATGACTGCGCCATTAATACAGACACATTGTTGCCGTGTGACAGGAAATGGAATTTGTGGAAATTTTCAGTTCAGAAAGATATTTTGAAGGCACAGCATCTAAAACTGTAAGTACAATATGCACGACTACATTGTAGACCTTTGGAGAAACGTCATCGCCAAAGATGTAACCCTGCAGAAACACTCTCATTATAGAATAATATTAATATGCTAAGATTCTATGACCTTTCATACATGAAACGCTACTAAAATGTCTAAATCTGCGACATCAAACACTGCTCATGTTAACACGGCTGTAAGCTGAAATGGAGACACAATAGGACCCATCAATGAGGTGAACATGGCTCCAAACATGTCAGACAGTATCCAGCTGTGTCCACACACATCTTTTTGAGCTGCAGGAAATGTGTTCTAAATATACACCACCGAGGCCTGCTGCCAGCTAATGTACTGTAGGTCAAATAAATCCATATCCATGTGGACACACTAATGTCCACCAAACATTGTGCTGGGAGAGAAAGAAAGATGACTTCCTGTGTTCAGAGCCCTTTCGACTTTAAATGTAGTTCTCAAAAGAAAAACACAATTTTCAGCAACAGCATATGCCTTTTTTTAATGAATTTGTTGTGATTTAATGCGTCCAGTAGTGTTTTGTTGAACCCAGAATACAAATCAGCTTAGGTTGCATTATTTTGTAACCAAATGCCTCACTCTTGCACTGAATAGCTTTAGAATAGTTTGTAACCTTTCTCTCAGCTCATACATTGTGTTGACGAGTTGGCAATATATTCTATTTATTATAATATTTTATTAATACCTCGTGAAATGGGCACACACACACACACTAACACACAGTCTCATGCAGATACAAGCGCCCTGCACACAATGTATTATCATCGGTACAGTAACTGGGGAAATGTTTAGAGGGAAAGAAAGAGGAGCTTTGAATAATGAATGCGAAGAGCCCTGTTACACGGCAGACACGCCTTTGAAGTGACATAACTTAGTGCCACCGCTAGCACCACCAGTGTGCGAACAGAAAGACAAAGTTAAAAGAAAGACAAGAAAGGGGGGAGCAGACAAAAAGACACAGAAAACATTTAGCCAGTTACAGTTCTTCTAAATACCTGCACTCTGCCAACTTGTAGCACCAAAGGCTACGGAGAATTGTGTTTTGTGAGAATCAGAAAATCTTTTTTTATTAAGAAAACCATGGTCTTTCATACAATAGAGTTACGATTGTTATAGCTGGTTCTTTTCTCCGATGAACCTCATCAGATCGTCTTGGTATTAAGCAAATCAAATGACCACTTCATAAGAAAATTCCTCAGGGCTTCTTTTATAAATAATATGCTGACATCTAGAAATAAAACCGTTTTCATGCCTCTCAAAGCACAAGATTGAGGCACGACAACTCCGCCTTTGTGTCGAGCTTACGTAATTAATTTGGTTTGTATTCACCGAGTGAACTGTGGCTATGGAACATTGTTCATCACGCTGGAATCAGACATCCTCTTATCACTTGAATTGCTTCATATCAGCCCACGACTAATTCATTTCTATTATGATTAAAATAACTCTATGACAAAAATATTCATTTTGTATTATTTTAGAGTGGGATTTATCATATAAACTCTGACCTTGATATTGTAGGTGTTACGCATGGTTTTGAATGAAACCGCACGCTATGATATAAAGTTGATCAATGCTTCATTTCTCATCCCTTTCTTCCTCTGCAGCCACAGGACCAAATCCTCAGGCTGGCCGCCCCCTTCAGGGACCTGGAGTGCATCACAGGGACCCCCCAATGGATGGGACATGGGTACCAATAGAGAGGGGCGTGACTTCTACATCAAGTAAGTGCCCTGTGTTTAAAAAAACAAACAGGAGGGGAGCTTTCTCTGTCCCAGATGTTTCAGACGCGTTACCAGCCTGTGATTATTCCAGCCACGTCACTGCCTCCACACTTTCTCCATCTGTGCGTTCAGAATACTGATTCTCTGTTCCCTCCACTGCTGCGCTCACTTTGCCCCTGCCTACTCTCGCTCTCTCTCTCTCTCTCACACACCCACAACACTCCTCATGCAGTCTCCCAAATGCAGAAGAGGGCTTTTGAGAGTGTGTGCCCGCTGCCGCCGAGGAAGATAGTCACCAGTGCAGGGACTTGTTTTGATCTGAGAGTCTGCACGTCCCCCAGAGGATGCTGGGTTATAGTGTGTCATCAGCGTAATTGATTCTTTGCAATTGGCACTTCTGGATAACCGTACAGGCAGGTAAAAGGAAACTCTGCACTGGTTGTCTATATGGTTGTGTGCACATATTCTAATGGAGTGTTTTTGCTAATTGTATCTGTCCTGTTGATTCAGCTGGGCTTTCCTTTCATTTTATCGAGATGTGTAATATGCATTCATACTAGAACTGAAAATATTGTTGCGTTCATGAACCCCTGTGCATACTAGATTCTGACTGTTTTGCTATAGGTTTGCGCCTTTCATTTGCTCGCGAGATTGTCACTTATTCTCATTTAACATTCATTGTAATGCAACAAAGTGCACGGTATTTATGTGTCATAGATGCAGCTCTCTAATGTGAAAAAAAAATCTGTGTACTTGCATTGTATACGGAATAGGAGGTGAGTACTTGTCACACATGGGTTAGAGCACGAGAAGCGTGATGTCAGAGGAGTTATATAAGAAGTAAGGAGCGGTGGAAGTGCTGGATGCAGTGAGTGTGTCTGGATGAGACAGATCGTGGAGGCTGTTTTGGCTCCGTAGCTTTCTAAATTTGAGGAAGATTATGATTAATCAAGTGTTTCATCTGAGTCTGTCGAGGCTCCAGGGTGCTGATAATTGTTGTATTTCTCAGGAGCACATGAATAACGCAGTAGCTATTTAATATTTACACTGTGACACAAGGCATTTAACTGTGTTTTAGTTTCGAGATTTAGAGAGATTGTTCAACAGAGTAGATCACTATTGGAAAAATCACAGATTCAACAGAGACTTCCTCTTCGTCGTGACTGAGTTCAGAAGGCAGGATGGCAATTTCTTTTCACAAAATACACAAAGATGTCAAAGTGAAATGAACAGTGGTTCCATTAAATTGACTCCATTAAGCCAAATGTACAAGAATAAAACCACATATCTGTTTGGTAGGTTTAGAAAATTCACAGCAGCCAGTCCTCTAAAAGGAGAAGTGACACAGCAAAAGCGTATGCCAACATGAACTGGCTGTGATTGCATTATTTTAAAAAACTAATTGCGTTCCACACAGGACAAATAACCGCCTCAGCACCAACAAGTTGTGAGCTGTGTCAGAGCATTTCAGAACGAGAGGAACGGGATATTGCTTTTGGTCATGAGCTTACTCCACTTTGTCCAAAATATGCTTTTAGGAAACAACAGTGAAAATAGTCGTTTTCGTTTGTACAGTGACAGTCATGCCAGCATTTCTTGCGACTCCTTTTTGTTCATCTTGTTAATTGTATAGCTCACAGTGCGGCTTCTGATTGCTGTATAGAGTGCTGTGCAGCTACACTAGCAGCTAATGAGCATGATTAGGGAGCATTAGATGCATGGCTGTCTGCACAATGGGAATCCAGCCATGTTTAGCAGGTGGCCATGTAGAGGAGGGGACAGTACTCTCCCTGAATGCACAGGCCCATATGGTTTTGATTTGTGCACAATCTGCTGAGTTTGTCATTTGAGGGATAAAACTGACACATAAATCCAAACTAAATGTGTCTTAGAAAGACCGTCAGAAATGTAAAGTGATAGCGTTCACTGTGTGGTAATGAGTCGACGCTTAAACAGTTTTCAACATGCCGAAACAGATGTCTTGTTGGGGTGATAAGGGTGAGGACAAAATGTAATTGTAAGATGCATTCGAATTAACGATATAATATCTATAAGTAAAGGGGGGGGGCTGTCTGTCTCTTTTGTATGGAGGCTTGAGTGTGCCACTGAACAAATTCTGGACTTGAATCTTTATCATAAACTTTGATATTTACCAGATACATTTAGAAAACTCTTTGATACATTCAAATGCCTGTTGTGTTTAGTGATACAATTAAAAAGCCATTTGTAAAAATGGTTAATAAATGCACCAATTAAAACACATTTAATGTTCTGGGCCTCTCGCGTCAACTGGCACTAACGGCCAATGCCACGCCGGACTGGGTGTGGAAATACTGAAGTGGGTGTGTTCTGAATATTTGGCTACTCCAGTATTATCTAAAGCCTCTGGATACCTATAGTATTATACTGACATGATATGAGAAAAACATCATATTTTATATTCAAAGACAGTAATATGGGTACATTTCTGTGTACAGGGTCTGAAATAATGAAGTTGGTAAACTTGTGGTTCGGTTTTATGCATTTATTGTGTCTGTATGAGTCTGTATAGCATTTCCGACCCTCACATTTGTCTGCAGTCCTGTAAGATAACACATATCCTGCCACTTTCATGTCAGATAAATATAATTTCAGGACTACATTTTATTTTTAAACATGGGTATTTGTTAAACAAGCCGCCAAAAGAAACCACACCTATTTGAACTTATTTGTCACAAACACGTTTTCTTATTTTTATAATGACGGAATGGGGGGAGATAAAAACATCGATCAGATTTATGTAAAATGTTTTCATTCCGAGAATCCTTCAATAGGTGGTACAGTAAAAGCTCTTCAAATTCAAGAGAATGCCAATCATCAACATGTATCTTCAGAGATGATATTACCTTCTATAGATCATTGTTGCTCCTCATATATCGGTCTACATCAGGCTTTTGTTCAGCTTGAATACAAAGTGGCTTATGTTTTGTCTGGAACGAAAAGATGAAACTATTTGGTTAATTTAGAGCATCTTTGTTTGACATTTATTGTCGAATAAGAATTAGGTGATTCATTTCAAGTCTGTTCCCCACTGTAGCGATGTGCTGTAGACCTCTTAGCCACACTCCAAACAATGACGGCCCCATTTTACTAGAATCAGCTGGCAAAGTCAATGTTGACAGACTGGTGGTAATGTCTATCGATATCTATATAGTAAGTCTTAGTTCGCTGTAAAAGGTGAAAGTGAGACCATCAAAGAGATCAGGTTCACTTCTAGTTCAGAACTGATACGAGCACAAAAAAAGCTTGTCATCGTTCGTTATCCATTTGGTTGTTGGGGATTACGGTATTACATTTTTTTGTGGTTTATAGCTCTGGGAGAGAATTATTGAATCCTCCTCCGAAATCTCAGTTGACAATCACTTAGCTTTGACCATATTGTGGAACATTTTATTATTATTTTTTTTTTGTAATATCGGGATTGCGATTGACAGATCTCTCTGTGTCTTTGTGCCATAGAAGATGAATTGTTAGTATTTAGTGGTGAAGCGTACATGTGTCAAGAATAACTGTGAATTACACACTGTCTGCCCACGGCTTTAATGAACCAACATTGTTGGCACCATATGGAGCTGCTACTGCCTTTGCAGCCAGAGAAAGTGGAGAAACACTGAAGAACGCTGATCACAGAAGATGTGAAAGCACATACAGGGTCTGCATCGTCTCTTGAGGTCAAGAAGAGAATAATAACTGTGTTGAAAGGACAGAGGAAAATGCATTGATCAGGTTAACTGAAACAGTTCAATAAGGTATAAACCATGCAGTCTTGGTTTGCAGCTATGGCAGGAGTCTTACAGTGATCGAGATAGCAAATCTCAAACTCAGGCAGGAGATGTTCAACTGCACACCACACACCATACCTGTCCTGCATCATTAGTGTGGCAAAGCAAAAGCCTATTCTATAACACATACCAGTATGAATACCACAGACAATTGCAACTAAGCACACAGTAGACATCTGCAATGTGATAATACAAACATCGGCTCCTGATTACCATCGCCCACATGTTCTATTTTTGCAGCATTGCACTAGTTCCTCATTTTAAAACAACGTCTTGCATCTTGTCTTTAAACATTTTGGGGATTTAGGTAAACAACCATGTGCAGTTAGTGGTTACATCTATTGCTTTACATCTTTTAACAGATGTGTCCATGCTGAGCTGCAGTTGTCATTGTCTCTTGAATATAAACTCTTTTTATTTGTTATATTCTTTCAGGATTCCTATTTTAGAGCTGCAACTAACATTATTAGTATTGTCCTGATCAGAAAATATGCACATTATTGTCTCAGTTAATTGATGAATCATTTGTTCTATACAATTTCAGACAATTGTCATAAATACCTATCACAAGTTCCCAGAGTTTTGGGTGATTTTTAAATTATTGTGATACTTAAGTTTACAAAAGTGTGAAATTTGACATTTCTGTTCTCCTTGATACACCAACAGTGGCTACACAACACTGGCCATTAAAAAGCATTGCTTTAAAATGTAACAAAAACAACCAGCAGGGATGAAGGGAAACATGCTTTTTATTCTTCCCACAGCCACCTCTCCCAGAGCAGCTCTCTGGATGAGGTTCGTCTGGACGGGGACAGGTTCGTGCCACCAGCGCCCCGGATGGTGGAGATGAGACGAGACCCAGTGCTTGGCTTTGGATTTGTGGCAGGCAGTGAGAAACCTGTGGTGGTCCGCTCAGTTACACCAGGTAAAGTGCCCCAGCTGCACAGTGAGCTCTAATACAACAGTGACTCATCCGATCCATGGCCATTATTAACACATTACCAGAAGCAGATGGGATCCCTCTAAAAATGAGCAAGAAAGGACAGAGGATAACCCTCTCTGGCTGTAATTTACGTGGATGATTCATTGGTTTTAACAAAGATCAACGAGTAAGCATTCATTCGAGACCTGAGCCAAGAAACCTAGAAAATAAAGAAAGATGGCATGACTGTGCACAGCTTGTACCACTTAACTCTTGTTTGGTTTGTGTTGACAGGGGGTCCGTCAGAAGGCAGGCTGATCCCAGGAGACGAGATCATGATGATTAATGATGAGCCAGTCAGTTCAGCAGCCAGGGAGAGGGTCATTGACCTTGTCAGGTATGACAACACATTCAGGTGAGATGTCTTGCCTGCTGTTGAACCTGTTGTTGATAATTGTATGGTGCCCATTAAAAAAAACTTTGTTCTGGTTTTCATAATTTATCGTCTTACAACAGTGTAAAAAGTAGATTTCATGTTTTTTTTCTCACGGTTGATGTTTTTTTAGGTGTCTCATTAAAGATATAACACTAATACAGCTGAGTGGCTGATTGTGAGGGTTTGGTGTGACCTGTGCGCCATTAGTGTGGCCGCTCCTTCACAGCTGCTTTGGCCTTGAATGGGGTTGACCTCTGCAGTAAAATGCTGCACTTCGGAGGCAATGCAGAGCTGCCAGGAGCATCACTGGGACACAATATTCCTGGTGCTACCATCCACCATGATGTCCTAAGCATAACAATAACTAGAAGAAAACTGAAATATTTCCAGATTTCCCTTATTAACCATATCATTTTTTTTGTTTCTGGTTGTTTTTGCAGGAGTTGCAAGGAGTCCATATTGTTGAGCGTTGTTCAGCCATACCCAGTAAGTTTCTCCATCCATGAGTGAAATAGAGTGCATTCCAACAGGCCGTTTGTGTGTTTGAAACTGTTCATTTTGTTGACTCCATGAAAGCAGGTCATCGCTCATGCCATAATGTGCTTTAGTTGGCACTGTATCAGTAATGCCTTAGCTGAGTGTTGCAGCCCCGCTCACTGAAAGGGTTCAATTGCTGCAGTCATTTCAAGTCTTCTCGTGTTGTGGCGTCAGATCCTCGCAAGACCTCAGATGAACCTGCCACAACAATATTTACTGGAGTCACGGAGCACCAGATGGTTGTGAACAAACAGCGCCAGCAGCATATATTCGGCCTTTGTTTACAGTTCACAAAATAAGTCAGTAGAAATGTGAATTATGCTTGTATTCCCTCCAAAAATAGATCAAATCAGAAGAGCATGCTCATAGAAAACAACAGAAATGTTGTTTCTTAAGTGGTTCTGATAATTCTCTGTACACCATGACAGTAATGTTGGTGTTTTACACTGTGCAACATTTCCATTGAACTGAAATTAAACTGAAATGACATGACATCATTGTGCATTTAAATGAATCACTTTGTTCAGTGTTTAGAGGCTCATCACGATGAGCGTATGGCTAAACCTGAAAAAGGATTTCATTTGCAGAAAAAACTGGGTGTATATTCCAAAGCAGCTCTTATAATCCAGCCTGTAATTGCTTCCGTTTACCAGGCGTTTCTTTGCAGCCTCAATGACACACCGGCAGTGAGGAAGTCCTCCTCTTATGCCCTTACACAGAGCCTCCCTAATTGCATCAGCACTGAGAGGAGAAATGGGAGGTTGTCATATTTCAAGAAGGGAACAAATCCTTGAATTGTGTGAGCTGAAAAAAATGCATTACTAATCGATAAAAGACCTAATTGTCATTTAAATCTGTTTTGTTTTTTTCTTCTTCTTTTTTCCCTCCAAAAGTCACCCAAATCGGCATTCATCAGCGCAGCCAAAAAGGCCAAGTTAAAGACTAATCCTGTTAAAGTCCGCTTCGCAGAAGAGGTTATCATCAATGGCCAGGTCCCCGTAAGTCACACTGTACATTGATTCATTCGGTACACATCAAGGTTTGAACAGCGGCAGACTTCAACTCTAAAAGTGTGCGTAGAGCAGAGTGAAAATATCAGATATCCCGAAAGGTAAAATGAAGACACAGATGAGCCAGAAATGCACTTCTCATTTACTTGCATCTCTGGAATGAAATAGAGAGCGTGTGGGTATGATTGACAGAAAAAGAGGGACTCTCTCACAGCTTCCCTGATTCATCAGATGTGTCACACAGAGAAGAGGTTTTTTAGAGAGCAACCACTAAGTAAGAAGAATATCAGTCATATCCTCCGAGCAAAAAGGACAGCATCGTACATAATACCAGGAAGTGATTATTAAAGAAGACGCGTCAATGGGTTACTTTGTATTACTTTCATTTCAATTTTAGCCACATGAAAAATGTGGAAACATACATTTTAAGAAATTGTTTGACATATTCTAATTTGCTTTCTTGCTGAGAGATGGATGAGAAAATCAATATCACTCTTATACAGTATCTAATATGAAGCTACAGTCAGGAGAGCTTGGCTTAGCATTACAAACTGGAAGAAGGGGGAAACAGTTCCCCTGGATCTGTCCAACGGTAATACACAAATCTGCCAACCAGCACCATTTAAAGCTCACTAACTATGTTGTATATATTGGTTCAATCCGTACAAAAACTTGTAAAAAAGGACAGGTTGTGTTTTTAATTTCTTGACTGGGCGCAGTAACTTCCCTGGAGGCTTATTGTCACTGTGAAATATGACGTGCTAATTAGGCCGATTTTGTTGCCTACAGAGCCAGAGTAGCTGTTTCCCCCTTCTAAAAGTTGTTATGCTAACTCTTAAGCTAACCATTTCCTGGTTGTAGCGTCATAAATACCATACAGATATAGAGTGTATCAATCCTCTCATTTCAGCAAGAAAGCAAAATGTGGAACTCCTTTCATTTTCCTTTAATCCTCAAACTTTAATATGTTCTTGAATGGGCAATCATTTTCTCCTAAGGGTCTTCTAATTGCAGCATTTTTGCTCTAATGCACTTTAAAGCTGGGCTAGGCAGTTTCTTTTTGGCATAATTGGGCAAAACTTCCATAATCACCTTTCAGCATATTGTAATTCAAGTTGTCTGAGACAAAACCTCTGCACCTCCTCTTGGCTCTGTTTTCAGGATAAAAACAATCTAGCTTGTGACGGCATGCTTTAGCTAATCAAAGGTCATTTCAGAGAGAAGGTGTTCCTATTGGCTTTTCTACAAATGCAGATGCACGTCCCTTTTTAAATGGCGAAAGCGTCATTCAGTGGTGGAAAATCCTGCAGAAAAAGTTACTATTCCTGCATTGGCAACCCAAAAATAGAAGACAGACCAATAGTGCGCGAGGCTTTTCAGAGATGGAGAGAAAATGTTGCCAATAGCTCAGCCTTCTACTAACCATAGCCGACTGCAGCTCATGGCAGCTGACGGCTATGGTTAGCAGAAAGCTACATATTTAACATTTTCTCTCCATCTCTCTAATAGTTTAGCCTTCTACATGAGCATAGTCCTAGTTAGCAGAAGGCCAAACCATCAACTTGCAACTTTTTCTCTCCATTTCTGTAACACTTGGCAGATATTGTAGCAAGAAAATCACAATATGTCTTCTCAAAGGGAACAAAACAGGATGGTTATTCTCATGTAATTGCTGCTATTTAACATCATTAGGATCAGGATAACGTTTGATTTGAAGGACTTGTACTCGCACAGGTTACTGTGTGAAACGTGGGCATATGCCTGTGCCCGTCTGGTTGAAGGGGGCTTAGGACCGAGAGGGGAGAGCGAAAGGATGAGGGCTGTATTTCCAAATTCTCACGGGTTGTTTTTGCCCTGGGGTAATACTTGAATCACAATATGCTGAAAGCTTGTTATGGAATTGTTGCTTACCCCAGCTATCAATTAGAAAACAAGTGAGATTTACTAATCAAATGATTCTTATCCTCAGGAAACGATGAAGGACAACTCCCTTCTCTTTATGCCAAATGTTCTGAAGGTGTACCTGGAGAACGGGCAGACTAAATCATTTAAATTTGACAGCAGCACATCCATTAAGGTAGGTGTCGCGGAGAACCTTGCTTCACTATGAAATCTAGTTGCGCGCTCTAAAGTGGTATTCAGTTTAAATATTGAATGTTATTCACAGTTACTGCACATTATGAAGTGCGACCACCAACCTTCACTGCAGCCTTCAGAACCTGCACATAAAACATGATGCAACCAAAAAGCATTTTGAACTGAATTAATGTGGGTCAAGGAGAACTTGAGTCAGCAATTTACATTTCCTTCCTTTTTTTAAATATTGCAGGAGAAATTCTGCCGATATGGTCCGTTAATGTCTTTGCACGTGTCCAGCCGTGAAAATGATTCATGGTTTTAGCATTGAGCTGAGCACAGGCAGGCTGCTGCATCTGCACGGTCCTCGTATTATATTAACTCTGGTTTTGCCTTTGCGAAAGGATGTCATCTTGACCCTGCAAGAAAAGCTATCCATTAAGAGCATCGAGCACTTCTCTCTGATGCTGGAGCAAAGAGCTGAGGGGTCTGCCAGCAAACTCATGCTCCTGCATGAGCAGGAGATGCTAACTCAGGTGAGTCAGCTCTCCTCTGTGCTACTGAACAAGAGCGAGGCAGTGAAATGATAGACTTGACAAAAACAGAGGGAGGATACCACCCTTGTGCTCGGTATAAAGTGTTGTTGTACTCATGCTGTAGGACAAAAGGGGAAGAACTGCAGAGTCATTGTCAGTTTGACTGCTTTTACATGAAAATGTTACAGTTAAACATTGTGGGAAATATGGTCACTTCACTTTATTGCAGCGTTAACACATATTTGTTGTAGTCCCTTCAAGACCACTTCCTCTGAACAAAAAACAAAACAAAAAAAGAAAAGAGGAAGAGCAAGGATAGCTGTTCCCCGCTCTTTCCAGTCTTTAAGCGTCTCCTGCCTCCAGCTACATATTAATCGGACAGATATGGGAGTGGCATAGATCTTCTCGGCAAGAAAGCGATGAGCTCATTTCCCACAGTGTCAAACTATTCATGCATCACTGTGAATTCTGACAGACGACAGGATAGGCCTAATGTCAAATGTTGCATGTAATGCCTTATCTTCTGACTTGTGCTCTAGGTGACACAGAGGCCAGGGTCAAACAAGATGAAGTGCTTTTTTCGCATCACTTTTGTCCCGAAGGATCCCGTGGACCTGCTGAGGAGAGACGCAGTAGCATTTGAGTACCTCTATGTTCAGGTGAATGTCACCAGATTCAGACAACACGTAAACACACGGTGCGGTTCATGGTGAAAGTTTTAAAAGAATCAAAGTATGGTAATCTAGAAAAAAACGCCTCAGAACTCGAAACTTATTGAGACTTTCGTCTATAATTACTGCCTTATAACAAAGACATGATTGCTGTAAACTGTTTCTGTCCTCTCCCTCTCCGGCTCCTCCAGAGCTGTAATGATGTGGTGTTGGAGAGATTTGGGTCAGAGCTGAAATACGACACGGCCCTCCATCTGGCTGCCCTGCAAATGTATATTCTAACCATCAATACCAAGCACTCCCAGAAAGTTTCCTTAAAGTATATTGAGTGAGTAGATTGTCTTTCACACGGCACCATGCATATATAGCCAGAGAGTCATTTTGTTGTTTGGGTACTTAGTCCAGAATGCTAACAATAATCATCTCACCAGTGTTGTGCAACTGCAATGCCAGAAGATACATCCCTGCTTAGTTAATGATTGTGATCGCACCCTGTCAGTTGATCAATGTACCACCTCAGGGTGAAGTGACTCTATCAGCGGTCGAGAGTGCTGACTTGACTGTTTGTCATAGTGGCTAATTGTAATGAATGGCGGGTCTGCAGGAAGGAGTGGGGTCTGGCGTTGTTCCTGCCTCCAGCAGTGCTGTCTAGCATGAAAGAGAAGAACATCAAAAAAGCCCTCACTCACATCCTCAAAACCAACCAGAACCTGGTGCCGCCTGGTAAAAAGGTGGAGTGTTACCTCTTCCCTCATTATCTCTTCCTGTCTCTTCATCGTTCTCTTTCACTACATCTGAAGAGACTCTTTACTACCACCTAGTGGAGTCTTTCAGTGGTTGGTGGCTTGAACATATAATGTTGCACCTTTTTTTTTTTTTTTAACATTACATTATGCCGTTAACACCTCATTTAAATAAATTCAGCTTGTATTTAATCCTGTGTGTTATGTTTCCTCCCATATTCCAGCTGACTGCCTTGCAGGCAAAGGTCCATTATCTGAAGTATCTCAGCGATTTGAGGCTGTATGGAGGACGGGTATTTCGATCCACGCTAGTTGTGAGTGAAATCACATGACGCGTGACACAAAAACATACCAGGTCACACGCTTTTGATTTGCATGCAGGAAGTGATACGTGTGCTGACACTCCGTTTCCTTTCACAGCAAGGCGAGAAGCACACAGAAGTGACGTTGCTGGTGGGGCCCAAGTATGGCATCAGCCATGTGATTAACACCAAAACAAACCTGGTGGCTCTCCTGGCTGATTTCAGTCACGTCAACCGCATTGAGATGTACACAGAAGATGAGAACAGGGTTCGAGTGGAGCTACATGTTCTGGACGTAAAGGTTAGCAAACCCTCTTCTTTCCCCCTAACAGCACCAAGTCTGTTTAGCAGTAATTATAGCATCATTCTACAGTCCCACCATCCCATTTATTTTGCGCTCATTGTCATCTGCTTATCTTCCTCGTTCACAGCCCATCACTCTCATAATGGAGTCTGTCGATGCAATGAATCTGGCCTGTTTGACTGCTGGCTACTACAGATTACTGGTGGACTCTCGGCGCTCCATCTTCAATGTGGCCAAAAACACAGAAACAAGTATGTCTGAAATGATCACAAGACGACTCATCAGAACTTGCTGCGTTTAAATGTACATGTTAAATGTTTTGGTTCCTCTTTGCAGGCCTTGCAGGAAGAGTAAAGCAGACCTACCAGGCCATTGAGTGTACTTACAGCACACCCCATAAAGGATTTGAAGACAGAAACAACCAGAGATGCAGCCAAGGCTATTCTGACCAGGAGTGTGAATACCTTGACCACGGGAAATTTGAAGGCCAACCAGTTTACATAACTGAGATCCACCAGGCCCAGCACTCAATTCACATGGCAGAGAGAGCAGAGTGCTGCAGAATCCCTTGCACCCAAACTTACCTCAATGTCCCCAGGCCCAAACCCCAAGACCCCTCCAGGAGTGCAAAGGTCTCCTTCATATTTGGAGATCCTCCCTTAGACAGTGTAAACCCCCAAAACCTGGGCTACCAGAGACTGATGGATGAGAGCCCAGAGATTCTAGACAATCACAGCCACATGTACAGGCATCTTGAGGAGGACTATAAGATGATGGATGCCATAGAAGACGGTTATCAGTACTCCACCAAAATCTTTGGTCCTACTGAATGCATCGAGGAGCCGCTGCTGCACGACATCTGTTACGCAGAGACAACAGATGAAGCAGAGGATGAGGATGACATCAGCTGTGAGGAGGACATGATGATGAGTGACATTGACAAGCCTATGTTACTCTCGCTCTCAGGGTCCAGCGATGACATCATAGACTTGACTTCCCTGCCTCCCCCACCGGAGGGGAACGACGAGGAGGACAATGACGTGCTCCTGCACTCTCTTAACCTGGCCATCGCTGCTCCTCCTCCCGGCTTCAGGGACAGCTCTGACGAGGAGGAGCAGCAGGGGGCCGGGACTCGGGCACAGGGGGCCTGCAATGACATCCCAGTGTCTCTCATAGATTCAGTACCCAACCTCGGAGCAGAGGTCCACGGGGAGCCTCTAAACGATGCTGTGGTGTCGACCTTACAGGCACTCGAGGCCCTCGCTGCATCTGAGGATCAGAGTCCGGCACAGTCAGAGAGTAGCACAGGTTCTCCTTACACCATTGTAACATTCATCCATTAACACCACACATGATCCAGCCATTCACTTTTGATTTGTTGTTGTTTTTTCAATAAAGCCCATTTTGTTCTATGTTTCCATTTGTGTGAGTATTTCTTCATTCATTTCATCATACAAACAGTTGTGTTCACTACAGTATCATTCATTTGGGCAGGATTTGTTGTTGTTTTGTTGATCGTTTTATTTGTTTTCTCGATTTGCATGTTGCACAATGTCAAAAATGTGTTTTTAATATTAAAAAAATGTAAACAAATCATTTTAAATAGCAATCCATGGAATACAAATTTTTAAATCTGGAATGTTCTTTAGCAACATTTTAGGATTTTGTAATTTGATTGTAATTTTATGCGATTTTTTGATTGATATTTATTATTCATATTATATTTATTTATATTAATTGAAGTTGTCATTCACACCTTTTTCCCCTACATGCTGAATTACATGTCGCTACCATTACATCTACTTTACTCATTTCTTAATCTGTGATGTTTCTCGTGTGTCTAAATGAAGTTGTTAATGCCGTTTTTTTGTCTTTCTTTGGTACACAGGTGTAGAAATATCCCGAGCATTTAGTCCTGAGTCCTCAGATTCTGGCAACGAGACAAACTCCTCTGAGATGACAGAGAGCTCCGAGCTGGCCACTGCTCAAAGACACTCAGAAAACCACCTGAGGATGCATGCAGCCATGACTGAAGGATACCACGCCGCGAACGAGGAAAAGGCAGAGGCCGCTGCACCTAGCGATGGTGGTGCGGCAGCGATGCAGTACAACCCCCAGGAGCATCAGGATGACGGGGCAAAATCTTCTGCCGTCGCCTCCTCCCAGATTTGTCACTCGGATGGCGGTGAAATGGAGCCAGAGACAATGGAAATAAAGTCAGTCAGTGAATACTTCACTAAGATGCACCTTGGCTCAGTAATGAGCAGGCAGAGAGGAAAACAGAGGGAGGCAGATGGCAGAATCCACAGAGACACCTGTGAAGCCTCTGACAGATCTCACATGACTTCTCACGACTTACCAAGAGAAGAGCCCCCTCATCTTGTTGGGAAGTATAACGCTTTCACCGTCAGAGATTCCTACTACATGAATCAACTTGATCTTGGGCGAACTCACTTTCAAGACAGGCATGAAAAATGGCAGCAGAGAGCGCCCGGAAACAAAATGGCAGGAAATCTCTCTCCAGAATGTATGAGTGACTCACAGGCTTCCCACGCAGACAGGCTGACGGTAAAGGGAGAGAAACGGGACTCAAGTGAAAGAAGCCAACAGTTAAACGAGCATCTCCACTCTCCGTCCAAAGGGCCTGTCCTTGCAGAAGGAGGCGTCACTTCACAGGACAATGAGCAGCAGCAAATTAAGATTCCACCGTCGGAGCATGACGTCACACAGTCATACGAGTACCACGTGAGCAAGCGCATGTCATCGATACAGAGTGAAGGAGTCCATTCTCTCCAGAGCTCACAATGTTCCTCTATAGACGCTGGTTGCAGCACCGGCAGCAGCAGCTGCGTCACTCCCATGGATTCTCCTCTTTGTGCCACAGACAATATGCATGTACTCTCAGAGTCCTCACTCAAGGGGTTGAGTTATGCAACGGCTGAGGAGAAAGCTTTTGGGCCCCCAGGTCAGGGGAGGGCCGGCCATTCCATGGACCCCACCCTGCTGAGGAAGATCCATGCAGCGACCAGTGCTGAGCCTGGGTTCGGGATTTCACGGGACGGCAGTCACCGTATGCCCAAGATTAAAGAAACCACAGGTACAACTAAACAGGAGGGTCTCTCTCTTATACTGTATGTGTCTGTGACACAGACACACATGTATGTGCATGACTGGAACAAAAGAGACATTTACTAAAGTCATTGAAGTCAGATACAGGCAGGTGTATATTTTAAATGCTAACATGCTGATGCAAGCTAGGGTTGATCATCTTGAGAAAACTAGCAAGAGTAAGCTAGACTTACTGCAAAACCCTGCCCAGTGTTGCCAGTCCTGTGACTGCCTTTTTCTTCTTCTTTTTTTTGCCAAAGCATTTGAAGCAGTGATTGCTGTCAGGATGTACTGGGACTACTTGTACTGGGGTTGCAAGTAGACATTGATGTTTTAAGGGGTCACAAGACAAAAAACTTGGGCACCACTACTTTAAAATATATTCCTGCCCTCATTTGTTTTCTTAAAGTGTCACTTTCCATCTATTTACCCCTTTAGGAATCAATATGTGTTTTTAACAAGTATGCAAATTCTGGAAAACATTCAAATCGTCATCTCTGTATTCACAGTACACGTAAAGTATATTTGTTATTATTAACACGTGTGAGATGCTTAACGGTTCTCTCTGTTTCCCTACTACCCCTAGTGTAGCTTGCACACAGCTGAAGAAGGTTGGGGAAGACTCATCTTTAGCTCTCTGTAATGAGACGAGTACCACCACCACAACCACGTCACCATCTTCATTAAGAAGTAGCACAGAGCCCAGTGAGCTAACACAGGCCAGCCCAGAGCCTGACCCACAAGCCCTGGCTTCCCCCTCAAGCGGCTCTTCATGTGACCCTAAATCAAGCAGCCTCAGGAAGCCACGCAGGGATTTGATGCTCAGGAGAAGTTGGGGTACCATAATGCCGGGCTCCAAGAGCTTAGAAGCGCTGTTACAAAAGACCAGAGCCACACTTACAAGGAAAAATGGAGGTCAGAATCAGTCTCAAGATCCCCCAAATATACAGAGGATATTCTCTGCCAAAACCTTGCCTAAGAGCTTGTCCCACGGTTCAGTCGCCTCTAATTCATCTAGTAAAATGCTGCTCAGAAGAGCCTCCCTGTCGCTGCCAGAGTCAACAGCTCCCAGGCTGGATGCATGTAGGCCTGCGTGGAGGCGCCGTGTGCCCTTCGGTCACTGCTTCCTGCGGAGAAAGAAAAACACGGATGGTGATGATGAAGACAGAAAGATGCCATCACATGCTCTGTTCTCTGCCAACTCGCTTTCTTTCAATCACGAGGAAGACACAGTCATGAAAGCTGACTGTAAAGCTGAGCAGAGTAACACGGTCTCAGCCGCGACTGACGTGAGCCTCAAAGCGAGGCTAGATCGTGTAAATTCAATGAAGGGAAAAACCTACAGCCTTCAGACAGGGTTCGCGCTTGCACGTAAGGATGCCTTAGAGATGGTCGGCGTGTTGCGTTCCAGCCTCGGACGCTCGTCCAGAGGTGAGAAACGCGAGGTCAACGAGGCTGACAGGGACACGTTCTCCCAGCTGCTGTTCATGCAGGCCAAAGTGCTGAGCAGTGCCTGCAGTCAGATGGGCGTGGAGTACAGCAGTCCAGAGGAGTTACTGCTCACTCTGACGCACAGCTTCCACACACTCTGCTGCCTGACGCAAGCCTGCATGTCACTCGTGGAAGGCCTGAGCACCGAGAGCGAGCGGCGTGAGGTGGTAGCCAAGGTGGACGCGGTCGTCATGAACTACGTGTGTCTGCTGGAAGCTGCTGAGGCGGCTTCGGGAGGCTCCCCCAGTGACCAAAGTGTCAATGCATTGACACATCACTCTGCCACCATGTCTGCTATTATAAACGCACTGACTCACTCACTGAAAACACTGCTCTACAAATAAACTGTTCTGTCCTAATTATTGATTTTAAAGCCATACATAAGAGACATGGGTTTAACAACCAATGTGAACTGCTGTGAAAAAGGAAAAAAAACTTGCCTTGTATATACAATATTTTATTATGGAAAGTGAGACAAATGAATTGATATGAATCATTAAAAGTTTTAAAAAGATTATATTAAGGCCTCTGAAGAATATGACCCTCCTCTCAAGTATATTATATAATAGGGATTGTTTTTAATGATTCATTGGTTATATTAGGGGCTTAACATGTAGATTATTACAACCCTATTGATACCTTGTTTATACATTGTAAGAATATATATGTTGGAGAAATGCATAAACTATATACAGCTCTAGACAAATCATTGCACAGGACAAGACGTGTTTAATCAAGTAATGCATACGACTTTTTTTGCTGGATTCACATTTATTGAATGATTACTATACACATGAGCACTGAGTCCTTTCCTGTTCTTTTTTGTCAACGTCATTAAAAAGATTAAAACTTTTAAAAAGTCTTCTCTAATTATTTTTTGTCTGTTTGTGCGTACAAACACAATAATGGTTGTGTTAATTACCAACCTCTCATACAGTACCATATTTTTTTATCTAATTTTGCAGTGATGTTCTGATCATTAACACACTTTTTCAGTTTATCTCTGAAGCATCAAAGCAAACAATAAAAGACCTACTTTTCTAGATTATACAAGTTTGCTCCTAAAATTGCATTATTCATACAGAAAAGTTACTTGACACGTGTTAAGTTTTATAACTACATTTAATAATTAATGATTTTACCACATACTCAAGCCTGAGTGGTGGCAATGCTTTTTGTATTAATGATGACGCTGGCCCATTTCACTGTTATGTGTGAGAGTAGCACATATTGCTACTGCATTGATGAGTCTATGCTAGCAGCTGTGTGAGGCTGTACTTTGAGCTAAATGCTAACGTGCTGTTGTGAAGCAAGATATGCATGTTCACCATCTTAGTTCATCTTATTAGCGTGCTAACATTTGCTAATGAGCACAAAACATAAGCACAGATGAGGATGATGCAAATATGATTTAGTTTAGCAGGTATTTGTTCATAAACCAAAGTATTGGACAAATTCAAATTTTGAACTCGATGAAAAGTTAGATGATCATCAAAATTATTATGATTCATTCTCTGGGGACCACAAGTGTCTGTACACGTTTGCAGTGCAGCTGTTTAGAAATTTTAGTCTGGACCAAAGATGTGGACCGACAGACAGACGGACATTATATATCATTGCAGCTAGCAAGACTAAAAAGCCACCTTGTCATCATGCCTTTTTGCTGAAAGACATTGATCAGGGGGATGCTTTTTCTAAAATGGTATCTATTCATAAAATTGGGTTTCTCAAATAAAGGGCCAAACACACACACATTCTGTCTGGACAGATCACGCATGAGAGTGAATGCTATTCAGCCGTAGCCACAAAGTAGCCAAAGGTAAAGGAAAAAGATTCTGCCTGCTGCCAGAATAGCATGTTTACCATGCAAGCTGCTAAACCTAAACCCGAGCTTGGGTTTCACTTTCTCCTGCCGAAGAACCAGAAATGAAACAGCTCTTTCTACCACTGAATAACCCACAGCTCATCCAGCTGTTATACTGCACTAAGAGCAAGATACTATCATCCTCTCTAAAAGGAAACCTCTTCATCGTAATCTTTGCCTGAATCTTGTTTGCACTTTTATGTAACATACAAGATCAGTCAACTGTGATCAAACACATATTGTAAAAGATGGAAGATTTTGATGTGCGTGATTTGTGGAAATAGGGAAGTGGCGCTGGCTAATTATACACACAATGGGCTAACCCAGCCACCTGTTACTTTCATCCCATCACCTTAGAGCTGATCATCAATGTTAAACTTCTTTCAGTACTCCATCAAACTTGAGAACAGAACTCGTGGCAGGACCTCTTGTGAATCTCTCCTGAACAATGTTCTTCCATCTAGTGAGTACCACTTATCTTTGTTGATATACTGTATTGTATTGTCGTTGCATTTATAAGTAGTGAAGTGGCAGGTTGGCTTTGTTTAGAAGGGCTGTAAACTTCATGGAGAGGTGGAAAATGAGACGCTAGCTTGTACTAGTTGTGCTAGTAGCATATTTGCTAACTCAAAATGTTGATTTTAGCATGCTTCATATGTACATTGTGTGTGTTTTCTTGGTTATGTAACCGTATTATCAGCTTTCCACCTGCATGTAATTCTCAGTGAACTCCCTGTGCTTCTATACAGATGTGTGTGGCACTGCTGGGCCTGTGGTGTTGCCTCTCCATGTCAACAGCTCGCGTCTCATACCCAAAAACTCTGCCATGCGATGTTGTCGAGGACAACAACGGCAGCGTGGTGACGGTTGACTGCACTGAGAGAAGCCTCAAAGATGTCCCCCGAGGCATCCCGAGAGACACAACCAACCTGACGCTCACCATCAACCATATTCCTAAATTAAACTCCACCTCCTTTAGCGGTCTGGACAACCTGAAGGAAATTGACATGCGGTGCAACTGTGTGCCAATCAAAATCGGGCCCAAGGACCACATGTGCACTGAGAGTGTGATAATAGAGGAAAACACCTTTACCAGCTTGACGAACCTGCGAGCACTGTATCTAGATGGCAATCAGCTCTACTCTATACCCAAAGGCCTCCCTCAAAACCTGATCCTGCTGAGTTTGGAAGTGAATCACATTTATAATATTTCTAAAGTAAACCTCTCTGAGATTAGAAATATTGAGATGCTGTACCTCAGTCAAAACTGTTATTACCGTAACCCGTGTAATACTTCCTACGCCATAGAGGATGGTGCATTTTTACAGCTAGACAATTTAACATTGCTGTGTCTTAAGTCAAATAACTTGTCCTTTATTCCACATCAACTCCCCACAAGTCTGAAGGAGTTGTACCTCTACAACAACAACATAGAAGTAGTCACTGATGAGGATTTCAAAAACTTAACGAACCTTGAGATTCTGGATATCAGCGGAAACTGTCCACGATGCTACAACGCTCCTTTCCCATGCAACCCGTGCCCAAATAATTCCCCACTCAATATCAGCAAGACGGCTTTTAAAATGTTGACGAAGCTAAAGACGCTGCGCCTGCACAGTAACTCGCTGACATGTGTGCAGTCCGAGTGGTTTGCCAACACAACAGAGCTGAGAGAGCTCGACCTCTCGTCAAACTTTTTAGCACAAGCGATAGGAGTCACGGACTTCCCACGATTCCTGGGCAAACTGGAAGAATTGGACCTTTCATTTAACTATGAGCTTCAGAAGTACCCTCAAACACTGAGGCTGAGCTGCAGTTTCTCCTCCCTCAAATCCCTTCGAATCCTCAGACTGAAGGGCTTTGTGTTTCAGCAGCTACTGCCAGAGAGCATTGCTCCTTTAAAACCCCTCACAAACTTGGAGGTTGTAGATCTAGGTACAAACTTCATTAAAATGACAAACCTAAGTATTCTGATGGAACTCAAAAGCTTTAAAATAATCAGTCTGTCTGACAACAAGATCTCTTCCCCCTCCGACGGCCTGGATGGTGTCGGTTTTTCCGGGGGAGAGCCCTTGAACTGGTCTCCCATGTCGGCTGCAGCGCAGTACCAAAGTAAGGAAGTGAGAGAGATTCATTACTTCAGATATGATGAGTATGCACGCAGCTGCAAATACAAAGATAAAGAACTTGGAACAGTTACGTCCTTTGTCAACAAGAATTGCAGTCAGTTCGGCAAAACCCTGGATGTGAGCAGAAACAACATATTCTTCTTGCATTCAAGATTTTTAAATCTCGGAGAGCTGCGATGCCTCAATCTGTCCGGCAATGCAATGAGCCAAAGTCTGAACGGCTCTGAATTCACATATCTGAGTAATTTACAATATCTAGACTTCTCCAATAATCGCCTGGATCTGCTCTACTCCACTGCCTTTCAAGAGCTGAAAAGTCTGGTCATCTTAGATATCAGCTACAACAACCATTACTTTGAGTCAGAGGGCTTGACTCACATGCTCAATTTTACGAGGAATTTGAAAAATCTCAAGATATTGCTCATGAACCACAACCAGATCTCTACTTCCACCAACGCAGAGCTGGAGAGTGAATCTCTGGAGAGGTTAGAGTTCAGAGATAACCGGTTAGACGTGTTGTGGAGAGACGGGTACACTAGATACTTCAATTATTTCAAGAATTTACTCAATCTGACTGTCCTCGACATCTCTCAAAACAACCTCAATTTCATTCCACCGGAAGTGTTCAGCGGTTTGCCAGACAAACTATCTGAGCTCTACATCAAAAACAACAAGCTAAAAGATGAATCCTTTAATTGGGAGAAACTACAGCTTCTAAAATCTTTGCAAGTCTTAGATCTCAGTGGAAACAGTTTGACTACTGTTCCACCCATGCTGTCAATCTGTACCAAATCCCTAAAGAAGCTCCTTTTACATAAAAACCAAATCGTAAAGATTACGCCAGATTTCCTTAAGGATGCCTACAACTTAAAATACCTGGATCTTAGTTATAATCACATACAGCACATTGAGAAATCCAGCTTTCCAGATGACGTCGTTGATAAGATGGACAAGCTGCTTCTGCACAATAACAGATTCCTGTGCACGTGCAATGCCACTTGGTTTGTCACATGGCTCAACAGGACCACAGTGACCATCCCCCGACTGGCCACGGACGTTACATGCTCTAGCCCAGGGGCACAGAGGGGTCATCCTGTGATCTCAGTGGACCTGCTGGCCTGCCAGCACAGCTACCTGTCAATCGTCCTCTACACCCTGATGACTTCCCTCGTCCTCGGCTTCCTCACACTGTCAGTCTCCAGCCACCTCTTCCTGTGGGACGTCTGGTACATCTATCACTTCTGCAGGGCAAAGCTCAAAGGTTACAGCCGCCTGTACTCCCAAAGCTCTGCCTATGATGCCTTTGTGATATATGACAAGGAGGACTCGGCGGTGACAGAGTGGGTGATGAAGGAAATGTGCGCTCATCTGGAGGAACGCGGAGACCGACGCCTGACGCTGTGTCTGGAGGAACGGGACTGGATCCCTGGATGCCCCCTGATCGACAACCTGTCCCAGAGCATCCACAACAGCAAGAGGACAGTGTTCATCCTCACCAGCAAATACCTCAAGAGCGGCAACTTCAAGACAGCTTTTTACATGGCCAACCAGAGGCTGATGGATGAAAGAAACGACGTGATTGTACTGATCTTCTTGGAGAAAGTACCTTGCAATTCAAAGTACCTGAGATTAAGGAAGAGACTGTATCGGCGGTCTGTGCTGGAGTGGCCAACAAACCCTCAAGCCCAGCTGTACTTCTGGTTCAGCCTGAGAAGTGTTTTAGTAACTGAAAGTCACAAACAATACAACAGTCTATTCAAAGAGACACTGTAAAAAAAAAACAATATACTGTGACACTTAGTTCCTGCTTTAATTTAAGATTGCTCTGAATGTACTTCTGTATATGAATTACAATGTGTGAACAACAAGTCACTCTTTAACCCCCGTGCTCCCAGGGACCGGGTCCCTGCAGTCCGCAGAGGTTCACTTTTTGTCATATCTCACAGGATCATTTCAATGTTGTCAATCAATTGCTTTCTAATGACTTCATATCACGGCTTTCTGGTCCTGTTTTACATTGTGCTTTTTAAAATGATCATTTTAAATACAACTGTACTGTATTGGGGTCACGTTACACAATAGAGTCTCTTTGCCATCTCCACAGAGAATAATCATTTTCACTTTGACGGAGCAACAAACCTGCAAACAAATGAAAAGGGGAAGTGGAACAGATTCACTTCTTTAATTCACATGCTACTTCTTCCCCACAGCCTTGTTGTGAGCACCAGACAGTTCGTTGCTTTTGATTGACTTCAGCAACAAGGTTTTTTTTAATATATATATATATATTTTAAATGCTTTACATGTCAAAAATGAAGAACCCAGTCTAGACATAGTTTTTTAACAAATAGTTCATTTTCAATTGTACATGAAAGCGTGCCAGGGTCAAGGTTTTTCAAGTTTTGTCTGAAGGAATCACAGTGCATGCACAATGGTGAGTTTTATTGATACGTTTCCCTGAACTTTATTTGTAATATTTGCTCGTTGTATAGCATAGAATAGATATATCTACTGAAAGTATACCAAACGTTTTACTCAGACTTCTTCTTTGTCGGGGTGTGTTAGGGATTTCCTGGTTACCTGCTTGTAATTTTTAATTGGATGTGTAATGTAATCTGTCATGACTTTGTGCTTCTGTGATTAACTTTATGGCCCTAGATAATACTTGGCTTAACTGTGTATACTTTGACTCATTGAAAACTGTTTAGTGGCATTTCTGATTATGGTGTGATCTACAGTATATAACACATTAAACTTCACTCACATCTGTGTGGAAAACAAACTATATCCTATCATCTTTATTCTATCAGTATCCTTTTCCCATTGTTCCGAAAGTAACAGTTAAGGAGCAGTCTGTCAGTGGACTTGTGATTACTAACTCATGCCGCACAGCCAGACATTGTTCAAACCCACACAACCTTATTTTAAATTCTCGTTTACAAAGATACCATGAAATGGCTAAATGGCTAAAATGATTGACAAGATTATTTCCATTCGATGGAAGGTGCATCCATATCTCACTCACTGTAAAGACCACAGCCTCAGTAAAGAGCTGTATCGAGGCACATGCACAGAATATATATCTACCGTCTCTCACTGTGCAACACTCTCAACAACCTACAGCAGCTTATGGGGAATAAAAGGAAAAGCAGATGTTAAAGTGAGAATGTGTAGCTTTCGGAGGAAGAAATGATTTACTTAGTTACATCGTCTGGCTGATGGTTTAACATAATTCATAATTCAAACTGCCAAGAGCAGTTATTCCAGTTGAGTGATATTTAAACTAGAGCTGACATCTGCTGGTTAAAAGTGGTACTATTCGGAAAAGTCATTTTCAACACTTTTAGGACAGGTTCATAATTTGTCAGGTCTGTCCTCCATCATGAGTCGGGTGCCCACATGAACATTGAAACAGGTTGTGCTTGCTGTAATCATACCTTCTAACTATTGTTTAGAGACATTGCGAAACCCATCCTTTAATATAACACAAAATGCATGATATACTGTATGATATACATGTCTGTTTATATACATGTTTATGAAATACTGCATTTCACCAATTCTATTGTTCACCTACAGACCGTCACACGTTGGATGCACTTGCTGCTGTTCGGTCTGTGTTGCCATTATGAGATCCAGCCTGCTGCATGCAAACCTGCGTGGATGAGGTCGCAGTTCCCTTGTGATGTCACAGCGTACAATACCTCTACGGTCCGATTTGACTGCAAAGAGCGTCATCTGACAATGGTACCTTATGGGATAACCACTAACGCTACTGAACTTAACTTATCAGAAAACTACATTCGGAATATTTCGGCTGATTTGTTTTCCAGCCTGCTGAATCTGACTCAACTCAATCTCAGCAGGGCAAACAAGGAGAAAGCAGTGCTCATTGCTGCGAATGCTTTCAAAAATCTGACAAAACTGCGAGAACTGAGACTGACTGGCAACTATCTGAAAGAAATTCCCGGCAATCTCCCTCTCAGCGTGGAAATCCTCGACCTGAACAATAACAAGATTTTTTTGTTGGATAACAGGAGCCTTGCTGGCTTACCAAACGTGACTCATTTAAGGTTATCCAGAAACTGCTACATCTGGAACCCTTGTGGGAAATCTGTTACAATTATGAAAGGCAGTTTTGCAGTTATGAACAAGCTGCAGGTTCTGGACTTGTCTTCTAACAACTTAACAGAAGTTCCCAAAGGATTACCCCAATCATTAAGCACGTTAATACTGGGTTCTAACAGAATCCAGGACATATCTAAAGATGATTTCTTGTGGCTACCGAATTTAAAAGTCCTAAAAATTGAAGGAAACTGTCCAAGATGTCAAAATGCTCCATTTCCTTGTGTTCCTTGTAAAAACGTGTCTCTTGGTATCCATCCTAATGCATTTAAGAATCTAACACAGCTCCTAACACTGAACCTGGGAGGAAACTCCCTGGACTACCTGAATCCCTCCTGGTTTAAGAAGCTGAACAAGCTTAAGCAATTGTTCCTGTCGTTCAACTTCTTATTAAAAGCAATTACTGAGGAGGCAACATTTCTAAAATATCTCCCAAAGTTAGAAGTAATTGATCTCTCTTTCAACTTTGCCCTCAAATTATACCCCACGACATTAAATCTCTCAAAGGAGTTTTCAAATCTCGTGTCTCTCAGAACTTTGCATTTGGAGGGTTTGGTCTTCCAGAATCTTGGCCTGGACACGCTCAGACCTCTGTACGAGCTCCAAAACCTGTCCGCACTGAACTTGGGGACTAACTTCATTATTCACTCTGATTCCACCATATTCAGCAAATTTATCCACCTGAAAATGATATACCTCGCAGAAAACAGGCTGTATCCCATCCCAGCGAGAAGTCCAAGTGACGGAGACAATCAGGGGTCTGACCTCTCTATTTCACTGCTCGTAAAACCCCATCCGAAAGATTATGTTTATGAACTATCCCACGGCCTTATCAAAGAAGAGTGCTTTGACTCTGGACGAGTGCTAATCCTCAGCTCAAATAATCTCTTCTTCATTTCTCCAAAGCAATTTGACGGCTATGGGAATATTGCATGTCTCAACCTCTCCAGTAATGGATTTTCAGCAGCACTCAACGGAACAGAGTTCTCCATGCTGCCTAATCTGACATACCTAGACCTTTCATTCAACAGGATTGATCTGGCCTATGACAACGCCTTCAAAGAACTAAATAAACTACAAGTGCTAGACCTCAGTAACAATGATCACTACTTTAAAGCATTTGGGATAACGCATAATTTAAATTTTACAAAAAATCTGCCTGCTCTGAGGGTGCTGAATATGAGTCATAATTCCATTTCCACGTTGACAACAAAAATGTTGCACAGCAAATCATTGACAGAACTTCAGTTCACAAATAATTTTCTCGGGACTCTTTGGAAAGAAAGCGACGTCTCATATGAGATGCTTTTTACTAATCTTACTAATTTGAGAATTTTAGATATATCCTACAACAGCATTGCAAAGATTCCAGACAATGTTTATGAATATTTGCCGTCTAACCTCACCACACTACGCATAAATCACAATCATCTTACTGATTTTACATGGGACAAACTCACGTGTTTCCATCAACTTCAAATTTTAGACCTGAGCTTCAATTATATAACTAATGTGACAGTTATAAACGCAAATGTCTCTTTGACTTTCCTTGACCTGAGTCATAATCACATTATCCACTTGGACACTGGGTTTCTAAAGGGTGCAAAAAGCCTCACGACTCTTAGCCTTAGCAACAACAAACTGACTATAATCAATCAATCCACCTTCCAATCCAGACCTGAATCTCAGATCCAGACTCTGTACATGCAGAGAAACCCGTTCCAGTGTACCTGTGATTCATTAGACTTCATTGTGTGGATTGAAAACAGTGGTGTAAAGATCCCTGGGCTGACCACCGAGGTGACATGCGACACACCGGCGAACCAGCACGGTCAAGCTCTGATCTACTTTCACATTAACCAGTGTGTAAATGACAGTCAGGCGTTCTTGATCTACATTCTGACAAATTCCTTGATTATTGTTTTCATGTTTGTGGCAACAGTTGCTCACTTGTTCTACTGGGATGCTTCCTACGTGTTTCACTATATGAAAGCTAAGCTGAAAGGATACAGATCCTTGAACTCACCAGACTGTGTTTATGATGTCTTTGTGACGTACGATACCAGAGATCCACACGTCTCCGAGTGGGTGATGAGGAACCTGCGAGTGAAACTGGAGGAGGAAGGAGATAAGCATCTTCCTCTGTGTCTGGAGGAGAGGGATTGGGCCGCCGGAGCCCCACTGGTAGAGAACCTTGCTCAGAGCATCCGGTACAGTCGTAAGACGCTGTTCGTCTTAACCGAGGCTTATGTTAAGACCGGGGTTTTCAAGCTGGCGATGTGTCTGGCCCACCAAAGACTGCTTGATGAGAACGTGGACGTGATCGTGCTGCTGATGCTGGAACCCGTCCTGCAGCATTCTCACTTCCTGCGCCTGAGGAGGCGGATGTGTGGGAAAAGTGTGTTGGAGTGGCCAAGAACAGCTGCCGCAGAGCCCTGGTTTTGGCAAATCTTGAGGAATGTGGTCAGAGTGGACAACCAGGTGATATGCAACAAGACTTATAAAAAGTACTTCACCGTCAAGTGAACCAATGACAACTGTCTGGGAATGATTTAGGCCTAACTTTAAAATGCTATATCTGGTGCCTTTTTAAATTGATTGTTCTATGTCAACTCTGATGTGGTCCTTCACAACTTGTATCACTCTGTCTGGGGTTAATTAAAGACAAATAAAGATATTGATTATGTTTTATGTTTTACAATGATACAGAATGTCTTGTGTGGAAAATAGTATCAAATAAATCAACTCATTTAAAATCGGTGCCCTTTTTTGGATGTTATCTGGTCTCCATCTAGCCTCGACAAAATATTTAAGGTAACAAATTCAACCAACACAATTTGTTGCAAGAATAAAATGTGCTGCATTATCCCTCAGGCCTATTTCTAATTTGTCAAGACTCAACTATGAGAGACTCAAACGAAAACATGTCGAGCTTTGCACAACTAAAAAAAACTCTGTCCAATCTGCAGTTCCAATGAAATGCCTCTCTACCGACACTTCCTGGTTATACCTTTGTTTGTCCGCAAGGTGTCGCCCTCTGATACACGTTGTAATGGCTCGTTTTGTGCAGGTTAAACCCAAACCAGTCAACTCTTTATCTCACTCTTAAATCACCCTGCAGCCTACATTTTTTCCTCGCGTTGTGGCACGAATAACGAAACCGCTGTGATGGTAAATTCTATTAATGGAGAGTGATGGCGTGATTTCACTCAGCTATAAGTTGCAGTTATTTTCCCTCACATGAATTCACAATTCAAAATAAAAAAAAATATGGCTGCGCTATACCCAGCGTTGTATAACTTTAGTCATCTTAAAGCAAAAACATACTCAAAAACATACGTAAAAAAAGCAGGCTTTGGAGACAGTGGACGTGACGTCAGCTGGCTATTTGCATACTGCGCACTATTTATACTGCGACTGACGCTACAGCCATCACTCCGCTCCTCCGCCAACGACAGACGTGCATCCAGTCATTTATACGATTCAGACCCAGGTGAGTGTTTCATTGTTTCTGACATCATGTGCGAGTTTGAATTGAGTCTGATTTTATTTCATATTTACTGATGATTGATTCAGGGACTAGTGAGTGCGTATTGTTTCTCCTGGTCCTCCCACAATGTCTTACCTCAGCTCATGTAGTGTTAGAAGCCGCTGGAATTAATCAGAAAATGCCTGATGTTCAAAGAAATACAACAGAAGGGCCTAACGTGTCTTTGTTTAATTTATGAAACTAAAACAAATGTCGCACGCTTTGTCAGTAAGTTGGATAATGTATTTGGCTCGCCTCGTTAAATTCCGTAGGACTGTACATGCTCTGCGTTCATTGTTCTGAGGGGGGGGGGGGGTTCTCTTGTGAAGGCAGTCTGCACGTCTAGATTGCATTGAAGGGCGGTGTCCCTTCAGCTGCACACGTTCACTAACTGACAAAAGAGTTTCTTAAATCGGGTGCTGATAAACTCATACGCGGCGTGTTTCCACAAAAACGTCAGTCTTTCTCAGAATTAGTTGCTTTTTTTTTTTTTTTGCCAAAATCAGATTATGTAAATGTCCCTTCGAGCTCTTGTTAATTCTGATCAGCTGCCCAGGTGTTTTCTGATTGAACTCAATTGACGCACCACTAATTTGAGTTTCCATGTCTGTTTTTAGAACCTCTGCAGAAATGTCTGACAAACCCGACGTCTCCGGAGTCGAAAGCTTCGACAAGACCAAGCTAAAGAAGACTGATACCGAGGAGAAGAACACCCTGCCAACCAAAGAAAGTATGTGACGTACATGCTGACTTTTTTTTTTTTATCCAGAACATGTATTTGTTGTGTTAAACCTTTGCTCTAATAACTTCTCTTTTCTTGCAGCCATCGAGCAGGAGAAGACTACATAATGGAGCGCAGTGCATTGTACATTCCACAAGCCTTACTACTTTTCTGTTACGATGTGTATTCCTATTGAGGTACCTAAAAACAAAAAAAAACATTGCTGTTAAGCCACCATTCCACTAATTCGGCTAATGTTGCTTTGTACCGTAAGGGAGTGTGGCTTGTCGTCACCATGGGTTCCTGGTCATCTGTTCCTGTGGCTGCATCTCTTTTTAAGTGTGCTGTTTGGCGTGGCTGTGTCATGAAACAACTGGGGGACCTACACTTCCCTATGATTTGTAACACTTCTGGCTGCTTGTGACTGCTTGCATAGCAAGCGCTGTGTTTTGTAAGAACATCTGGCATGCACAAGCTTGTTAAATATGCAAATAAAAAAATATATAATGACTTTGTGTCCTTGTGGTTTTACACTGACAGATTTTCATACCAGCCACCTTGAGCTCTAAGAACCACTTTTGAGTAACCGTCTGGCCATGAATTTAGCTTTCCTCTCAACGAGCTGCTTTGGCAGCACTTTGTCGGCATTGAGTCTGTCTTTAGCACCGTGAAGTTAACACCTGACCTAAAAAGCACTGACTCTAACCTGCAAAAGCATGCTTTGCTCCATTTTCAAACTATGCTCTCGCAGCAAAGGTTTTGTAATGGCGTAAATATCATAACCTTCTCACACCAGGATGCTTGTACAACAAATTGTTTCAATGCCCTCGGAAACTTCTTTAATATTTGAATGAGAGCTGTTCGATAAGTCTGGTGCTGCACCTACAATGAGTTAGTGTGGACTCTCAAACTGTTTTTACTCCCCAAATGAGCTTTATTTTGTTCCGACACTAAATGCGCCCATATGCTCTGAACACTAACCCTGGATGCACAGTCATGACATCTTCCCCAATTCCTTGTATGGATAAAGAATCAGTGATTTACAGGAACTACTGATGTAAAGAGGGAACATGAATCCTTGCACAACGGTTGACATTTAATAAAACAAATTTGCCAACTCCGGCCTTTGGTCATTCTATACTGCAGTATAGTTTGAGTAAATGATGGCCTTTGTGACCTCATTGAACGTGGAAACCACAGCACTGACGAAGCTGTCCCCAAGAAGAAGACAAAAGACCAATATACACAAGGAGAATCCTACCTCGTTCTGCAGCACCGAGATGATCGTATTTCATGTGGGGAGAGGGATTACGTAACTGTCTATAGACAATAACAATGGGCTCTGCTGAGGGATTGGAACAAGTTCACATTCATCCTCGTCTCCATGAGGCTGCATTTAATCGAAGATCCTTTTTAGAAAAACGGACATGTTGGTTTATTTTTCCAGAGCCCTTTTAAGGAGCACCAAAAGGCCACATTTATAACCACATCTGTGATGCCAGCCCCCCCCCCCCCCCCTTAAGTCCTCTCCCATCCTTATGTGCAGTTTTGCCACACAACAGCTCCTCAGTGTCTTATAACAATGTGTGTTTTGGGAAAAACAGTCGCCAATATTACACATTACGAGACACTGCCTTCTCCTGTTACGCTCTCTCCGCACTTTGTTTAACATAAGTGATGTACGTGTATAGCAGCAGACATATTTTCTCCTGACAACCTTGCTACATGGATGCAGCATTATGCTCATGGACACTTTGAGAGACGACATGTTGGAACGATCAAAATCTTTACTGTACCATAGTACTGAGTTACCCTGTTTTTGCTGCTGCTGCTGCTGCTCCTCGTGTGGATCAGCCCCAGTCGAGACCTGATAACTGTCTGTGAAAAGGGATGCAAATGACACTGAGGGCTGATTGTGGTGAACTTGGCTGGAGGCACCAAGAGGCCATCTGCCAGTGTTGTGACGGGCACGCTCTGGACCAGCTGTGGCGCGGACTGACTGCAGCTCACTACGAACAACACAGCTGCCTCTTAGACTGCCGATACGTAATGTGCTTTATGAATGAAACCACACTGGGTATCTATACGGCTTACAGTACACTGCATACTTAATCCCATCAACCATACGATAGTGTTACTCCGCCTAAGTGGCTTAGAAATAAAGCTCTAGTTCAGTCCTCTCTCGCATGCTCACTCACATTTTCCTTGCTGTCATTGTTTGGGGCTGTTAATCATGATATCAGCTGTTCTGATCAGCTGGTCTCTTCTATCCAATAGCACAGCGACACAATTACATTGTTAGCGTATCATCTCGCTGCCGTCTGCTTTTAAATATGGTTGTCTCTCTACCTTCAGTACGTTCATGTTGCTGTTACGCGCAACGCCTCTCCATCTTTGCAAATTCTTCACAGATTCATCAGCTTCATCAACTCATCAACTCATCATTCTATCAGCCTCATCAGCCACCACCAGTGTCTGGACTCCACAGGGGATTACACATCTCCCTGTAGAGTCCAAGCGCCTGTCAAGACTTTATCATCACATATCATCCGTCAATAATAAACAATTGTCTTTTATTCATCTGACTTGTGTCTCCTGATTACGGTAGCTTAACTGATCTATGCTGTGTCATGGAGGATGGACCATGAACTGACTGTAGCGATGTTTCAGATCACACGGTTTGCACTGGATGTGATGAATGTTGTGGTCCGTGTTGAAGTACAGTGTAGCAATGAGTCACAGTGTGAGAAGGAGGGATGAACAAGACCATTTTGAAATGTAACATGAGATTCTGCTTTACTGATGCAAATAGATTGACAACCAATCAGTGTCTAATTTTTTTAAACCAATACAACCCCTGTTGATGATAGCAGCAAATCCCCTGACATCTTTTTTTTTGGGGGGGGGGGGGGGGGGTGTTTATAGGAAATGCTACGAGGGCAAAGACAATGCTTGTTCCCACCGGTTGTGGTGTTTACATGCAGGAGGATGTGACAGGATCTCACAGCTGCTGCAGCAGCAGCGCGGTCAAACTCATCTCTGCTGCTTCCTCACGTTCAGATTAAAACCCGGGCAATACTTCTTGCGCGGTGTTTCCATGGTAGCAGACAGGAGATTTCAGCTTCCCAAACATGTTCACATCATCAGAGCACGAGATCAATTCAATGAAGCAGGCAATTAGATGAATAGGATCACTAGATTGGTGCAAGTACAGTAGTAATGATTTCAAAAATTCTCTCTTGACACAGTGTGGTGGTTTTACTGTATATATGTGGTTCACCTTTGTCACATCACATGATCATTAAGGTTCCTCCATTATACTAAGAAATCGTTTGGTAAAAACATTTTGTTCTTCTATTTCTTTACACATAAGTTAAACGGAATCCAACACCACGCATGGTTTTATCGGCGTGCTATCATTTAAAAGGCGTAAAGGGTTGTAGGCTAGCCCGTAACAAATAGCTGCTGTGTGAAGTAAAACAAGTGAAACTCAACTCCCCAGTAAACTATTTTCTGCTGGTTTGGTTTCTCACTGTGCAAAGATTTGTGCTGGGGTTTTTTGTTACGTTTCAGTACATAGAGAGAGAAGACACGGTATAAATAAGTAAAATGTCTATTTATAACAAATCCTCGGTACCAAATGACTGTGTCTAGTTTTGTCACTGACATAGAATAACAGAACAGAATAATAACAACAGAATAATCAAAAATTTAGGAAGAGGAACATTGTGGAATGTTATCGACGGTAAACTAATACTGTCACAAATATACTGTCAGTCATACTACAGATGCAGAGTGATTTATATGAGAAAGGTTTACTCAATTCTCACGATTAACCTGAAGCTGGGACAAAAATGTCCATTCATCTGTAAAGGGAGGTTCAGCGTCTTTATGTTCCTGATTCAGAGTGAAGCAAGAAAAGGACAATTCATCTTTGTCCTCATTATCATACCCACGGTGGGAAAAAGCAGTGCTGCCATTGTGTGATAGGTAGACACAAAAGCTGAGGGTCTGCGCTGGCCAATCCAGTGACACACCATAATGGTTGCTATGTGTGACAAAGAAACTCCCAGAAACGTGATCGAGATCTGCGGCAGACGGGAGATTATCCATATATCTGGCTAACAAACCGATCACTTTAACAGGGACACACTAATATGTATCTGTGTGCAGGTTTTAATATGAATCTCGAGGAAAAAGCCTGATCACCAAAGCGCATGCAAGGAGAGACAAAGAGTTCTGATCTGTTGTGTATTCTCCTAACCTTTAGTTAGTGGTGCATTCCAGGTGCATTCTCTACTAAGTAGGGGTTTGGTGTTCATTCCATTCATCTTATCAGTCCTAAGAATTACATAGCAAAGGTGGAAGCCAAAAGGCCTTGTGGGTTATCATGTGAAACCTGATGAACATACTCCCTAGCTGAAGCAGAAGCAGATGAAGCAGATTCTTTAAGTAAAGTGATGGAAAAAGATAGAATCAGATAGAAAACGAAATAAAGAGAAGGCAGACAAAATAATTGAAGTTCTCCACGGAAAACATTTCAACAGATATCCCCATCACAATCACAGACACAAACAATCAGCAGTCAGCGTCTTAAAGACTTCAAAGTCTTGAAAACACAAACAAACTGCACTGAAATAGAGGAACAGGCAGGCATTAAGCCTGGATTTTTAGACAGACAGAGGTCATGACTCCAAATCCCCATCTACCGAAGACATTTTTGAATATTCATAAACATCAAAATTGTAATATTTCCCTTTCATCTCTGTAAATGTTGTCTCAAAGCTTTTCTCTACCCATGTAACTCCTGAAATAAATGCACCGCATCATGTCTAAATTATCAACACAAATTTCTTATTTCAGAACATTTCAAGAGCTAGTTCTTGCGAAAAAAAAAAAGAAGAAAAAAAAAATGACACGGCATTAAGCTCAGCAACTATATATGGACGTGAGGAAGGTTACAGGGTTATTAACACATCGGCATCCTATAATTCCAAGAACAAATGCCTCTTTGGCTTGCTGGACTACATTCTGTGTATTCTGACGAGCTCGGCAGATGTGTCCCGAGTGCACCGGCGGAGGAGATGCAGTGTAGTGTGATTCAATGTGACATGTGCATGCAACCTTTCAGCTGCAAGAGTCACCCTGGCTAGCTCAGTAGCTCAGTAGCTCACCAGCTGTGAGTCTGGCAACCTAAACGCCCCCCTTTCAGCAGCAACGTCCTCATGTACTCACAGCATATGAGTACATGCAGGAATAATTCACGGTGTTACATTCGATGATTTTAGCACTACAACAACAAGGTGGGGCGTTTAAGCTCGCATGATAACTGTGATCGGGTCTGACACAGACACAGGAAGCGAGAGGAATGAGAATGACACACACCGATTTGAATGTGTTTAAAGGAGATAGAAATTCTGTGGCAGTAATCATGTGACGTGACCACTGGAAGCGAGTGTTTTAGCTCGAGGGGAACAAACAGCGGTAGGCCTATAGGAGATACAGAGCTCAGACAAGCTGCCTTAAGAACGATGTATTTGATGGGTCAGTTGAGCGAGATATCTGACCTCTACAGCTGAGAGAACTCTTGAGATATATCAAGGGATTCATCAGGAAAGTGACTGGTCCATGTGTGGATACATTTTTATACAGAACTGTGATCAGTACTGTGATGAATCTGCATACTGAATAAGGGAAATTGTACGTGTTTAAAAGTGTAATTGGATGATTCAAACACTGTCTAGTGCAGGTGTCTATTCTGTGGGGTCTTTTTTGACGGAGCCTTTGTTTTGTGTCAGATATTGTCTTAGTTATCACATCAAGGATTTCTGGCAACATTTCACGTGAATAATAGGACAGGGCATTGACATATCATTGCTGTGGTTGTTGTCATTGAACACAGGAAAACAAAGCCCCACTCATGATGTTGCCCTCCAGCTAAGTTCTTTTGACTTGCATGCACCATGCCAGAGCAGGATAATGCTCTTGACAAATGCTCACAATGTGTCAACTTCTCCTCCTCCCGCGCTGATGCAGTCTCTAACTTACCGTATGGCTTTCCTGGCTGCTTATTACAGCGTCTGCACATGATTTGCATTTCTCTGAGAAGATATATCACAACTTTTTAAGCACTTATAATGTGTCCTATTTCAAAGCTTGCGTTCGTATTTTTATATTGGTCCTGCAATAGTACTTTCACTCCTTAGTGCACCGTGTTGACAAGAAAGTGTTGTCATGTCCTGGCTGTTAAATCTCCGTCACATATCTCACCTTAAACTACTTTGCCGCTGTATGTTACAGGAGCTTGTTTGTGAATGTGTCTGAAGCCGGCCCCAAAGGTGTGCAACAGGATGTGGTTAAAGAGTCGCAGTGCCATACTGTCAAAGCAAACGTTTAAATGAACTGTGCTCGTGGACTTGCACCATACATAGATTGACAGAGGGTTTCAATAAAACTCTAAATGTTGCTGACTGTTGCTGAATTTGCAATTCTTGTTTGCAAGCAAGTCAGCAAAAGAAGAGGAATCTGTTCATCATTTTACGCACAAGTTAACTGATGATTTTATGAAGTATCATAACAGCAAAGGACTCTGAATACCCCTAATATTCTGTGAACATAAGGCTTAGGAAACAAGTGGAGACTTGAAGCCGTTTGAAATCATGTCCTCAGGATATTATTGTGTGTGCCAAGATGTTACACTGCTCCTGGGGAACATTTTGTGCACATTGCACACAACAGCATGATTTATGTTGGTAAATGGTACCAAAAGCTGCACACATGATACTTGTGAGATCTGAAACTCTGGTGCAGAAGTCTGTTTGTGTATTTAGAGAACTGGTGATTCTAATACATTTTATTTGATGACACTTGCACGCAACTCTCTGTGTGTGTTTAGCTTGTGTGTGTTGCATTGTCCAAACATCTGCAGTTCCTGCATGAATTATTTCAATGTTTGTTTGCTTTTTTTAAACTCGGTCCAATGTTTTGAAACTGTAACTTCCGACTTTTGCTGTGTGACATTTTCTTTCTTCCTTTTCTGGCAGACTTCCTGATGGCCACCGCTACAGAGGAACCTAGATTTAACAAACAAGCCTGATACCTGTCTGCACAGCTCTGCATGTGTATCAACATACTTGTTAGGGAATAAGTCATACAGTACCTACACACAGTATGTATGCATATAAACACCAAAACATACATACAGTGCACTTTTATCTTGCAGTTTCATAATACATTGCATACGACCCCAAACAGTTAATTACTGCAGTTTAAAATGGCATGCCTGAGTCTTGTTTTTATCCCTGTACATTGTGTCCCTGCAGCAATAGATACAAAAATCATTCTTACAAGAAACAGGAAATGAAACACGGTTGTTCTCATCATGCTGATACACCACAAATATGTAATAACAGCACAGTAATTTTAAAATGTATTATCAGGAGCCTATAATCTCTACGACAGTGCAGGCAAATTAGAACTCTTGTGCACACATGGTCGGAGTTAAAGTTGATACGGCAGCATGTCGCTCATATCAATACTCACATTCCTCGAGGCGCCGGCCGAGGAGGTGGAGTAGCAGCCATCTTTGACTCGAGCCTATTATTAAACCCTAAACCTAAACTAGACTATAACTCATTTGAAAGCTTGGTTCTTAGTCTTTCACACCCAACCTGGAAAACAATACAGCCAGTTATATTTGTTATAGTGTACCGGGCCCCAGGTCCGTATTCTGAGTTTTTATCGGAATTTTTTCAGTTTTTATCAAGTCTCGTCCTTAAAACAGATAAAGTAATTATTGTAGGTGACTTTAATATTCATGTGGATGTCGAGAACAACAGCCTCAGTACTGCATTCATCTCATTATTAGATTCGATTGGTTTCTGTCAGAATGTACAGAAACCCACTCACTGTTTTAACCACACTCTCGACCTGGTTCTGACTTATGGCATTAACATGGAATATTTAATAGTCTATCCACAGAACCCTCTTCTATCGGACCATTATCTAATAACCTTTGAATTCTTACTAACGGAGTGTACACCGTTAAGCAAGAGTTACTACACTAGATGTCTATCTGATGGTGCCGTAGCTCAATTTAAAGAAGTGATTCCGTCTGTATTTAACCCGATACCATGCTTCAATGTGACGGAGGACTCCTGTGCTAACTTTAGTCCGACCCAGATTGATCATCTTGTCAACAGTGCTACAAGCTCACTGAGAAGGACACGAGACTCTATTGCTCCTTTAAAAAAGAAGTTGGTAAAACAAAGGAGATTTGCTCCATGGTATAACCCTGAAACCCGCAAATTAAAGCAAACATCGCGAAAACTTGAAAGAACATGGCGTTCCACTAACTTGGAAGAATCTCGGTTACTCTGGCGAGACAGTCTTAAGACATATAAGAAGGCCCTCCGTAATGCCAGAGCAGCTTATTACTCATCGTTAATGGAGAAAAATAGGAACAACCCCAGGTTCCTCTTCAGCACTGTAGCCAGGCTGACAGAGAGGCACAGCTCTGTTGTGCCGAGTATCCCTATAGACCTCAGTAGCAATGACTTCATGAACTTCTTTAATGATAAGATTATAATTATTAGAGAGAACATTAATAATCTCCTGCCCTCGACCGATCTTTCCACAAATAGAGTAACCTTAGAAACAGCTGTAAACCCTGATATATGTTTAGATGGCTTTACTCCCATTGACCTTGACAAACTGACTTCAACAATTTTTACGTCTAAACCTTCCACCTGTCTCTTAGACCCTATACCGACTAGGCTGCTTAAAGAAGTGCTACCATTAATTAGCACAACTTTATTAGACATCATCAACCTGTCTTTAGTAACAGGTCATGTACCACAGTCTTTTAAAGTAGCTGTGATTAAACCTCTTCTTAAGAAGCCCACTCTGGATCCAGAGGTGTTGGCCAACTATAGACCGATCTCGAACCTTCCCTTCCTCTCCAAGATCCTTGAGAAAGCAGTTGCAAATCAGTTGTGTGACTTTCTGTGTAACAATAGTTTATTTGAGGATTTTCAGTCAGGATTTAGAAAGCATCATAGCACAGAGACAGCTCTGGTAAAAATAACTAATGACCTTCTAATCGCATCAGACAAAGGACTCGTCTCTGTTCTTGTCCTGTTAGACCTTAGTGCTGCGTAGACACTGTAGACCACTACATCCTGTTGCAGAGACTGGAACATTATATTGGCATCAAAGGAACCGCACTGAACTGGTTTGGATCCTATTTATTGGATCGATCTCAGTTTGTTTATGTAAATGATGAAGCCTCGACGAAGACCAACATCAGTTATGGAGTTCCACAAGGTTCTGTGCTTGGACCAATCTTGTTCACCTTATATATGCTTCCTTTAGGCAATATTATCAGAAAACACTCTATAACCTTTCATTGTTATGCAGATGATACTCAATTATATATATCGATCAAACCAGATAAAACCAACCAGCTTGCTAAACTGCAAGCGTGTCTTAAGGACATAAAAACCTGGATGACCTGCAACTTCCTGATGTTAAACTCAGACAAAACTGAAGTTATTCTCCTAGGCCCAGAACACCTCTGAACTCAGTTATCTAATGATATAGTTTCTCTAGATGGCATTGCGCTGGCATCCAGCAGCACAGTCAAGAATCTTGGAGTTACCTTTGATCAGGATTTGTCTTTCAACTCTCAGATAAAACTTATTTCTAGGACTGCCTTTTTTCACCTACGTAATATTTCAAAAATCAGGCACATCCTATCTCAAAGCGATGCAGAGAAATTAGTTCATGCATTTGTTACCTCCAGACTAGATTACTGCAATTCCTTATTTTCAGGCTGCTCTAATAAGTCTCTTAAATCTCTCCAGCTGATCCAGAATGCTGCAGCTCGTGTACTAACAAGAACTAAGAGGAGAGATCATATTACTCCTGTATTAGCTTCTCTGCACTGGCTCCCTGTAAAATCTAGAATAGAATTTTAAATCCTTTTACTTACCTACAAAGCCCGAATTGGTCAGGCTCCATCATATCTTAAAGAGCTTATAGTACCATACTGCCCTACTAGAGAGCTGCGATCCATTAATTCAGGGTTACTTGTGGTTCCTAGAGTCTTAAAAAGTACTACGGGAGCCAGCGCCTTCAGATATCAAGCTCCTCTTCTGTGGAACCAGCTCTCACCACACTCACCACATTTAAGAGTAGGCTTAAGACTTTCCTCTTTGACAGTGCTTATAGTTAGGGCTGGCTCTGGCTTGCCTTGGACCGGCCCATGGACAAACTGGTATAGGCAAAAACTACAGGGGGACTTCCTACACTGAGCACCTCTCGCCTCCTCTTCTTCACCTCCATCTGTATGCATTGATGTCCCATTAATGCTCATTACGAACTTTACTTCTTCCCCGGAGTATTTGTGCTTTCTCGCCTCACAGGATGACCGCAGTTTTATCTGGACACTGGTTCTTCAACCAGCCATGGCCCTGCTGACACCAACTACGATCTTCATTGTTAACATTATTAATCCTATTACCGATACCATTAATGCACAGTACTGATTTTGTCTCTTCCCCGGAGTCCTTGTGCTTCCTCTCCTCACAGGTTTCCATGGAGCATGGGTTCATCTGGACCCTGGTCCTTCCTCCTACCATGGCCCTGCTGACTCCAACTGCTAATATCCCTTTTATTATTACTCACATTACTATTTCATACTACCGATACCATTAATGCACATTATTGACCTGCTTCTTCACCAGAGTCTCTGTGCTTTCTCGCCTCACAGGTTCCTGTGTATCCGGGTTAAACCTGGACCAGGTGTTGCCTCCTGTTGTGGTTGTGTCATACATTGAATGTGCTGTAATTACATTGAATGTGTTGTAATTCACTGTCCTGTTCTACACATGACATCATTGCACGTCTGTCCATCCTGGGAGAGGGATCCCTCCTCTATTGCTCTCCCACAGGTTTCTTCCTCTTTCCTCCCGGTTAAAGGGTTTTTTTTGGGGAGTTTTTCCTGTTCCGATGTGAGGGTTCCGGGACAAGAGGATGTCACATGTGTACATATTGTAAAGCCCTCTGAGGCAAATTTGTAATTTGTGATTTTGGGCTATACAAAAATAAATTGAATTGAATTGAATTGAATGTCTTATCCTGTTAGGCATGCAGTTTATGTGATCACTGCACTAAGGTCGGATGGGTTCTCTTCTTCGGGTGCATAGTTGTATAATTATACCCTGCATGAACCTCGCCAGTTCAGAAGAATAAAGGGCACTTTTAAACTCTGACCTTTGGGGTCCTGCCACTTTAAAAGGTTAAATGTCAGAATGAGGCCCTGCTGACATCAAAGAACAATGTAACTCTTAACTACAGTATGACTGGTAAAGCTGGACTGAGCGGTACTGACAGAAAAGAAACAAAAGATTAGAACCTTGTAAAGTTGGGTCATTGGTTCTCTCAGAGACGGTTAATAAAAGAGACTGTGTGAAAGGGACGTGTACTTAGATATAGTCATCTGACAGGAAGTGCACAGGGGAAGTCCCCCATAGGCTAACCACAGATTTGAAGAAATGGAAGTAAAAGAACCTACTGCAACATCTGTACATGTATACAGTATATCATATGATGTTGTTTAAGTGGTGTGTGAAGTCTAGTCAGGGTCCTCTGAGGAGAATGAATCTTATGTGTTAATTCCTCACTTGGATCAGTGAAAAGTCTGCATCAATGGAGCAGACAAAGGCTAGTCTCTTCCTCTACTACTGTACTGTGGTACAACTCCAGCAAAGCAACTGATGCAACGTTACTTCTGTGAGGCTATATCATCAGCTCTGCAGCAGAGTGGTCCTCGCGTAAGAGCTTTGTTTGAGACTGTGACAGATTAAAGAGGCCACTGTGATGTCTCTGACCAGGCAAGCCCATTAATAAATAATGGGGAGCCACACATCAAGCCTCTTGAGATGTCTGGTGCTTCCCCATCAAGCCACTCTCACAGCATGGTACAGCTGCTGCATTATTAATGAGAGGAGAGCGCCAGGTGTCCAGCTGGGACCAGAGCCTGCGTTCGGAACACCCGAACCCGTTACACCCGTCATGTTGAGGGACGAAAGTGTCTGTGTGATCTCGCTGACAGCCTGAATCCCCAAAGGTCTGTTTCTCTGGTTGCACTGGTTTCAACCTCACTTAGCAGCAGCCTGTCATTGTGTAATCTGTGGACAGCAGATGTTCGAAGAGCACCTGGACTTATAAGGCTACTACTTTTGGGGACTTACAAGAGGTTTCTGTTGGGTCACGTAAAGGACAGAGCGAAAGTACAACTGGAAGTACAAAAATGAAACTTAAAGTATCTGAGGTTTTCCTCTATAACGTAGTTTTTTTAAATATCTCCACAATGTGGACCTCAAACACATGATTTGATGTGTTTCCTTTACACTTTTATACATGGAAGCACCTGCACAAAGTCACTTGAACTTTGAAATCACTTGTTTGATGCTCTCTTCTCACAAAGTTTCAAATGTAACGCTCGAGAGACGGGCACGCACAATGCTCCAGTCAGAGTTGTACACACCCAGTCAAAAAGATTTCTCAACGTCACATCTATGATTGAAGGAGGAAGTCACACACCCCCGCCTGCACTGTTGCAGAGATCTTCCTGGAGCAATACTCAATTGATCAGGTTTTAGAAAGATCACACTGCAATGTGACAGAAAACGTCTCATTTTGGAGATAAAAGCTTTGCAGACAGTTGCCATTTTTTTTGGTCTGATAGTTGACGACATTGAAATAAAACGGCTCCAATGATTGTTACGCAAAGCTTTTTGAAATTTGACTATTGCACATACTTTAGTCTAATCGAGACAGCGGTGTTCGAATCTTTACCTCAAAGAGTGTACCTCAATGTCGTTGATGAGCCGTGGCCCATTTTCACAGCAGTCAGTATTATCTGCAGTGCATTCATTGCTCATTTCATCTCCCACTCAGGGCAGGATGTGGTCGTGTACACACATCACTTTCAAAATAACTTCAACAGCCTAGTCTCTCCTTTTATAGTAAAGGCCTTGCTCATTGTGCTAGGGGCCAATGTAAGGGACGCTGAGTGGATATATATATGTGTGCCCTGCGTAGGGGCCACTAATTTCCTTTAAAAAATAGCATACATCTAGAGGGGGGGGGGGGTAACTGGGGTTACTGGAGTCTGCTAATCCCAGGCTCAGCTGCATTATCAAATTAGAACTCTATCCACTCGTGTCTGCAGGCTTGGAGCGGGTTAAGTGTGTGGACAGCACTGGCCTGAGTGAATGCCAGGAAGGCGGGAGGCACACTTCCTGAAAGTTAGCAATGCCTCAATAAAGTGCTGCAGCACTTGAAGCCAGTTTTAAATCATAAGGAGACAACAAGATCGGGAAAGATACAACTTTAATGATCAGAAAATCATGTTATAAGCCACAGGAAACAGCAAAGTAGACCACTAACCCATCAATAACAAACCCTCCTTATTGTGCCTCTTCCTGTTCTCAGGATATGAAGAAGCTTACTTCAGTCAACACAGATATATATAAATATATGATAGACAGGAGGGAGACAAAGCACAAAATAAATCACCAACACTGGTAGAATTCCACTCACAGTTCTGTTCCGACCTATGCAAAACACATTTAATCAAAAAACAATGAATTGCTATGCATAGTCAGTAAAGATATGTCATTTACTTCTTTATAATCAAACATCTGCAATCCAGATAATAGAATAGTTAGCTTTTGGATTGATGAAGATGAAACTCTGTGTATGTAACATTATGGCCTTTTGTCTCTCAGTTCTTTATGTGCTGAACTATGTCTCCCCCTCCTGGAAGAAAATAGAATTGATGAAAAATAATCCTTTTCCTTGAGGGAAAATGTATTCACACGGGGAGCAAAGCAGACTCTGATTTTATACTACAAAAATACTCCATGATAAACCACACATACTTGCAATGTATAAAGTAAATATTTCTTAATATTAGCACTGAGAACACAACTAAATGTGTCAGGCTAGGCTTTTGTGAAACTCTTTTATATCTAACCAACAGCACAGAGTGCTTCATACTACCACAAATGAAACAATCTATTCTTTTTTCAGTCACTGAAAACATATTGACATCCTTCAGCCAGGATTATTTTGAAAGGTACACTGCTAACTTCCAGTTGATTAAAGTATGAGCCCAGGTCTACATGCCAGGGCTTTCTCCTGGACAGAAGATGGTGCTGTTGTTGTGAGCATAATGTCCACCAGACGCCTGGCACAGAGGAGCTCACACAGCCGAGATAACAGCACCAAGGAATGTATAGCATGACGCAGTGTGAGAGACGTCAGTCATACAGAGTCAGGTTGCAGACTAGAAACAGACATTTAGGAGCTCGGATTGCCAGAGGTGGTGAAGACATCACGCATGAAATGAACCGAGGGCTAATGATTGCAGAAAGTACCACATATGATGCCAGAACACAGTTGCTGTACATCATGTAATGCACCGTAAAGTAAACAAACATATTTTTGCGTTTTTTTGTTGAATGCAATAACACAGAGTAGAGCCTGACACAGTACAGAAACCCACAACACAACAATTCATTGTTTTGTGAGACTACAGCTCCTATTGTCATTCTATCATATTCTATAATTGCTTCTCTCACATAATTCATTGGAGATCATTTGTGAAAATATATCTCTTCAAAAATACAATACAAGTTTGAAAAAGAAAAACTGTTGAGATGTCTAGTGAAAGCTACTTTTTTCTTTTTTTGTTACCAACTGAGCTCCCCAAAGGTATATGGTTACTCTGAGGAAAGTAAAACTACTGTCCATGGGGTTTGTATGAATATTTGCTCCCCTATTAACATGCATACTTTCTACTCAATGCTGCATATTTGCGGCAAACCACAGCCTGCTCACCAGCAACCACACTTCCTTCTGGATTAGCATTTAGGAAATGCTGCGTGTGGATTCTGCAATATGAGTTCAGGTTCATCTTGCTCTGTAGAGGAGTGTATGTGAGCTCATAGTCGCGTCTACGCCACACATGAGTGGAGCCATAACAAACAAGAGAATTGTATTTTTGCAACAAAAAAAAGGGTGCAACAATGGGAGCGTCCAGACCCAATTTGTTTTGACCTCACGCTGGCTAAACCAACATTAGCGAGCTGAATCATTTCTGCTACCTGAGATGGCTACTGAATGTCTGGAGAAATAATCACAGACTTTTGTTGTTGAGCTCGACGAAAAAGTTGAACTGCAGACCTCCCTCTCATCTGAAAACTTTTTCCAGTGCAGTTTCAAATCTTCAGTTTGAGCCCGTTTGGACAATGTGGCAGAGGGCAGAAATGCAGCGTGTAAATGAATTCAGTGCAGAAATCCCCTCTGTCTTATATGTATGTATTTCAACAACAAACGTAAACTTCCACACAGAAACATCACCTGTCCATTTTGAAGGCTTATAGAAGATCAGGACCAGATGTTGGAGCGGACTTTGAAAGCGTGAAAACTCATTAAACATTCTTATAGCTGAACTTATATAACTGAACTTATAGCTGATGTCTTACTGTGAGTAAGACATCAAAGAGCGCTGCAGCTGCTAATGACAGGCCTAAGCATGTCTGAGTTCCAAAATTAGCCGATGCACCCAATTATCCCCCAAAGAAACGGCAGACCGGCAAGCAAGAAATGCATGTAAAGCTCACGTTATCCCAGAAGAAGATAAGACCCAAATAAGATCAAATTGGTTGCCCTGTCCATCAGTGTGATTTCTTTTTACTGGTGATCTACAGGAAGATTTTCATGTGGTCTTGTATAAGGTTTCAGGAAAGAGAGAAGCACCCCTAAACATAATCCCCACCCCCCTTACAAACCCACTCCTACCTCCAAAAGTCACAACCTATCCCTCACAGAGCTGTGTCAACCCACCTCTGGAATTTCAAAGGGGAAGGGACATTTGGGACATAGAGTGTAGCTGCACCACTGAAAAGAGTGGGAAAAAGAGATTTCTTTTTCTTTTTTTCCCCCTGAAGGAGAACTCAACTTTGTACTCTGGAAATACATGAAATCTGGCGTGCTCTGTGTAGAGGACCAAAGACTAAGACCTGTTCCTGTCTAAGCCTTTTAATGAGCGTAAGCCCCCAGGAAGAATAGTCGGAACTCACAGAAACCAAAGTCAGCCCCGTGGGAAGCAGAGCTCTCCGGCTGCTCACAGCCACAGACATGCAACCGTTCACCTTGGTCGGGGCTCTTTTTTTCATGGTCCACATCTCCTCTGGTAGTGCGGAAGCCCACGGGTAAGTCAACGAGCTAGAGCGTAAGGGCATTTGATGTTGTATGCTATGTTTTCTACCTTGAGACCAGGTGTAAGCTTTACTTGGATATTTACTCAGTCAAGAATGATAAAGACCTTCCAAGATAATGTCAGATATATTTCTATGTATCATAAAGTGAGTATCACATTGCACTGGCACCAATAATAAACCAAAGGTGCCACCAACTGTACTGACTCATTTGGCCCACTTCCTGTTGCCCAAAAAGGGAATTACTGCCTTTGTAACTGGCAGTTCCTCTACATGCTTTTACTTGGCTTTAAATCTTTACAGGGAAAACTGTTGCATTGATGGTGTAGACACACTGTCTGCTGCTGCCAGCAGAGGACTATGACAGCTATGCCAGTGTGTCAGCTAAAAGTGGCACAGCAACTGTTAATAACTGAAGAGCACCTGTCGCTCTAAGGAGCCGCTCTCCTGTGGGCTATTCTGGTTGATTTCTATCAAGTCTCAGATTCCCCCAGTCCAACTGGAGCCGAGGCTGCTTATAGGATGCTATCCCTGTAACACCTAAACATCTGGGATATAAGAGTTTGGCATTGCACTTAAAAGTAGAAATGATGCTGTAAAGTCAGATTTGGATGTGTTATTCTGACATGAATTTACTGATGTACGAAGTCAAATGGCATCTAAATTTAATTGACAGGTTAAAAATACACCCATGCAATATAATCTATATGTAATGTAGGTTGTTTTGAATGCAATGCTGACTTGCTGACCGCAACTGAGAATAACTTAACTGTGAATCTCATCTGACTCCAGAAAATGGAGTCCGGTAAAGATCAAGGTACAGTGAAACAAGAGGACATATGGTTGTGCATAAGGTATCAATGTGCAACGCAGGAAGTGTCTGATTAGTGTGTGTTTCTCCATCTGTAGCCTACATCCTGTCAGCTGGCTGTTACTCCACGGGGAGCGCCCTTCTATCACTAAGCAAGCCTGTGAGGGGACATTTTATTTAGGTTTTTTTTTTTTTTTCACACAACTACCATCGGGACCAAAATTAGAAGTCAAGGTTGGCTGAAATCTACAATTAGGAGAGCTTAGTGAGACTGTGGATGCGTTGGGTGCTCATTTTTTCGTGTTAATATGGTTGAATTTGTAATATGTCCTCAGTGTTTTTTATTGTTGAAATAACAAGTGAGACAGTGAAATGACATACCTTACCTTCTGTTTCTCTCTTGCTCTATAAAGGCACCACCGACAAGTCCTCACTGGAAACCAACCAGGTGTTTGTCGCTATGGCAGGAGGCTGGAGTGTTGCTATGGCTGGAAGAAAAGCAGTAAAGGACAGTGTGAGGGTAAGAGCATTTATATATATAAAATCTAATTTGCTGCCACAATGCACAGTCTCCTAACAATTGTTATTCTTTTCGTGAAAGATATTTTCCGAACCAAAATAAATGTGGCAATAAATGACAGTCTAGATTGAAAAACCTTGCCTGATAGAAATGTGTGGTTTGACAATAATCCATCATTCTCAAACCACTGATATTTCTGGTGGTATTCTCTTCATGTTTAAATGTTTTACCAGCTCAGTGTGACCACGGCTGCAAGCACGGAGAGTGTGTTGGCCCCAACAAATGCAAGTGTTTCCCAGGATACACTGGAAAGACGTGTAATCAAGGTGGGTCGTTGGGGTCTGGAAAACATGGGTCAAACTGGGTACAGTTGATAAGCTTTACTAACTAATTCTGGGTGTGTTCCACTTCAAGCAAATATTTTTCTCTTGTGTTTCAATAAAAGCATTTCAGTTAAAAAGTAAATGTTTTAGGTTTTAGAGAAGAAGGTGTTGCGTGTGGAAGAATAAGGGTGACTCTTATTTCCAGATCTGAATGAGTGCGGCCTGAAACCTCGTCCCTGCGAGCATCGCTGCATGAACACATATGGAAGCTACAAATGCTACTGCCTCAATGGTTACACCGTAATGCCTGATGGATCGTGTGCGAGTGAGTCCCATTGTGCTAATATCCGTGCATACCCTGAGTGGAAACACATGAAAATCTAAGTTGGCAAAAGTTTGAATATTTATAAATGCGTGCCTTTTTGTGTCCAATGCACGAAGATTCCAGGACATGCTCTGCTGCTCACTGTCAGTATGGCTGTGAGGAGGTTCAGGGGGAGATTCGCTGTCTCTGCCCATCTGCGGGGCTGCAGCTGGGGCAAGATGGGAGGGCTTGTGTAGGTGAGCTACCACACACACGCAATAATATAGCATATGAATGCGTTTATGCATATGGTGTCATGCAAGTAAAACCTATGTCAAATATGATAAATGATTAGAGAAAAGCAAAATGTAAGGAACAATCTGATGGAACAATAAAAAAAAAGTACAGAGTTAAAAAAAAAAGAAAAAAGACTTGACTTTGGCTTGTTGCCGTCTCATGGATTGTGAGTTTTTGCATCGGGGAACAATTCTGTACAGATTATATTTTGTGGCTTCTGCATTCTTGGCTTGTAAATAAGATGAGTGCTATTAAGTTATATTTCTACCCACAAAACTGCCTGAGCTGTAAGAGAGAGCCAGTCTGGCATACAGAGCACACAGGGGAAGTAATATAATAGCTCTGGAGCATTAAACGTGAATATTGCCATCAATTCAACACTCTTAAAAAAAAAAAGAGATACAGCAGAAGTACACTTTCATTCTGAAGCCATAAAGTAAAATTACATAATGACATGACTGGGGCCACTGCAAACACAAATGAGCAGTGATGCTGTCGGAAGCCAGTGAGGGATCGTGTTCATGATCACCAGGATGTTGTAATGAACTCAGTACACCAACCACAGCAAAGTTCCCTGCTGGCAGATCAAAAAGAGCAGCTGAGGACTCCATGTGAATCAGAGGAAGCGCACAGCACGCCCAATCCACGAAAAATACATTCAGCAGTGTGTGTCAAGGGTCCCAGAGCAGTGGAAATAAGCCATTACAAGAAATACAAATTCAATATTGCCTAATGTGACATGTATATAACATCAAACACTCTTTAATTTGTCCCGTCTTCTGTTTCCCTTCAGATATTGATGAATGTGTGACAGGGAATAACCTCTGCCCCTACGACAGACAATGTGTGAACACCTTTGGAAGCTACTTCTGCAAATGCCAGAATGGCCACGACTTGAAATATGTTGACGGCAAATACGACTGCGTAGGTAAGGGATGCGAGTTTACAACAAGGAAACGTTCAAGATCCATTCTGCTCCTAAAGGTACAAATAGGCTTCTTCCAATTCCAGACCTTGATGAGTGTGCAGCCAGCACCCACAGGTGCAGCCACCATGCTGTCTGTGTGAACACTCAAGGATCCTTCAGGTGCAGGTGCCAGTCTGGCTTCAGAGGCAATGGCTTTGAATGCTCTGGTGAGATCCAAGAACCGCAACACAGAATCATGAATTAATTAGCTTTGGGGATGACTTTGAATATGTAATCAAATGTGTCTTCCAAGGCCATTCACAATAGATTTTAACAACTCATGTCTCAGGCCTTTCCCAGGTGACAGTAGTCAGTCAGATTGGGCAGAAGCAGTTTTCCAGCCACATATTTCATTTACTCAGCGAACAGGCCAAGGCTAGTTTCCTGTTTTTAGACTTCATGCAGATGTCAGCAAGCGTGAGCCACAGATTGAATACACACCTGTCTAAATATTGTATGGTAGCCAGCCATCTGAAGAAGAAGTGGAAAGGCTGGTAGTGTTGTACTCTTTAACCCAGGCCCAGATAATAACAGGTAAAGCCTCATGATGCCAAATTACAGAGGCCAGCGGTTTCAGCATGAATGAAAGATGCCTTTATTTTTTGTAGTCAAGCCGTTTTATCAGAGGTCGTGGGACGGAGACAAAGGCAGTGCAGATGATTTCCTCAACGGTGAGATTGTGTGAAATCCAAGACGGCTTCCACTGTTCACTCCCTGCCCTGCAACCCCATTCATTCCCTCCTCTTGCCTCCTACTTTTTAAGAACACTTCTCCAAACTCTCCCCCATGCTCATGGCTGAAAATGTTGCACGTCCTTTGCGCACACAGCTTGATATGAGACCTGGAATCCCTCAGCATGACTCCAACAATACAGAACTCATGTGATAAAATGCTTGTGCACTTAAAACACTCATTGAAGTTACGTGCAATGAATGTTGCTGTCATGCTTCATCTGCATGGAGTTGGACAAGAGCAGCAGCTGCAGAATACATGACAACAAACGCATCTGAAGCCCGGAAACAAACTGTCTTTCCCGCTCATGATTGCAGTTCCACATGTCTAATCTGATTCCTCTTCCTGCCTGCAGCCATCCAGGACTCCCAAGTGAAGCCCTGGATTCTGGGAGGTACGCTGGACAACGAGGACATCAAGAATATAATCCCTGAACCAGCCGCAACGCCGCCTCCTAAATTCCATCAGCAGCCTTTTGACTATGATGGAGAGGTCTACGTTGGCCCCCAGACTGAGCAGAAACAGGTGGATGAATTTCCTGAGGAAGAAGAGGAGGTGGAGGAAGACAACCAGCTCAACCCAAGAGGAGATGTTTTCAGTAAGTGCCCTTTCGTTTGGCTCCTTTGCAGTAATTCTGGGTGGTCCACAGTGTATTAACCTTACACAGACTAAACAAACTCAGTTTCTACAGAGACTTAGCTCTCATGTCTACACAGCATCTGAATACAATTGTCGATTTTTCAGTCGGCAGCTGCAATAAGTATTAAATTGCAGGTCAGGCTTAAGACCTTGACCAGAGAAGAAAGGGGCCTGTGGCTTCATGTCCCCTGTCGCCCACAGGCTCCACTAAGACCTGTATAACTCTTCTTGCTGGGTTTGATGTTACTAACAATGGAGGAACACATTTGTTGACTCTCTTTAGTGAACAACATGCTCAGACATATTGAATCTGATTAGTCAAAAATGTCCCAGTTATTTCCTCAAAGAACCACAAGCATTGTTGCTGTCATGCTGTCCTGTCCTCCAGTATTGTAGAAAATAGGGTCACTAACTCTAAGATCCTATCAACTCTAAGCTGACGTGTTTTTAAAACTCTTTCATGATAACAAACCATTGGCTAAATATAAAATATAAAGCTCTGAATAAGAACCCAGCAATGTAGAATTAAGAAATGATGAGAATCAATCGAATTGGTTATGTGACATGCTGTCTTCTAGATCATGTCATTCACGCCTGATTTGTGTGTAGATGCTCCTTTTCTGACACTTTCATCAGATAAAAGCAGACGAGTGGGCAGTGTGGTCCTCAATGAGAAACCCCATACATAAGGTTACCTTTCACAACTAATCTTGATCTTCATGGAAACACCCTGGCCTGTGTAAGAACTCAGATAGCAAGAGGAGACAGGCCCCGAGACATCCATCACCTCCAGGGAGGAATTTTACTCTGTCGGCATGAGCGAGCCCAGGGATACAACTCATCCTGCTTCCTATGTCCTGGGAGGAGGGCGAGGTTACTAAGCCTCCAAGCCTTTTATTATGTTTTCCCCAAAACAGCTGTTGTGCAAACAGACTTGACTCCTAGTTGGAAAGTCTGTCATCAGCACTCTAGACCTCTTAACACGAGCCCACTCTAGCTGAGCAGGTTCAATAACCCCAGCTGTCGCTCCTCTGACTCTCTAAGACCGCTTGCCATGGGGGTGGTTAGCTGCAAGAGCTTTAAAATACTTGTGGGGGCTGTTTCCTAAAGTTGCAGATTCATCTCAAGACATGAGTGACAGCAGGGCAGGTCTACACCTGTTGGGTAAAAGGCACTTTCTCGCTTTTGTTTCACTGTGGAATTTCTCTTTGCTGCATCATTTTCCAACGTTTTCTTTTTTTTTTTAAGATCACATATTTTAAGAGGAATTCATAGACAAAACGTTCTTTGCCAAAAGTGTAAGGGGCCCATTTTATGAGATTGTGTTAGAGTGTGATTGTGATACAGTTGTGTCTGCATGCTTTTACTTTCTGATGATCGCATTCAGCTGAAATGTTATACACTCCATTGCCAATTCATTCGGTGCACCTTGTTAAAAAGAATGCAGCCCTGCAATGAATCCTAGGTAGTCTTTTTCTACGAAAGTTGGTTTTATTGCAGGACTGTTTGAATGCAATAGCTTAAGATAGGTGTAAGTGCACCTAATAAACTGGAAAGGGAGTGTGTATCCAACAGAAAATTCATCAATTTACACAGATGTTTCTCTTTTATCTCTTAACACAGTATCAGAGGACTTTGAATCAGTGTTTGGCCCCGCCACAGAAGTCAAAGTAATCCAAATAACACCCGTTCAGGAAGGTAATCAAATATCTGTTTATGTTCCATTGTTATTTCATGACCATTTATAAGACTTTTTCCTAATGTGCTCCTTTGGTTTTACCCCCTAGAGTTTTTCCTGGATTGCAACTTTGATCAGGGAGCATGTGAGTGGATCCAAGACAAGGCTGATGACATGGACTGGAGCGTAGCCTACCATAACGGTAACAAAATGATGTGTATTACAGGTTATTTAAGATAGTTTTACAATGTAGATGCATTCACTTATGAGACAAACTCTCTCAGGTGCTGAGTACTACATGGCCATGAGTGGGCTCCTCGGGGAGCCGGAGGATACAGCCAAACTGAAGTTGCTTCTCAGTGACCGGGCCCAGCAGGGCAGCTTCTGCCTCACCTTTGACTACCGTGTGGTGGGTCACAATGTGGGAACTCTCAGGGTGCTGCTGGATAATAATAATGCTTACCCCGTATGGGAGCAGAGCCAAAGCAGAGACCAGGGCTGGCAGACAGAGCTCCTCACTGTGGCCTGGAAAGAGGAAGCGCCAGAATCTGTGAGTAATGTTATAGTTTCATAACACGTATTTTCAATCGACGACCGTTGAACTATAGCGCTGTAACAGCTAACAATAATAAAACCAGCCAAAGTACTCTTTTGTGGTTCACGGTGGCCTATGTTTGAAAGACAAGCCCAATATTGTTGAATCACTTCTCGAATCTACAAACTGAAGATGCTATGGTACCTTTGAATGTCTTTCAGGTTGTCTTTGAAGCTCAGCATGGGAAAGATGTTGGAGGAGAGATTGGACTGGACAATGTTGTGCTGACCTCAGGGCCCTGTCAAGAGGATGTCAGTCCATTCGTTTAAGAAGCTCCACCCCGGATTTACAAAATATGACACATGTCAACGATTCCTGTTTCCTGTCTGTATGTTGGTCTGGAGTTTCACACTGTCTTTCAAGACATCCACATAAAGATACAGATATGGTCTCAAGGGAAGATCTGTACTTTCACTGCATGCATGTTTACTTAATCACCATGCTGCTACATTGGTACATTCGGCTTCATTCTCCATCGTGATTTTCACAATGGTCTCTGAAGATACAGATCACCCAGATCTCAGGAATAGGTGGAAATGCTTACTCTGTATTTTAGTTAGATGAAACAGTATTGTGCTTAGTCCTTTGTCGTGTATGTGATTGCTGAAGTGAAGTGAAAATAATCATGTAATGTGGATTATTAGGTGAATTAAATCTGAAATTCAATCGTAGATGAATAACTTTTTTGAAGTTCAAATGATAAAAGTATCAGTACGTAACTGCTGTACATTTTGCTTCCATATTATACTGTCCTATTACAATAAATCTGTTTTTTTTCTAACTGTCTTCCAATCCTCTTGATTGTGTCAGTTGTAAGTTTATGCAAACAGAAATCTGTGCATCCTTCAAGAAGTAATGAGGTACAATCCTGAGGTATTTTGTGCTTAACTTCAAAGTATTAACCTACTACTAAATGTTAGAGGAGCATGCTGGATTCTGTGCTCCATAACATTTGCATGATTAGAATAAAGGTCAGTGAGCCTATAGTTTCATTCAGAAAAATCCCAGATGTCAACGATCAAAAACAATTCTAAGTGGCCCATTCTGCATTAAAGCACAGTTAGGAGCGATAATTGACCTACCTTTCGTCAGTTTCATATTTTGTTAAGATTGTCTGACATGATTTTGGGGTATGTTTACATCGTGGTGTTGCTAAGTAAAATTCCGTTCGTACCTTCTGAAGACATCTCAGTAAAAACATGGTTATAGTGAGACAGTGACATTAACTCGTCTTTATGTTACCTAGGGTCTTAAACTGTGTGAGAAGTTCGAGGGAGGGCAGAGACTTTGTAGTGGGTTGGTGGTTTTGCCCGTCCTGTCTCTCTGTCCTTCTCTCCAGCCCCTGCTCACTCCCCAGACCTGCCAGTCCTGGTCACATGACATCCCCTCCCACCTACACACCTGTTCCCACTTTCCTCATCAGACCTGTAGTTTCTAGAAAACACACCTAAAACATTTTACTCTACTATATATTTGTATCTTTGTATATAAGAAACATTTCACCAACAAAGACCACGCTTCTTATGATTGCAAATTAGTTTGAAATAACATCACAAAAAACATAATAAATAGAACTGAAGCCACCGGGAGATAATTGACAGACTTATACAGGGAGACACAGGTTGTTAAATCAGGAGAAACTTCATTTACAGTGAACAAATACATTTATTAAAATGTGCAAAGTAAAGTTTAAATGTTGGCGAGTCGACACTGGTGGAGGTGTTGAAGACAGCAGGGGCAGGCTGAAGATCTAGATGACGGCATGTGGAGTGGGACTGCCCTCAGTGGAAGAAACCTTGAACACCGGATGTGATGATGAATGGGGAGGAGGGTCACATCGGGTTCTACTGAAATGACAGCTCAGAAGAGAACAGGTCTTTAAAGTTTGACAGGAAATATATGATTGGCTGAGGGAGGCCGTGGCGAAATCGCCCACTGTCAGCTGATAGAGGAGCCAGAGAGCGAGAGCCAGAGAGATGAGTGAGTGAATGAGAGCATAGCAAGACTGTCCTAATGTAGGAGGTTAGAGTAAATCCCAACATTTTATATAGTTAGTTAATTCATTTACAACTGTATGATTATAAATACTATATTTCAAAATATCCCCCCTATAAGCAAAGCTCTCTAAGTTGTACTGTACTTTACTCTCAGTAAATAATCAATGCTAACAATTTGATATTCAAGGAGGATTTGATAATCCTTAAATCATCATGGTGGCACCAAACATACTAAGCTCAATTATGAAAAGTGCTGACGGACAAAATCTATTCTGAATCCAAAGTTACAGGTCAGATATGCTTCTGGTTCACAGGACAGGAGTTTGGTGAGGGTATATTACCCCATCATGCTACATTGGCCACCGGGAGTACCCTCACGCAGACTGGCATATGACGAGGAAGAAGACTCACGCCCACTATTGACACTGACAGCAGCATGTGGATTGCCTAGCCACCTTGCTGAATGTAAGAACTGTCTCTCCCCAACAGTTCAAACTCTCACTGTCAGCATCGGTAAAAACAGCGATCGAATCTCGTGATTCATATGCCACAACAACGGCAGTGGCCAGAGGCCAGTGCCAGACAATACATATGATCCAAACAAACCTGTGAGTGAACGGTAGCATAAAGACATTGTCCGCAAAGCTCCAAGTTGTACTGTACTTAACTCTCAGTAAATAATCAATGCTAACAATTTGATATTCAAGGAGGGATTTGGTAATCCTTAAATCATCATGGTGGCACCAAACATCCTGAGCCAAATTATGAAAAGTGGTAGCAGTCAAAATCTATTCTGAATCCAATGCTACAGGTCAGATATGCTGCTGGTTTACACGACAGGAGTTTGGTGCCAGTGTCTTACCCCATCATCCTACAGCGGACACACCAGAAGCCTGAAGTGAGGTTGAAAAGCTTGCAAGTTCATCTGCCAATTTGCCAGATGATAGACCTTCACGTCAACAGGGAGCCCTCCAGGAAGCCTATAAACCAATAACATAAAATAAAATACTTTACTAGAAATTTTGAGGAGTGGTTTTGCCTGTGGCCTACCTCAGAGCTGTCCAGCTGTCCTCTGTGGAACACCAGGCTTCATCCACAAGATGACATCACAACATTCTAATTCATTCCACAACTCTGATGTGTTCCAGTTCCATCCAGCATTCTATTCTGTTCCATTCTCAAATGCAGATAATATCTCCTTTTATGAATGCACTATTTGCTAGTCCAGCCTTCATGTTTTCCATGGCACAGTTTTCACAAAACTCCACATATTATGACCCATTAGCAGTAATGGTACAACTGTATATTTAAAAAAAATTATTTTGTCGATTGCTTTTCAGATATTTTAAATCATACATGCAACAAGTCACAACAAAAGTTTAAGCTGTTGCAAGTAACTCCACACATGATCATTTTAACATTGTTAAGCTGTCTATGTTTGCAAATTCATATTCAAATGCTAATATGTAGCATCCCGTGTACTGTGGTAATTATAGCCACACCCAAATTCAATGTGTGACGGAAAAACACGACGAAATAAAATGATACGATCGGCATAAAAACAAATATAAAATGCATAAATACAACTCACAATAACGCTGAATCAGTCGGAGCCCTGATCTTGTTTCTCTGCAACGAGACGGTCCCATCTGGGGGTAATGGGAGACAATGACACAGTCGAGGCTTCGAAGCTTGTGTTGAGTAATCCAGGAAGATTTTTATGAAGTGCGTATCGAGGCTTGTGTCGATGACGTATGTGGTGACGTTCGAAGCCTCGCGAACCAGCCGTACCACGTGACTGATTCAGGAAATGGTTCACGGGTTTGCCGTGCGATTCGAAATAAAAGGGGCAGCGAAACGCAATGGATCCCCGGTCACATTTTGTGTATTTAGGACTTTATTGCGCGTTTGTTTACGAATGACTCGAGCTACAAACAGTTGATGTCCAGGGTGGGAGGGGTCAGCTACAATCCTTCTTGCTCGCTTCAGGGTTCTTGATGAGAACAAGTCCTGGAGGGACGGCAGATTGCAGCCAATCACCTTCTCAGCAGAGCGAATGATGCGCTGCAGTCTGCCCTTGTCCTTTGCAGTGGCTGCAGCGTACCAGACCGTGATGGAGGAGCTGTTCTAATTATGAGATGAAAGCTGCATGTGCAATGTGTCATAAATATTATTTCACACTGTCACATTTTGCAGTGCACTTTTCATTGTTTTATGTTTAGAACCAGATTTGCAATGATAAATGAATGCTGTAATGCTGGATTTAGAAAATTCAACCAAAGTCAACTTAAGTAAAATAGTGTTTTCCAACAGAACACACAAATAGTCTGTTCGTGTGCACACAAATGTAGCGGTGCGGTGTGTGCATGTGTGTACCGGTGTGCGACCAGGAGGCTTCTTGGCATCTCCTAACTTGCCCTTGGTTGGCATACGGGCAGCCTGCTCCTGGCAGAACTTGATGTGTCTGTCAGCTGCACCCTGGTTGAACCTCCGGTCACAGCAAGGGCACTGGACATAGTCTGAAGACAAGACAGGTTAGTGAGAGAATGCACATAAAACCTCTCAAGTGACATGAATCCTGGATATAGACAGACTTGTAAGTACTGCTAAGTGGGGAAGGTCTGCCTCGTACGTGTGTTTTTCTTTTCTCTTGCAACTGCAAACTCAATAAGTTACATTCTTATTTGGGATTCGACATTCTGAGGCAGAAACATTTCCAGCCCATCTTTATAATTTGTCAGCAAAGTTTCCTACTCTCAAAAAACTAAAAACACATTCCTTGCTTAATTCCTCTATGTGTTACCTGGGTCATAAGTAGGAGGAGGAGGTGGAGGTAATGGTCCGCCATCCTTCATGACCCGAGTGATGACCTTAGCAGCCCGGATGGTAGCGATGAAGTCATTGTGTTTTTTGCGCCAGTTGGACGGCTTCTTTGGAGGTTCTGCCTGGCAGGAAGAAACACAGAGCAGATGTTACACCAGCTTGTTTTTAATGTCGATTATTTTTCACCACAACCTGAGACAGCTATTGATGCTGTCATGGTCAAACTCACAACTGTCATTCAGAGAGTGCTGTTATTACTTGAACTGAATGTCCCCATTGAAAACTGGATGTTTTGAAAAGACGGTCACCTATAAGTGTCTCTTGTTACTCTCTATTTTAAATGATCTAAAAGTTCTTATTTATTTAAGCCTGAAAATTCCTATAATTTAACTCGTGGTTGTAATGAATGCAGCTCTTAACGACATGCTTTCGACTTTCATTTCTATAAATAAAAAAAAGAAAGAGTCCCCTTTCTTTCCATCGTGGCAGTCTGAGCATTACCAAAAGATGATGATTTCTGACAGAAGTAGTTCACTGAGTGTCCTCTGAGCTGTTTCTGTGGCAACGTGATAGCCCCTCTGGCACTGAACGTCTACTTCCTCCTATAAAGCTTTTCTTCACAGTTAATTAAGCATGTGCGCCGGACAAACAAGGAGGATAACAATGTTCTGTGATGTCCTGTTCATGCCAGGAAACTGTGAATACTGTTATTCCAGAGGGAGGGCAGATTGAGTGTGCAGCAGTTAATTGAAGCAAAGACCGTAGAAAGAAGAAAACAATAAATATATATATATATATATATATATATATATATATATATATATATATATATATATATATATATATATATATATGCTGGGCAACAGACGTCTAACTGGACACAATTCAAATCGCAAGGATCAACAAGTCTTGGTTTATCAGAATTACCTGAAAGGAACAGTGTGTGAGATTTAGATCCATCTAGTGGTGAGTTTGCAAATTGCACAACCCTCAGCTCAGTACCTAATAGAACTACGGTGGCCTAAAGGTACGGATAGGTATCTTTGGGATTTTAGGCCAAGGAGCCACTCTTATCAATACTTTTCATGACTAAATGATCTGAACAGGAATAGAAGTTATTTGTAATTTAGGTAGAACTAAATATTGGTTCTAGAGCTGCAACAGTTATGTTTACACCAGCAAAGCCACTAATAACTGGAAACAAATCTAAATTGTCCTGAGTGAAGTTTATAAATGATAATAATGAAGAACGCAGGTATAACATACCTATGTCATACATATGTCATTCCTCCTGTCCTCTGTCCTGGCTGCTTTGTCTCAGCCAGCAGAGAAGTTTACAAGAACAAACTAAGACAAACAGACTTTTGGCCGAGCTCTGTATTCTGATGGTGACTTGTCAAAGAGTAAGAGTATAAGTCTACAAGAGGTTCAAAAGAAGTAGTGCAGCTTGAGAAGATAGGGGGTCATACTGTCAACACAGTTATGTTTAAAGAAAATGAAATTATAATGCATACATCTTAAGATTTATAGTTGTGGAAAGGAAAGGAAAATACCACAGATTCAGTGTTTTTTTTTAAACTAATACCACCAGTATGAGTTGACACGCCTCAGACTATTTAAGCCAATGGCTCAAAGAGGGGAAACCAGTATCTATAAAGCCAGAAACAGTGAGGGATCTGAGGGAACGCCATTTGGGCTTCAGCTGATTAATCGTGCCACTAAAAACTAATGTACACAGAAAGAAAGGACAAATCAACTTACTTTCCCAGTAGAAGATGAACCTTGTGACTGAAATACAATTGAAAGCGCCTACGTTTATATCGGCTGAATTGTACATATTCAAATGTCATGAAACTGTTCTTGCAGTTATTTTCGGACAGAGATTCCACACGGAGATGTACAACTTTGAGCAGTTTTTCTCTTCCTATTAAATCTAATTGTACTCCCCCGCCCTAAGGTGTAGTCTTACCTTTGGTTTGAGCGCGGGGAGGTCTGTACCCTCAGCTCTCTGTCGGCTAGAGTCAAAAACCTTCCTCCTTTTGGTTGCTGACTTTTGGCAGATTTTCGCATGCCTTTGCTGTAGTGAGAGAAAAAGAGATGCACAGGACACAACAACGACACAGATGTAATGTTTCGCGACATGTTTTTGGGAAACATTTGAGATCTGTGCCTCTCTATTGCCCTATCTGCCATTTTGTCTCAATCACAATTCAAAAATGATTATTTTTAGTTGTTTTGAAAGAGTCAGAGAGCAAGACATGTGTCATTTCTGTGACAGCTGTGAAGTAAAGAATGCAAAACATCTTTCAAGGAAAATCTAACCACAAACTACAAAGTTCACACAAATACACACATGCCAACAAATGCATAACACAGTATTTGACAACTAATTTGGTTGAGTGCTAGAAGTGCACAAATGTGTGTATTGGCATCACAGGAAAACAATTTGTTCCATTAACTTATTGAGATCATTGTAGCTCTGATGTGATAAAACACATCTCTGTATTATATTTTACTCATGTTAGCAAAACAGACAGTAATGATGACAGCAAATATAGTGGTGTTAATGAACATATGCATCATATTTGTCTTTATCTATGTCTGTAACTACTATATAGATGAGACTGTGTACAAAATGCTTTCCACAATAACAATTATGTAAAGAAGTGTAAGTAATCTCAATCGTGCTTCAAGTGTACAAATAGCATTTGTTTTTCGGGTTTGATTCCTTGGTGACAAATTCTATTACATAGCAGCCAACCATTATCTACATTTACATACATTATATGACAGCAAGTCCTTGGTCAGTGTTTTAAATCATGTAGACTAAAATCTAACCAAAGTGTGTACAGTGTTCATCCTAGCAGAATATTTCGGACCAAAGAACTCATTCGTGCACATTACTAACTTTGCTTCTTCCCACAAGTACTTGTTAAACAACTCATTTAACATGTGCATACATGCCACTATGCACAATAGCAATTAGTAAAGTTACATCAAGTTTCTACTTTAACAAAAGAAAATGGATCAAAGAGAGTAATACAGGTGTGATGCAGGGGTGTGTAAATGTAATGTCTCTGGAGAGACATTTGTCCAACGATGGCCCAAAGACAGACAGGATGTGGACCAGTAAACAAACCTCAGAAAATATGTTTTCATTTTATTTCAAATTGATGTTTGTGTCACTTATTCTGAAACTCTGGCTTCCTGTCACAACAATGTAGGAAACGTGAAACAGCAGGTCCACGTGCTGTCAATCTGTGGACACTGGAGGACCACATAGGACCAAGGACAGGGTCCAACCTGACACCCTCAAACCTCCATGCAAACATGCATCTCTATATTATTGGACATTATATGAGACCGTGTTTTTTAAATAGGCCTGAATGGAGACTTAATGTGTGGTTAACCCCTGGGCAGGTCACGTGACTCTCAAACGCGACAGGAGACTGAGTCACAATGTCATGTTAGTTGTATTATTTGAGCTCATGTGGATATATTCCTCTTAAAGTTGTATTTAATGTCTGTTTGTGCAGCGGAGGACTGTTGAGGACCTGATGGAGACTCTGAGGTAAGAACGAGCTGTTCTCAGTCGAACGTTCCATCGTTACCATGTTTACCAAATTGTGCATTTTTTCTAAATTCAGTCTGTTCCAACCGTTGGTCCGTCAGAAAAAGCCGAAATCTACTTTCACTCGAAAAAGCCGAAATCTACTTTCACTCGAAGAAACCTCCCAAGAAACACCTTCAAACCAGGATTTTTCTGCATCCGTGACTTAACGTTACTGATAAAGGTAAGTCTGATTCTGATCAACTTTTGCAGGAAAAAAAGCGAGATTTATATACTTTTTCCACCACTGTTTTTTATGTATTTATTTATGTATCTATCTGAACCGATGTTTATCCTAATATTGATAATATTTTCAGTTATCAGTGTATATTAATCCACTAGGACTGACTTTTGACTGTTGAGACCAAGTTTAAACAAGTTTATCTGAACAAAAGCTGCTTTCTTGGTTAGCTAACGTTAGCTTTATAGACCCGACCGTCCAGCGTTAGCTTAAACTGAGAAATGCTAATAGAAATATTGTTTCTTTATATTTATATAACTTCTCGGTGATACGGATCACAAGTGATGCACGCATGATAATATATTTAATCCATATTAACTCACAATTCATACATTTCTTACATACTTGTGATATTTTTCATACATATTAACACAATGAACAGCAGAGTGAAAGAACCACTAAAAGATATTTTCTATCGAAAAAGTGCTGATATGTTTCTGACTTTTAGTCAATGTAGACATATGGAAGGCCTCCTGCAGTAACAACACTGAAACAAATGCAAACATGTTGCACTGTACTGGGTTTGTTTCTGCTAATACTTTTGCGAGCGTATCATTTATTGTATGACATTTACTTTCTATCTAGTCACACTGCTTTGTGCTACTGATCCTTTCAATGTGATATGAGAAATGACTATGATATGGATCAGTGGTCTGAGGGTTGTGTGTGTTTTTACCCTCAGATGGCACGACAGTTCCCCTACGTCCCCCTACGTTCCTCCTCCACTCGCTGTGACCCATCTCCTCCCTCCTATTGTATCTTCACTCCTATTTCTCCTCTCTCTTCTTCTAGCTCCTCACCTAGTCCCCCACCAGACTACAACCCTGGCAGCACGGACACAGTCCCTCCAACCAGGAGCACGGTAAGAACAAAGAACCTGAATGTCACACAGTTATTTTAACACTTTGATAAGTTTCTTTCATCATCTCCCATTGAGACTCACATACCGAATGACTAACAGAACTGCCTGCAGAGAAGTCTATATGATGTAACAGTCCTTGGTTTGTTTCCACGATGTGGAGCAGTGGTCTGATGGTTGTATTTATTTTTTTAAACCTTCAGGCGGGACGACGCTTCACGTGGAGGACTTTCCTCATCCCGGACCCCAACCGCCCCGACTCCCCACGGATCATCCGCCGTAGAATCCCAGCCTCACAACGCAGCACTGGCTCCTCCACTCGCTGTGACCCATCTCCTCCCTCCTATTGTATCTTCACTCCTATTTCTCCTCTCTCTTCTTCTAGCTCCTCTTCTAGCTCCTCACCTAGTCCCCCACCAGACTACAACCCTGGCAGCACGGACACAGTCCCTCCAACCAGGAGCACGGTAAGAACAAAGAACCTGAATGTCACACAGTTATTTTAACACTTTGATAAGTTTCTTTCATCATCTCCCATTGAGACTCACATACCGAATGACTAACAGAACTGCCTGCAGAGAAGTCTATATGATGTAACAGTCCTTGGTTTGTTTCCACGATGTGGAGCAGTGGTCTGATGGTTGTATTTATTTTTTTAAACCTTCAGGCGGGACGACGCTTCACGTGGAGGTCTTTCCTCATCCCGGACCCCAACCGCCCCGACTCCCCACGGCTCATCCTCCGTAGAATCCCAGCCTCACAACGCAGGACTGGCTCCTCCACTCGCTGTGACCCATCTCCTCCCTCCTATTGTATCTTCACTCCTATTTCTCCTCTCTCTTCTTCTAGCTCCTCACCTAGTCCCCCACCAGACTACAACCCTGGCAGCACGGACACAGTCCCTCCAACCAGGAGCACGGTAAGAACAAAGAACCTGAATGTCACACAGTTATTTTAACACTTTGGTAAGTTTCTTTCATCATCTCCCATTGAGACTCACATACCGAATGACTAACAGAACTGCCTGCAGAGAAGTCTATATGATGTAACAGTCCTTGGTTTGTTTCCACGATGTGGAGCAGTGGTCTGATGGTTGTATTTATTTTTTTAAACCTTCAGGCGGGACAACGCTTCACGTGGAAGTCTTTCCTCATCCCGGACCCCAACCGCCCCGACTCCCCACGGCTCATCCTCCGTAGAATCCCAGCCTCACAACGCAGCACTGGCTCCTCCACTCGCTGTGACCCATCTCCTCCCTCCTATTGTATCTTCACTCCTATTTCTCCTCTCTCTTCTTCTAGCTCCTCACCTAGCTCTTTTAGCTCTAACAATCTGTTTTTGTGTTCAATTTAGCTGCCGTCCAGTGTCGAGCCTCGGGTTTTCACCTGCACGAAGAAGCCTTCCAGTTAGTTCCTCGGAGATCAACTGTGTAGTCTTGGCGTTCCTGTGTCGAGCCTCGGGTATCACACAGACGTTCCAGCCTGCCTGCCAGCCACTTTCCGGCTAGGATCAGAGCGGAGCGCGAGGACGCGCCTCTGTGTTTGACGTGACTGTTTACCTGTCGGCTTCGTCAGCCGCTCAGAGGATTTTGCCACTTTCCGGCTTGGACCCATGCGGAGCGCATAGAGACGCCTCCTTTTTGACTATGTATTTCCTGTCTTTTCCTCTGCCTGTGAGAAATAAATAAAATTGTTTTTTGAAAAATAACTCTGCTGTCCTGAGTCTGCATTTGGGTCCATGAACGCACCACATCATAACACCTTTGATTGTATTGTCACTGCACCGAGACTCAGGCAGGGTGTCTGCACACAGCGAGTGGTCTGGGGGGGAATAGCGTGAACCTCCAAATAAGTAAGAAAGAAAAGTTAAAGTGAGTTGCAGGTGTGTGCACTGATGTCTTACCTAATTGTCACCGATATGTTAGCTACAGAAGCTGACCATAAAGTAGCACTTTGTTGTGCAATAACGTCACACTCAGTTGCAAACTTGTTGGCAACACCAAGCTAATGCAGTCTAATATAACACAGCCTGGATACATCAACACATCTATTTAACAGTTTAAAGATGAACTGAGCATTATAAAGTACACAAAGGGAGGATTCAATGCAGGACTGTTGAGTGTATGTTGCTTTTTTATTTTAATGAGCAATGTGAGTCATTTGAGTTTGTCAGCTTGGTAGATCGTCTTCATGCCGAGCTTAGTGGCTTCTAAGGACCCAAGAAAAGGTCTTAAATCATATATTAAAAGAAAAGACATTTGACACATTAAATTGATGGATTTTAAATTTACTTCAGCATAAAGTCCCTCCAAATATGACAGAAGGATGGAGGCATTAAGGCAAGTTGTATGTGTTTTACTGCTAATGTTCACTCACTAACTCGTGACATAATCCCATCTGTGTTTCTGCCTAGCTGAACTGATTGAAAACATGGATAAGAAAGCAACTTGGGACCGCTTCTACACTGAGAGCAGCAGCAGCACAAACACCTTCAAACACTTTGAGTGGTTCTTTGGCTTCGATGCTGTCCGGGACTTCATTATGCCCCTATTGCAGACCAAGCCCCACCCAGACGGTTTGCTCCAAGTCCTGGCTATGGGCTGTGGCACTTCTGCTTTCGGGCCCTGTATTTACAGACGCTCTCCTCTCCCGGTCCGGGTCACTTGTGCAGACATTTCCCCCATAGCTGTGCGACTAATGCATGAACACGTCCAAACCAAAGCCATTCAAGCTCACAATCTTTCCTCTCGGCTTGAGTTCGTAGAGCTGGACTGCACACAGCTCCACGAGCACTACGGTTGTAGCAGTGTGGACCTTATAGTTGATAAGGGCACCACAGATGCCTTGTTGAGGTCTAAGGAAGGGAAATGGAAGGCCAATCAGGTGCTGAAGCAGTGTTTGTCGGTGTTGCGGAGCTCAGGGTCTCTGCTCCAGTTCTCTGATGAAGACCCTGATGCCAGGCTGCTGTGGCTGGAGACGGAGGCACAGGAGCCGGGGTTGATGGCAGCAGATGTTGGGGTGCAGGAGGTTGGGGAGCTAAGGGGACTGACTACTGCTACCAAGTGACTCCTCGCTCTATTGTATAGCAACTTTCTTCATCTGGATGGTGATAATATTAAATGAGTAAACTACTGAAGTGATTGTAAAAAGTAATTGATAAGGTACACAGACAGAGTGAGTTATCCACCAAACTGGACCTCCACATTCCGACAGCAGAGACAATAGATTTACTACTTATAAAATAACCTGAAGGTAAAGAATGACCTCTTTATGAAATGATAAAAGTTGACAAACCACTTAAACCAGGGGTGCCCAATATGTCGATCGCGATTTGCCACTTGATTTTCTAACACACGGGTCACAAGTCATCAGAGTAAGTTAATGACCAAAAAAAATAAATATATATATATATATATATATATATATATATATATATATATATATATATATATATATATATTCAGCATTTTTAATGTAGGTAGATCATTTTGACTTGGTCATTTTAAAAGTAGCTCTCAAGCCGAAAAAGTGTGGGCACCCCTGGTCTACTACATATAGTGTTTTTTCGATGGGCTCTAGTGGATTTGAGTGCAGCTGAGATGCTGGCAGATAGCAGCTAAATGAACAAAGCAAAATCAGAAATGGGGACTTTAAAGTGACGTTGGTTAAATGCACAAAGTCTATGGTTAAATGTCGCTCTCTGCTGGTTGAGCATGAAAACTACAAAGAAGTAAAAGATGTGTCACCGACGGAGAATATGGGAAGACAAATAGACACGCTGTTTGAAATTAATTTATCAAACTATATAACGTGCAACTCTGTGAATAATATTGTGTGTATACGTTGTAACACACAGTCTGTGGTCATAAGGGCTTGTAATGTTTTCTCAGCTCTCGTTGGTTGTTTCTGTCTGACAAGATCACATGACCCGATGCGCCCATGTAGCGTTAGCTTGTTAGCAGCTAGCTGCGTTAGCATCGAGCCTTTGGAGTTCACCAGGAAACGTGCGACCTGACGTTATCTCGAGCCACACCAAGGCGAGGAGCTGTCAAACAGGCTTTAATATTAATTCAGTGGTTTCGTGTTCTGTTTCTCGTTGACTCAGTAGCTGCTTGGCCCAAACTGTAAGGTACGTTACTAGCAATATCGCCCACAGGTAAGCTAGCGAATGTAATTCGTGCAGTATATTTGAAGAACCTAACTCCAGCTGTGTTCACTTGTTTTCTTTTTTTCATGTTAGCTTAGCTTAGCTAACGCGTAACCAGCTGATATACCCGCAACTTAGACTTAACTCTACTTGTGTGCTAGCATGTTTCAGCTATTAGTTTATTAGTGTGTTTGCGTTATCTTGACAAGCTAAATCTTTATATCAGGTAAGAGTGCTCACAAACAGTGAACGTTTGTAAGCAGCTTATGCTTCATTGGGCCATCTGTTAATCAGGAAACTGGTGTTTTACAGCTGGTTGAACGTTAACGTTACCTAACGTTATATGGCTGCTCACATCAATATTAAATATATGAGCATGTGACCAAGGACCGGGGTCTACAGCACATGATCTGGACAAGTGGAGGAGGCCAAAATCTATCAGGAGTAAGATAAAAAAAAAAAGGCTCAAACATTTCTTCCAAAAATTGTGTGTCTAGAGTAAAGTGCTAATTGCTTGCAATTTTTTCAAAATTATATTACAGTGTCATGCAGGCAATACAAATGTCTCTTACACATTGCATCTCTCCATTAGGTAAATTATTCTAAAGTGGTCGATCGGGATTGAACAGCCATGACGACAAAGACATCCCTGCTCAAAGTCATTCTGCTGGGTGATGGCGGTGTCGGAAAAAGCTCCATCATGAATCGTTACGTTACCAACAAGTTTGATGCGCACCTCTTCCACACCATTGGCGTGGAGTTCCTCAACAAGGAACTGGAGGTAGATGGCCACCAGGTGACCCTACAGATCTGGGATACTGCTGGCCAGGAGCGCTTCCGCAGCTTGAGGACTCCTTTCTATCGTGGCTCCGACTGCTGCCTGCTCACCTTCAGTGTCGATGACAACCAGAGTTTTCTCAATTTAGGCAACTGGAAGAAGGAGTTCATCTACTACGCAGATGTCAAGGAGCCAGAGACGTTTCCATTCGTGGTCTTGGGCAACAAAGTGGATGTGACAGAAAGGCAGGTGTCATCCGAGGAGGCTAAGCAATGGTGCCAGGAGTACACTATATTGCGGCCATTGTGGGGTCCATTGCCCCTGTAAGTGATGACGGACAATTGATTTGTCTCATGTCAATCCATATGTGTTATAGAAGTCCCACAAGCCTCAGGTGAATGTGCTGGGGAAGAAGATGAGGAGCAGAGGTGGGAGAGGGAGCGAAAGGAACGACTAGAACAAAGACAAAGGGTGCCACTTGATTTTCTAACACACGGGTCACAAGTCATCAGAGAAAGGTAATGACCAAATATATATATATATATATATATATATAATATATATATATATATAATATATATATATATATATAATATATATATATATATATATATATATATATAATATATAATATATATATATAAATATATATATATATATATATAATATATATATATATATATTATATATATATATATATATATTATATATATATATATATATATTTATATATATATATATTATATATATTATATATATTATATATATATATTTATATATATATATATATATATATATATAATATATATATTTATATATATATATATATATATATATATGCTGAGCAACAGACGTCTAACTGGACACAATTCAAATCGCAAGGATCAACAAGTCTTGGTTTATCAGAATTACCTGAAAGGAACAGTGTGTGAGATTTAGATCCATCTAGTGGTGAGGTTGCAAATTGCAACCAACTGCACAACCCTCAGCTCAGTACCTAATAGAACTACGGTGGCCTAAAGGTACGGATAGGTATCTTTAGGATTTTAGGCCAAGGAGCCACTCTTATCAATACTTTTTCATGACTAAATAATCTGAACAGGAATAGAAGTTATTTGTAATTTAGGTAGAACTAAATATTGGTTCTAGAGCTGCAACAGTTATGTTTACAACAGCAAAGCCACTAATAACTGGAAACAAATCTAAATTGTCCTGAGTGAAGTTTATAAATGATAATAATGAAGAACGCAGGTATCACATACAGTAGTATGTCATTCCTCCTGTCCTCTGTCCTGGCTGCTTTGTCTCAGCCAGCAGAGAAGTTTACAAGAACAAACTAAGACAAACAGACTTTTGGCCGAGCTCTGTATTCTGATGGTGACTTGTCAAAGAGTAAGAGTATAAGTCTACAAGAGGTTCAAAAGAAGTAGTGCAGCTTGAGAAGATAGGGGGTCATACTGTCAACACAGTTATGTTTAAAGAAAATGAAATTATAATGCATACATCTTAAGATTTATAGTTGTGGAAAGGAAAGGAAAATACCACAGATTCAGTGTTTGTTTTTAAACTAATACCACCAGTATGAGTTGACACGCCTCAGACTATTTAAGCCAATGGCTCAAAGAGGGGAAACCAGTATCTATAAAGCCAGAAACAGTGAGGGATCTGAGGGAACGCCATTTGGGCTTCAGCTGATTAATCGTGCCACTAAAAACTAATGTACACAGAAAGAAAGGACAAATCAACTTACTTTCCCAGTAGAAGATGAACCTTGTGACTGAAATACAATTGAAAGCGCCTACGTTTATATCGGCTGAATTGTACATATTCAAATGTCATGAAACTGTTCTTGCAGTTATTTTCGGACAGAGATTCCACACGGAGATATACAACTTTGAGCAGTTTTTCTCTTCCTATTAAATCTAATTGTACTCCTACGCCCTAAGGTGTAGTCTTACCTTTGGTTTGAGGGGTTTGAGCGCGGGGAGGTCTGTACCCTCAGCTCTCTGTCGGCTAGAGTCAAAAACCTTCCTCCTTTTGGTTGCTGACTTTTGGCAGATTTTCGCATGCCTTTGCTGTAGTGAGAGAAAAAGAGATGCACAGGACACAACAACTACACAGATGTAATGTGTCTCGACATGTTTTTGGGAAACATTTGAGATCTGTGCCTCTCTATTGCCCTATCTGCCATTTTGTCTCAATCACAATTCAAAAATGATTATTTTTAGTTGTTTTGAAAGAGTCAGAGAGCAAGACATGTGTCATTTCTGTGACAGCTGTGAAGTAAAGAATGCAAAACATCTTTCAAGGAAAATCTAACCACAAACTACAAAGTTCACACAAATACACACATGCCAACAAATGCATAACACAGTATTTGACAACTAATTTGGTTGAGTGCTAGAAGTGCACAAATGTGTGTATTGGCATCACAGGAAAACAATTTGTTCCATTAACTTATTGAGATCATTGTAGCTCTGATGTGATAAAACACATCTCTGTATTATATTTTACTCATGTTAGCAAAACAGACAGTAATGATGACAGCAAATATAGTGGTGTTAATGAACATATGCATCATATTTGTCTTTATCTATGTCTGTAACTACTATATAGATGAGACTGTGTACAAAATGCTTTCCACAATAACAATTATGTAAAGAAGTGTAAGTAATCTCAATCGTGCTTCAAGTGTACAAATAGCATTTGTTTTTCGGGTTTGATTCCTTGGTGACAAATTCTATTACATAGCAGCCAACCATTATCTACATTTACATACATTATATGACAGCAAGTCCTTGGTCAGTGTTTTAAATCATGTAGACTAAAATCTAACCAAAGTGTGTACAGTGTTCATCCTAGCAGAATATTTCGGACCAAAGAACTCATTCGTGCACATTACTAACTTTGCTTCTTCCCACAAGTACTTGTTAAACAACTCATTTAACATGTGCATACATGCCACTATGCACAATAGCAATTAGTAAAGTTACATCAAGTTTCTACTTTAACAAAAGAAAATGGATCAAAGAGAGTAATACAGGTGTGATGCAGGGGTGTGTAAATGTAATGTCTCTGGAGAGACATTTGTCCAACGATGGCCCAAAGACAGACAGGATGTGGACCAGTAAACAAACCTCAGAAAATATGTTTTCATTTTATTTCAAATTGATGTTTGTGTCACTTATTCTGAAACTCTGGCTTCCTGTCACAACAATGTAGGAAACGTGAAACAGCAGGTCCACGTGCTGTCAATCTGTGGACACTGGAGGACCACATAGGACCAAGGACAGGGTCCAACCTGACACCCTCAAACCTCCATGCAAACATGCATCTCTATATTATTGGACATTATATGAGACCGTGTTTTTTAAATAGGCCTGAATGGAGACTTAATGTGTGGTTAACCCCTGGGCAGGTCACGTGACTCTCAAACGCGACAGGAGACTGAGTCACAATGTCATGTTAGTTGTATTATTTGAGCTCATGTGGATATATTCCTCTTAAAGTTGTATTTAATGTCTGTTTGTGCAGCGGAGGACTGTTGAGGACCTGATGGAGACTCTGAGGTAAGAACGAGCTGTTCTCAGTCGAACGTTCCATCGTTACCATGTTTACCAAATTGTGCATTTTTTCTAAATTCAGTCTGTTCCAACCGTTGGTCCGTCAGAAAAAGCCGAAATCTACTTTCACTCGAAAAAGCCGAAATCTACTTTCACTCGAAGAAACCTCCCAAGAAACACCTTCAAACCAGGATTTTTCTGCATCCGTGACTTAACGTTACTGATAAAGGTAAGTCTGATTCTGATCAACTTTTGCAGGAAAAAAAGCGATATTTATATACTTTTTCCACCACTGTTTTTTATGTATTTATTTATGTATCTATCTGAACCGATGTTTATTCTAATATTGATAATATTTTCAGTTATCAGTGTATATTAATCCACTAGGACTGACTTTTGACTGTTGAGACCAAGTTTAAACAAGTTTATCTGAACAAAAGCTGCTTTCTTGGTTAGCTAACGTTAGCTTTATAGACCCGACCGTCCAGCGTTAGCTTAAACTGAGAAATGCTAATAGAAATAGTGTTTCTTTATATTTATATAACTTCTCGGTGATACGGATCACAAGTGATGCACGCATGATAATATATTTAATCCATATTAACTCACAATTCATACATTTCTTACATACTTGTGATATTTTTCATACATATTAACACAATGAACAGCAGAGTGAAAGAACCACTAAAAGATATTTTCTATCGAAAAAGTGCTGATATGTTTCTGACTTTTAGTCAATGTAGACATATGGAAGGCCTCCTGCAGTAACAACACTGAAACAAATGCAAACATGTTGCACTGTACTGGGTTTGTTTCTGCTAATACTTTTGCGAGCGTATCATTTATTGTATGACATTTACTTTCTATCTAGTCACACTGCTTTGTGCTACTGATCCTTTCAATGTGATATGAGAAATGACTATGATATGGATCAGTGGTCTGAGGGTTGTGTGTGTTTTTAACCTCAGATGGCACGACAGTTCCCCTACGTCCCCCTACGTTCCTCCTCCACTCGCTGTGACCCATCTCCTCCCTCCTCTTGTGTCTTCTCCACTCCTATTTCTTCTCTCTCTTCTTCTAGTTCCTCTTCTAGCTCCTCTTCTAGCTCCTCTTCTAGCTCCTCTTCTAGCTCCTCTTCTAGCTCCTCACCTAGTCCCCCACCAGACTACAACCCTGGCAGCACGGACACAGTCCCTCCAACCAGGAGCACGGTAAGAACAAAGAACCTGAATGTCACACAGTTATTTTAACACTTTGATAAGTTTCTTTCATCATCTCCCATTGAGACTCACATACCGAATGACTAACAGAACTGCCTGCAGAGAAGTCTATATGATGTAACAGTCCTTGGTTTGTTTCCACGATGTGGAGCAGTGGTCTGATGGTTGTATTTCTTTTTTTAAACCTTCAGGCGGGACGACGCTTCACGTGGAGGTCTTTCCTCATCCCGGACCCCAACCGCCCCGACTTCCCACGGCTCATCCTCCGTAGAATCCCAGCCTCACAACGCAGGACTGGCTCCTCCACTCGCTGTGACCCATCTCCTCCCTCCTATTGTATCTTCACTCCTATTTCTCCTCTTTCCTCTTCTAGCTCCTCTTCTAGCTCCTCTTCTAGTTCCTCTTCTAGTTCCTCTTCTAGCTCCTCTTCTAGCTCCTCTTCTAGCTCCTCTTCTAGCTCCTCTTCTAGCTCCTCACCTAGTCCCCCACCAGACTACAACCCTGGCAGCACGGACACAGTCCCTCCAACCAGGAGCACGGTAAGAACAAAGAACCTGAATGTCACACAGTTATTTTAACACTTTGATAAGTTTCTTTCATCATCTCCCATTGAGACTCACATACCGAATGACTAACAGAACTGCCTGCAGAGAAGTCTATATGATGTAACAGTCCTTGGTTTGTTTCCACGATGTGGAGCAGTGGTCTGATGGTTGTATTTATTTTTTTAAACCTTCAGGCGGGACGACGCTTCACGTGGAGGACTTTCCTCATCCCGGACCCCAACCGCCCCGACTCCCCACGGATCATCCGCCGTAGAATCCCAGCCTCACAACGCAGCACTGGCTCCTCCACTCGCTGTGACCCATCTCCTCCCTCCTATTGTATCTTCACTCCTATTTCTCCTCTCTCTTCTTCTAGCTCCTCACCTAGTCCCCCACCAGACTACAACCCTGGCAGCACGGACACAGTCTCTCCAACCAGGAGCACGGTAAGAACAAAGAACCTGAATGTCACACAGTTATTTTAACACTTTGATAAGTTTCTTTCATCACCTCCCATTGAGACTCACATACCGAATGACTAACAGAACTGCCTGCAGAGAAGTCTATATGATGTAACAGTCCTTGGTTTGTTTCCACGATGTGGAGCAGTGTTCTGATGGTTGTATTTATTTTTTTTAAACCTTCAGGCGGGACGACGCTTCACGTGGAGGTCTTTCCTCATCCCGGACCCCAACCGCCCCGACTCCCCACGGCTCATCCTCCGTAGAATCCCAGCCTCACAAAGCAGGACTGGCTCCTCCACTCGCTGTGACCCATCTCCTCCCTCCTATTGTATCTTCACTCCTATTTCTCCTCTCTCTTCTTCTAGCTCCTCTTCTAGCTCCTCACCTAGTCCCCCACCAGACTACAACCCTGGCAGCACGGACACAGTCCCTCCAACCAGGAGCACGGTAAGAACAAAGAACCTGAATGTCACACAGTTATTTTAACACTTTGGTAAGTTTCTTTCATCATCTCCCATTGAGACTCACATACCGAATGACTAACAGAACTGCCTGCAGAGAAGTCTATATGATGTAACAGTCCTTGGTTTGTTTCCACGATGTGGAGCAGTGGTCTGATGGTTGTATTTATTTTTTTAAACCTTCAGGCGGGACAACGCTTCACGTGGAAGTCTTTCCTCATCCCGGACCCCAACCGCCCCGACTCCCCACGGCTCATCCTCCGTAGAATCCCAGCCTCACAACGCAGCACTGGCTCCTCCACTCGCTGTGACCCATCTCCTCCCTCCTATTGTATCTTCACTCCTATTTCTCCTCTCTCTTCTTCTAGCTCCTCACCTAGCTCTTTTAGCTCTAACAATCTGTTTTTGTGTTCAATTTAGCTGCCGTCCAGTGTCGAGCCTCGGGTTTTCACCTGCACGAAGAAGCCTTCCAGTTAGTTCCTCGGAGATCAACTGTGTAGTCTTGGCGTTCCTGTGTCGAGCCTCGGGTATCACACAGACGTTCCAGCCTGCCTGCCAGCCACTTTCCGGCTAGGATCAGAGCGGAGGGTTACCTTACCTGTTCAACTTACCTGCCGTCCAGTGTCGAGCCTCGGGTTTTCACCTGCACGAAGAAGCCTTCCAGTTAGTTCCTCGGAGATCAACTGTGTAGTCTTGGCGTTCCTGTGTCGAGCCTCGGGTATCACACAGACGTTCCAGCCTGCCTGCCAGCCACTTTCCGGCTAGGATCAGAGCGGAGCGCGAGGACGCGCCTCTGTGTTTGACGTGACTGTTTACCTGTCGGCTTCGTCAGCCGCTCAGAGGATTTTGCCACTTTCCGGCTTGGACCCATGCGGAGCGCATAGAGACGCCTCCTTTTTGACTATGTATTTCCTGTCTTTTCCTCTGCCTGTGAGAAATAAATAAAATTGTTTTTTGAAAAATAACTCTGCTGTCCTGAGTCTGCATTTGGGTCCATGAACGCACCACATCATAACACCTTTGATTGTATTGTCACTGCACCGAGACTCAGGCAGGGTGTCTGCACACAGCGAGTGGTCTGGGGGGGAATAGCGTGAACCTCCAAATAAGTAAGAAAGAAAAGTTAAAGTGAGTTGCAGGTGTGTGCACTGATGTCTTACCTAATTGTCACCGATATGTTAGCTACAGAAGCTGACCATAAAGTAGCACTTTGTTGTGCAATAACGTCACACTCAGTTGCAAACTTGTTGGCAACACCAAGCTAATGCAGTCTAATATAACACAGCCTGGATACATCAACACATCTATTTAACAGTTTAAAGATGAACTGAGCATTATAAAGTACACAAAGGGAGGATTCAATGCAGGACTGTTGAGTGTATGTTGCTTTTTTATTTTAATGAGCAATGTGAGTCATTTGAGTTTGTCAGCTTGGTAGATCGTCTTCATGCCGAGCTTAGTGGCTTCTAAGGACCCAAGAAAAGGTCTTAAATCATATATTAAAAGAAAAGACATTTGACACATTAAATTGATGGATTTTAAATTTACTTCAGCATAAAGTCCCTCCAAATATGACAGAAGGATGGAGGCATTAAGGCAAGTTGTATGTGTTTTACTGCTAATGTTCACTCACTAACTCGTGACATAATCCCATCTGTGTTTCTGCCTAGCTGAACTGATTGAAAACATGGATAAGAAAGCAACTTGGGACCGCTTCTACACTGAGAGCAGCAGCAGCACAAACACCTTCAAACACTTTGAGTGGTTCTTTGGCTTCGATGCTGTCCGGGACTTCATTATGCCCCTATTGCAGACCAAGCCCCACCCAGACGGTTTGCTCCAAGTCCTGGCTATGGGCTGTGGCACTTCTGCTTTCGGGCCCTGTATTTACAGACGCTCTCCTCTCCCGGTCCGGGTCACTTGTGCAGACATTTCCCCCATAGCTGTGCGACTAATGCATGAACACGTCCAAACCAAAGCCATTCAAGCTCACAATCTTTCCTCTCGGCTTGAGTTCGTAGAGCTGGACTGCACACAGCTCCACGAGCACTACGGTTGTAGCAGTGTGGACCTTATAGTTGATAAGGGCACCACAGATGCCTTGTTGAGGTCTAAGGAAGGGAAATGGAAGGCCAATCAGGTGCTGAAGCAGTGTTTGTCGGTGTTGCGGAGCTCAGGGTCTCTGCTCCAGTTCTCTGATGAAGACCCTGATGCCAGGCTGCTGTGGCTGGAGACGGAGGCACAGGAGCCGGGGTTGATGGCAGCAGATGTTGGGGTGCAGGAGGTTGGGGAGCTAAGGGGACTGACTACTGCTACCAAGTGACTCCTCGCTCTATTGTATAGCAACTTTCTTCATCTGGATGGTGATAATATTAAATGAGTAAACTACTGAAGTGATTGTAAAAAGTAATTGATAAGGTACACAGACAGAGTGAGTTATCCACCAAACTGGACCTCCACATTCCGACAGCAGAGACAATAGATTTACTACTTATAAAATAACCTGAAGGTAAAGAATGACCTCTTTATGAAATGATAAAAGTTGACAAACCACTTAAACCAGGGGTGCCCAATATGTCGATCGCGATTTGCCACTTGATTTTCTAACACACGGGTCACAAGTCATCAGAGTAAGTTAATGACCAAAAAAAAAATATATATATATATATATATATATATATATATATATATATATATATATATATATATATATATATATAGATATTCAGCATTTTTAATGTAGGTAGATCATTTTGACTTGGTCATTTTAAAAGTAGCTCTCAAGCCGAAAAAGTGTGGGCACCCCTGGTCTACTACATATAGTGTTTTTTCGATGGGCTCTAGTGGATTTGAGTGCAGCTGAGATGCTGGCAGATAGCAGCTAAATGAACAAAGCAAAATCAGAAATGGGGACTTTAAAGTGACGTTGGTTAAATGCACAAAGTCTATGGTTAAATGTCGCTCTCTGCTGGTTGAGCATGAAAACTACAAAGAAGTAAAAGATGTGTCACCGACGGAGAATATGGGAAGACAAATAGACACGCTGTTTGAAATTAATTTATCAAACTATATAACGTGCAACTCTGTGAATAATATTGTGTGTATACGTTGTAACACACAGTCTGTGGTCATAAGGGCTTGTAATGTTTTCTCAGCTCTCGTTGGTTGTTTCTGTCTGACAAGATCACATGACCCGATGCGCCCATGTAGCGTTAGCTTGTTAGCAGCTAGCTGCGTTAGCATCGAGCCTTTGGAGTTCACCAGGAAACGTGCGACCTGACGTTATCTCGAGCCACACCAAGGCGAGGAGCTGTCAAACAGGCTTTAATATTAATTCAGTGGTTTCGTGTTCTGTTTCTCGTTGACTCAGTAGCTGCTTGGCCCAAACTGTAAGGTACGTTACTAGCAATATCGCCCACAGGTAAGCTAGCGAATGTAATTCGTGCAGTATATTTGAAGAACCTAACTCCAGCTGTGTTCACTTGTTTTCTTTTTTTCATGTTAGCTTAGCTTAGCTAACGCGTAACCAGCTGATATACCCGCAACTTAGACTTAACTCTACTTGTGTGCTAGCATGTTTCAGCTATTAGTTTATTAGTGTGTTTGCGTTATCTTGACAAGCTAAATCTTTATATCAGGTAAGAGTGCTCACAAACAGTGAACGTTTGTAAGCAGCTTATGCTTCATTGGGCCATCTGTTAATCAGGAAACTGGTGTTTTACAGCTGGTTGAACGTTAACGTTACCTAACGTTATATGGCTGCTCACATCAATATTAAATATATGAGCATGTGACCAAGGACCGGGGTCTACAGCACATGATCTGGACAAGTGGAGGAGGCCAAAATCTATCAGGAGTAAGATAAAAAAAAAAAAGGCTCAAACATTTCTTCCAAAAATTGTGTGTCTAGAGTAAAGTGCTAATTGCTTGCAATTTTTTCAAAATTATATTACAGTGTCATGCAGGCAATACAAATGTCTCTTACACATTGCATCTCTCCATTAGGTAAATTATTCTAAAGTGGTCGATCGGGATTGAACAGCCATGACGACAAAGACATCCCTGCTCAAAGTCATTCTGCTGGGTGATGGCGGTGTCGGAAAAAGCTCCATCATGAATCGTTACGTTACCAACAAGTTTGATGCGCACCTCTTCCACACCATTGGCGTGGAGTTCCTCAACAAGGAACTGGAGGTAGATGGCCACCAGGTGACCCTACAGATCTGGGATACTGCTGGCCAGGAGCGCTTCCGCAGCTTGAGGACTCCTTTCTATCGTGGCTCCGACTGCTGCCTGCTCACCTTCAGTGTCGATGACAACCAGAGTTTTCTCAATTTAGGCAACTGGAAGAAGGAGTTCATCTACTACGCAGATGTCAAGGAGCCAGAGACGTTTCCATTCGTGGTCTTGGGCAACAAAGTGGATGTGACAGAAAGGCAGGTGTCATCCGAGGAGGCTAAGCAATGGTGCCAGGAGTACACTATATTGCGGCCATTGTGGGGTCCATTGCCCCTGTAAGTGATGACGGACAATTGATTTGTCTCATGTCAATCCATATGTGTTATAGAAGTCCCACAAGCCTCAGGTGAATGTGCTGGGGAAGAAGATGAGGAGCAGAGGTGGGAGAGGGAGCGAAAGGAACGACTAGAACAAAGACAAAGGGTGCCACTTGATTTTCTAACACACGGGTCACAAGTCATCAGAGAAAGGTAATGACCAAATATATATATATATATATATATATAATATATATATATATATATATATAATATATATATATATATATATATATATATATATATATATATATATATATATAATATATATATATATATATATATATATATATATATATATATATATAATATATATAATATATATATATATATAATATATATATATAAATATATATATATATACATATATATATATATATAATATATATATATATATATATATATATATTATATATATATATATATTATATATATTATATATATTATATATATATATTTATATATATATATATATATATATATATAATATATATATTTATATATATATATATATATATATATATGCTGAGCAACAGACGTCTAACTGGACACAATTCAAATCGCAAGGATCAACAAGTCTTGGTTTATCAGAATTACCTGAAAGGAACAGTGTGTGAGATTTAGATCCATCTAGTGGTGAGGTTGCAAATTGCAACCAACTGCACAACCCTCAGCTCAGTACCTAATAGAACTACGGTGGCCTAAAGGTACGGATAGGTATCTTTAGGATTTTAGGCCAAGGAGCCACTCTTATCAATACTTTTTCATGACTAAATAATCTGAACAGGAATAGAAGTTATTTGTAATTTAGGTAGAACTAAATATTGGTTCTAGAGCTGCAACAGTTATGTTTACAACAGCAAAGCCACTATAACTGGAAACAAATCTAAATTGTCCTGAGTGAAGTTTATAAATGATAATAATGAAGAACGCAGGTATCACATACAGTAGTATGTCATTCCTCCTGTCCTCTGTCCTGGCTGCTTTGTCTCAGCCAGCAGAGAAGTTTACAAGAACAAACTAAGACAAACAGACTTTTGGCCGAGCTCTGTATTCTGATGGTGACTTGTCAAAGAGTAAGAGTATAAGTCTACAAGAGGTTCAAAAGAAGTAGTGCAGCTTGAGAAGATAGGGGGTCATACTGTCAACACAGTTATGTTTAAAGAAAATGAAATTATAATGCATACATCTTAAGATTTATAGTTGTGGAAAGGAAAGGAAAATACCACAGATTCAGTGTTTGTTTTTAAACTAATACCACCAGTATGAGTTGACACGCCTCAGACTATTTAAGCCAATGGCTCAAAGAGGGGAAACCAGTATCTATAAAGCCAGAAACAGTGAGGGATCTGAGGGAACGCCATTTGGGCTTCAGCTGATTAATCGTGCCACTAAAAACTAATGTACACAGAAAGAAAGGACAAATCAACTTACTTTCCCAGTAGAAGATGAACCTTGTGACTGAAATACAATTGAAAGCGCCTACGTTTATATCGGCTGAATTGTACATATTCAAATGTCATGAAACTGTTCTTGCAGTTATTTTCGGACAGAGATTCCACACGGAGATATACAACTTTGAGCAGTTTTTCTCTTCCTATTAAATCTAATTGTACTCCTACGCCCTAAGGTGTAGTCTTACCTTTGGTTTGAGGGGTTTGAGCGCGGGGAGGTCTGTACCCTCAGCTCTCTGTCGGCTAGAGTCAAAAACCTTCCTCCTTTTGGTTGCTGACTTTTGGCAGATTTTCGCATGCCTTTGCTGTAGTGAGAGAAAAAGAGATGCACAGGACACAACAACTACACAGATGTAATGTGTCTCGACATGTTTTTGGGAAACATTTGAGATCTGTGCCTCTCTATTGCCCTATCTGCCATTTTGTCTCAATCACAATTCAAAAATGATTATTTTTAGTTGTTTTGAAAGAGTCAGAGAGCAAGACATGTGTCATTTCTGTGACAGCTGTGAAGTAAAGAATGCAAAACATCTTTCAAGGAAAATCTAACCACAAACTACAAAGTTCACACAAATACACACATGCCAACAAATGCATAACACAGTATTTGACAACTAATTTGGTTGAGTGCTAGAAGTGCACAAATGTGTGTATTGGCATCACAGGAAAACAATTTGTTCCATTAACTTATTGAGATCATTGTAGCTCTGATGTGATAAAACACATCTCTGTATTATATTTTACTCATGTTAGCAAAACAGACAGTAATGATGACAGCAAATATAGTGGTGTTAATGAACATATGCATCATATTTGTCTTTATCTATGTCTGTAACTACTATATAGATGAGACTGTGTACAAAATGCTTTCCACAATAACAATTATGTAAAGAAGTGTAAGTAATCTCAATCGTGCTTCAAGTGTACAAATAGCATTTGTTTTTCGGGTTTGATTCCTTGGTGACAAATTCTATTACATAGCAGCCAACCATTATCTACATTTACATACATTATATGACAGCAAGTCCTTGGTCAGTGTTTTAAATCATGTAGACTAAAATCTAACCAAAGTGTGTACAGTGTTCATCCTAGCAGAATATTTCGGACCAAAGAACTCATTCGTGCACATTACTAACTTTGCTTCTTCCCACAAGTACTTGTTAAACAACTCATTTAACATGTGCATACATGCCACTATGCACAATAGCAATTAGTAAAGTTACATCAAGTTTCTACTTTAACAAAAGAAAATGGATCAAAGAGAGTAATACAGGTGTGATGCAGGGGTGTGTAAATGTAATGTCTCTGGAGAGACATTTGTCCAACGATGGCCCAAAGACAGACAGGATGTGGACCAGTAAACAAACCTCAGAAAATATGTTTTCATTTTATTTCAAATTGATGTTTGTGTCACTTATTCTGAAACTCTGGCTTCCTGTCACAACAATGTAGGAAACGTGAAACAGCAGGTCCACGTGCTGTCAATCTGTGGACACTGGAGGACCACATAGGACCAAGGACAGGGTCCAACCTGACACCCTCAAACCTCCATGCAAACATGCATCTCTATATTATTGGACATTATATGAGACCGTGTTTTTTAAATAGGCCTGAATGGAGACTTAATGTGTGGTTAACCCCTGGGCAGGTCACGTGACTCTCAAACGCGACAGGAGACTGAGTCACAATGTCATGTTAGTTGTATTATTTGAGCTCATGTGGATATATTCCTCTTAAAGTTGTATTTAATGTCTGTTTGTGCAGCGGAGGACTGTTGAGGACCTGATGGAGACTCTGAGGTAAGAACGAGCTGTTCTCAGTCGAACGTTCCATCGTTACCATGTTTACCAAATTGTGCATTTTTTCTAAATTCAGTCTGTTCCAACCGTTGGTCCGTCAGAAAAAGCCGAAATCTACTTTCACTCGAAAAAGCCGAAATCTACTTTCACTCGAAGAAACCTCCCAAGAAACACCTTCAAACCAGGATTTTTCTGCATCCGTGACTTAACGTTACTGATAAAGGTAAGTCTGATTCTGATCAACTTTTGCAGGAAAAAAAGCGATATTTATATACTTTTTCCACCACTGTTTTTTATGTATTTATTTATGTATCTATCTGAACCGATGTTTATTCTAATATTGATAATATTTTCAGTTATCAGTGTATATTAATCCACTAGGACTGACTTTTGACTGTTGAGACCAAGTTTAAACAAGTTTATCTGAACAAAAGCTGCTTTCTTGGTTAGCTAACGTTAGCTTTATAGACCCGACCGTCCAGCGTTAGCTTAAACTGAGAAATGCTAATAGAAATAGTGTTTCTTTATATTTATATAACTTCTCGGTGATACGGATCACAAGTGATGCACGCATGATAATATATTTAATCCATATTAACTCACAATTCATACATTTCTTACATACTTGTGATATTTTTCATACATATTAACACAATGAACAGCAGAGTGAAAGAACCACTAAAAGATATTTTCTATCGAAAAAGTGCTGATATGTTTCTGACTTTTAGTCAATGTAGACATATGGAAGGCCTCCTGCAGTAACAACACTGAAACAAATGCAAACATGTTGCACTGTACTGGGTTTGTTTCTGCTAATACTTTTGCGAGCGTATCATTTATTGTATGACATTTACTTTCTATCTAGTCACACTGCTTTGTGCTACTGATCCTTTCAATGTGATATGAGAAATGACTATGATATGGATCAGTGGTCTGAGGGTTGTGTGTGTTTTTAACCTCAGATGGCACGACAGTTCCCCTACGTCCCCCTACGTTCCTCCTCCACTCGCTGTGACCCATCTCCTCCCTCCTCTTGTGTCTTCTCCACTCCTATTTCTTCTCTCTCTTCTTCTAGTTCCTCTTCTAGCTCCTCTTCTAGCTCCTCTTCTAGCTCCTCTTCTAGCTCCTCTTCTAGCTCCTCACCTAGTCCCCCACCAGACTACAACCCTGGCAGCACGGACACAGTCCCTCCAACCAGGAGCACGGTAAGAACAAAGAACCTGAATGTCACACAGTTATTTTAACACTTTGATAAGTTTCTTTCATCATCTCCCATTGAGACTCACATACCGAATGACTAACAGAACTGCCTGCAGAGAAGTCTATATGATGTAACAGTCCTTGGTTTGTTTCCACGATGTGGAGCAGTGGTCTGATGGTTGTATTTATTTTTTTAAACCTTCAGGCGGGACGACGCTTCACGTGGAGGACTTTCCTCATCCCGGACCCCAACCGCCCCGACTCCCCACGGATCATCCGCCGTAGAATCCCAGCCTCACAACGCAGCACTGGCTCCTCCACTCGCTGTGACCCATCTCCTCCCTCCTATTGTATCTTCACTCCTATTTCTCCTCTCTCTTCTTCTAGCTCCTCACCTAGTCCCCCACCAGACTACAACCCTGGCAGCACGGACACAGTCTCTCCAACCAGGAGCACGGTAAGAACAAAGAACCTGAATGTCACACAGTTATTTTAACACTTTGATAAGTTTCTTTCATCACCTCCCATTGAGACTCACATACCGAATGACTAACAGAACTGCCTGCAGAGAAGTCTATATGATGTAACAGTCCTTGGTTTGTTTCCACGATGTGGAGCAGTGTTCTGATGGTTGTATTTATTTTTTTTAAACCTTCAGGCGGGACGACGCTTCACGTGGAGGTCTTTCCTCATCCCGGACCCCAACCGCCCCGACTCCCCACGGCTCATCCTCCGTAGAATCCCAGCCTCACAAAGCAGGACTGGCTCCTCCACTCGCTGTGACCCATCTCCTCCCTCCTATTGTATCTTCACTCCTATTTCTCCTCTCTCTTCTTCTAGCTCCTCTTCTAGCTCCTCACCTAGTCCCCCACCAGACTACAACCCTGGCAGCACGGACACAGTCCCTCCAACCAGGAGCACGGTAAGAACAAAGAACCTGAATGTCACACAGTTATTTTAACACTTTGGTAAGTTTCTTTCATCATCTCCCATTGAGACTCACATACCGAATGACTAACAGAACTGCCTGCAGAGAAGTCTATATGATGTAACAGTCCTTGGTTTGTTTCCACGATGTGGAGCAGTGGTCTGATGGTTGTATTTATTTTTTTAAACCTTCAGGCGGGACAACGCTTCACGTGGAAGTCTTTCCTCATCCCGGACCCCAACCGCCCCGACTCCCCACGGCTCATCCTCCGTAGAATCCCAGCCTCACAACGCAGCACTGGCTCCTCCACTCGCTGTGACCCATCTCCTCCCTCCTATTGTATCTTCACTCCTATTTCTCCTCTCTCTTCTTCTAGCTCCTCACCTAGCTCTTTTAGCTCTAACAATCTGTTTTTGTGTTCAATTTAGCTGCCGTCCAGTGTCGAGCCTCGGGTTTTCACCTGCACGAAGAAGCCTTCCAGTTAGTTCCTCGGAGATCAACTGTGTAGTCTTGGCGTTCCTGTGTCGAGCCTCGGGTATCACACAGACGTTCCAGCCTGCCTGCCAGCCACTTTCCGGCTAGGATCAGAGCGGAGGGTTACCTTACCTGTTCAACTTACCTGCCGTCCAGTGTCGAGCCTCGGGTTTTCACCTGCACGAAGAAGCCTTCCAGTTAGTTCCTCGGAGATCAACTGTGTAGTCTTGGCGTTCCTGTGTCGAGCCTCGGGTATCACACAGACGTTCCAGCCTGCCTGCCAGCCACTTTCCGGCTAGGATCAGAGCGGAGCGCGAGGACGCGCCTCTGTGTTTGACGTGACTGTTTACCTGTCGGCTTCGTCAGCCGCTCAGAGGATTTTGCCACTTTCCGGCTTGGACCCATGCGGAGCGCATAGAGACGCCTCCTTTTTGACTATGTATTTCCTGTCTTTTCCTCTGCCTGTGAGAAATAAATAAAATTGTTTTTTGAAAAATAACTCTGCTGTCCTGAGTCTGCATTTGGGTCCATGAACGCACCACATCATAACACCTTTGATTGTATTGTCACTGCACCGAGACTCAGGCAGGGTGTCTGCACACAGCGAGTGGTCTGGGGGGGAATAGCGTGAACCTCCAAATAAGTAAGAAAGAAAAGTTAAAGTGAGTTGCAGGTGTGTGCACTGATGTCTTACCTAATTGTCACCGATATGTTAGCTACAGAAGCTGACCATAAAGTAGCACTTTGTTGTGCAATAACGTCACACTCAGTTGCAAACTTGTTGGCAACACCAAGCTAATGCAGTCTAATATAACACAGCCTGGATACATCAACACATCTATTTAACAGTTTAAAGATGAACTGAGCATTATAAAGTACACAAAGGGAGGATTCAATGCAGGACTGTTGAGTGTATGTTGCTTTTTTATTTTAATGAGCAATGTGAGTCATTTGAGTTTGTCAGCTTGGTAGATCGTCTTCATGCCGAGCTTAGTGGCTTCTAAGGACCCAAGAAAAGGTCTTAAATCATATATTAAAAGAAAAGACATTTGACACATTAAATTGATGGATTTTAAATTTACTTCAGCATAAAGTCCCTCCAAATATGACAGAAGGATGGAGGCATTAAGGCAAGTTGTATGTGTTTTACTGCTAATGTTCACTCACTAACTCGTGACATAATCCCATCTGTGTTTCTGCCTAGCTGAACTGATTGAAAACATGGATAAGAAAGCAACTTGGGACCGCTTCTACACTGAGAGCAGCAGCAGCACAAACACCTTCAAACACTTTGAGTGGTTCTTTGGCTTCGATGCTGTCCGGGACTTCATTATGCCCCTATTGCAGACCAAGCCCCACCCAGACGGTTTGCTCCAAGTCCTGGCTATGGGCTGTGGCACTTCTGCTTTCGGGCCCTGTATTTACAGACGCTCTCCTCTCCCGGTCCGGGTCACTTGTGCAGACATTTCCCCCATAGCTGTGCGACTAATGCATGAACACGTCCAAACCAAAGCCATTCAAGCTCACAATCTTTCCTCTCGGCTTGAGTTCGTAGAGCTGGACTGCACACAGCTCCACGAGCACTACGGTTGTAGCAGTGTGGACCTTATAGTTGATAAGGGCACCACAGATGCCTTGTTGAGGTCTAAGGAAGGGAAATGGAAGGCCAATCAGGTGCTGAAGCAGTGTTTGTCGGTGTTGCGGAGCTCAGGGTCTCTGCTCCAGTTCTCTGATGAAGACCCTGATGCCAGGCTGCTGTGGCTGGAGACGGAGGCACAGGAGCCGGGGTTGATGGCAGCAGATGTTGGGGTGCAGGAGGTTGGGGAGCTAAGGGGACTGACTACTGCTACCAAGTGACTCCTCGCTCTATTGTATAGCAACTTTCTTCATCTGGATGGTGATAATATTAAATGAGTAAACTACTGAAGTGATTGTAAAAAGTAATTGATAAGGTACACAGACAGAGTGAGTTATCCACCAAACTGGACCTCCACATTCCGACAGCAGAGACAATAGATTTACTACTTATAAAATAACCTGAAGGTAAAGAATGACCTCTTTATGAAA